>NC_136816.1:74199742-74533596 GCF_951394365.1 Tetrao urogallus
GGGGGGGGGGGGGGGGCAGGGTTGACCCCCGGCACTGAGCCCTAAGGTGGACCCCCCCCCCCCCCCCCCCCCCCCACCAAAGTGTGGGGCAGCGCCTGCCGTACGTGTTGCAGCAGGGCTGTGTGCGTGCCATGTGCTGCGCTGTTACATGCACCGCGTGCTGCGTGTGCCCTGTTACATGTTGCATGCTCTGTGTTACGCTGCATGCTACATAGTATTGGTGGTGTGCCAAATATTACGTGCTGCGTGCTGTGTTACATGTTGCAATGCTGCATGGCAGCACACGGTGCTTGTTCCATTTTACAGCCAGACCTGATTGCTACACGTCAGGTGCTGTGTGTTACCTGTCACAGTGCTGTCGCGATGATGTTACGTGTTACATGCTACATGTTACGTGCTGTAGGTGATGTCAGTGTTACGTGTTGCATATTACAGTGCTACATGATGCTAGATGTTAATTGCTGTATGTTAAAGGTTACGTGCTCTGTGATGTTACCTTATTGCTGTATGTTACACGCTAATAATACCCTATTACATACCCACCTCTGGCTGTGTTCCCTGTGCACCCCCTGGTCCCACAGCCCCTCACAGCCAGAGGGTGAGATGGTGATTCCCTGGGGTAAGGATCGTAGGATTCTCCTGAACTGGGGGTAGGAATTAATGGTGGAGTGGGGCTGGAGTGGGCAGGGGGACTGAGCCACCAGGAGGTGGCCAGTGCAGGAAGGTCAGGGGATACCGTGGAACTGGGGTGCACGAGGCCCCAGTGCCATGCACACAAATATGGGTGAGAGGATGGACCCCGTGAGACCCTGGTACACGAGTCCATGAGGGATCCTGATCCTATGCATGCATATACGGGTCAGATGGACCCACAGAAAACAGGGTTGCACAAAGCCCTGGTGGTCCCAGTCCCATACACATTGTATGGGTGAGCTGATGGACCCCTTGGAACCGGGGTACACCATCTCCCAACCCCATACTTCTATGAGTGAGCAGATGTACCTCATAGAACTGGGGTCCTGATCCCGTGAATGCTTATTAGCGTGAGCAGATGATCCCCACAGGACCAGGGTGCACACGTGTCCAAGGCTCTGATCCCATACTCACAGGGACATGATGATGGAGCCCACGGAACCAGGTGCACGTGTCCCCAAGGGTCCTGATCTCATGTGCACCTATGGGGCCGAACACACAAAATGACCGCAGTGCCTGTGTTCCGTGCTCAGTCGGAGCACTGCACAGCACCCTTAGCAGCACCCATCTCCTGCAGCCCCCACCGACCCCCCCACGTCTGCCCCACCGCTGTGGCTTTGTAGCACCTCCCGGACATCAGCTTCGCGGTGCAGTTCCGCCGCCTGCAGACAGCGGGAGCCCGGGCACCGCGATCCGCAGCGCTGCGCGAAGGGAGAAAGTAGGACGGGGGAAGGAGAGGAGAGAGGGGGAGAGGAAAGAAAACCCTTTTCCCGATACCGTTACTGGGCTCAGGGCAAACAGAGCAGCTCCCTCTGCATGCACGTTGTGGGGAGGAGGAGGAGGGGGAGTCAGCAACGTGCGAACATCGGCTCTGCGAGATCCCCAAGTCCGACCCCAATCCACCCCCATCTGCCACTGTGACCCCAAATAGAACCATAGGATCATTAGTTGAAAGAGAGCTCCAAAATCCCCGAGCCCAAGCACAGCCCGTCCCACCATCACTCTAAATTGCACCATATAATAGTTAAGGTTGGAAAAGATTCTCCAAGATCCCTAGCCCCAGCTCACCCCACCGTGCCCACTGACCATGTCCCCACGTGCCACAGCTCCGCTGTCATTGGCATTGGTTTCACAAGATCCCAACCACAGCTGGGCCTGCTCTGGGAGGAGATCCTTCACAGAGACACTTAGGCTGCTATCCGTGCACCTGAGCACACCAGTCGAGCTTCCCCAGCCCACTCCAACCCAATAACCTCATTCATTCTCAGTATTTGCTGCTCTTTCATCTCCATTAGAGTGCCTTTGTTCATCAGGCCCATAAACCAGACCTGAAGTGTGGGGCTCCCTCTGTACTCCTGCCTCAAATGACCCTCCAAGTCGGTATGACAGCAGAAATCCCTCTTTTAGTGACCTCAAGGGCCAGGTTGCTCCCTGCAGCACGCTGGGTTTTCCTTTCTGCTCTGGCCCTATCGTAGACAGGTTTGATTATTGGTCAGCTCAATCCTCAATCTCAAAGGGTAGATATTGCAAGAAAGACCAGAATCAGTGTCCTCTGTGCCCCTGGGGCTAAAAGAAGAGCTCACTGCTGTGTGGTAATGCCAAAACAAGAACAAGTCTTGCACGGGATACAAAGCATTAAGGGAAAGCTGGGCTATGAGCTGTCTCCATGGGACTTTTCTGTACAGGACCGTAGAATCACAGCACGGTTGTGTTGGAAGGATCTGCCATCATCAGTGCATCCTCCTGTCAAAACCAATCTTGCCTCAAGCAGACCCAGCATCAGACCAGCAGCCAACAGCATGCTCAGCTGCTTCTTTTGGTGATGGCTGATGGTGAGGACACACCACAGGTGAAAGGAGGGCTGCCCAGGACCAGGCTTTGAATTGTTTTGACCTGAAGACAACTGCCAGCCCTCCCAAAGTTGATCATTTACCTGAAATCGTTCCAGTGAAACCCTGCAGCATCAGTGCAAGCTGTTTGCTACAGAGCAGCCTAAGGCCACGGGATCAGACATAGGATTTCAGGTCCAAGATGGAGGGAGTGTTGGGCAACAATGGCTGGGGATGAGCTGAACTGCAGCCTTGGAGCTGGAGAGGAGGGGATTTTTTCCTCGCCCTTAATATCAGGGGGAGCATCGGTTATACAACAGTGAAGCAGATGGGAATGTCACAACAGTGTGCTTGGCAGCTGCACAAACACAACTGGTCTGCCCTTGTTTCATGCTCATAACCACAACATAAAACATCTGTGCTGCGCAAGGTAACAGAGATAATTCCGTCAGCAGCAGCCTTGTGACGTGGGGCACGATGTGCTGCCCATGACTCCTGCTCCTAAATCCCCTCTGAGCTCTCCCAGCTCACCGTATGTGTCCCAGCCCCCAGCACCATATGGGCAGTCAGCTTGGTTGTGAGGGCCATAGCTAGCCCCTTCCTGACCCCAGTGTCCCCAAACCTGAGTGAGGTGCTGCTTGTCGCCTGTGCCTCTTTAAAGATAAAGATCCTATGAGAGAGGGTCATTCCACTCAACCCAGCACAACCCAACACAACCCCACACACTCCAACCCGACCAAACCCAACTCAGCCTAACCCGATCCAACCGAAACCGACCCAAACCAACCCACCCAGCAGCGCTCCCTTCGACAGAGAGGGTGGCACCAACCACAGAAGGGAGGCATTGTGCAAATGGGAATAGAATAATAACTAATAATGGCACAGCATTTGACACGTATTTGTATGTGCTTGTTATATATGTACATACACGTACATATAAATACACATCCCATCTGTCTGTCTAGCTTTAGTCCCTTCCAGATTAATGTTGGTTTGGTTTTTTTGTATTTTGTGTTGTTTTTTGTTTTTTCTTTTTTTGCTGATTATAAGCTCTGAACCTTCATTTAGCTGCTCACAATCTGTAACAGCAAGTGGGGAAGTGTTTTATGAAAACAGCTCTTTCTTACCCAAAGCAGATCCTTCCAATCCAGGGGGTGAAGAAGTGCCCTCCCCATCTGTGTCCTATCCTGAAGTCACAGATGTGGTTACTTGGAGATGGCTCATGACTCTGAGGCTTCTGGCTTTAACCTGAAGTGGGGAATCTGGTGCTGAGGGGTTCCATTGCATTTCCTTTCATTCATTAGAAGCTTTGGTAACTGTAAAAACCAGCATAACAGCCTTGGGCATCAGTCCAGAGCAGCAGGTGCAGTGTAGGATGGGATGACCCTACCCTTTATGGAATCTGTATCTTTGTTAAATCTGATATGGTGGCCTTGATAGAGTTGTTCTTTAAAAAAAAAAAAAAAAAAAAAAAAAAAGCCACAGTATTTTCTGTGATCATCTACTCTCCCAGGTGGTTGAAGACCTCAGTGCTCAGGAGCAATGGAGAAGATGCCCCCAGCTGATACCTCGTCGGCCCTTCCCTCCCTGCCATCATCCCACCCACTCCTCGAGGTCTCTCCCTGCCAGGTGAGCCCAGAGCCAAAGGCATTCCCAGCCCAAACGTGCTGGAGAGGGGAGCAAAGTGAGGGGATAAAGGCAGGCTGAGGTGCGTGGCTGTTGTTGAAGTCAGGATCTCAGCAATGCACTGATTATCTGTGTGCTCTCAGGTTGACCTTTCAAAGGAATATTTGTGCCTGCAGGGCTTGATTTAAGGGCAAGAAAATAATTTAGATCTAATTTTCACCTTGTATTTCAGCGGGGAGGAATTGAAAGATCGCAGCTGCCAAGACGGATCTTTGTTTGAGGGGGAGGTTGGGATTTTCTCCTGGAAGCTGCACAAGGAATGTGGGTTCATGGCTACAACGGCTCCGCTGCCCAGCTGCTCAGCACCACTGCTGTGCATGGAACAGACAGACAGCCCTGAGCAAAACTGTGAATCTGAAGCTCATCCAGGTAAATACATCCTGCAGCAAGGAATGGAGGAGTTTTTCCAAACCCAGAGTGCATCTGGAGAGGCTTTGGTGTGTCCTGAAGCACATGGTTTGGAAAGAGGATTGGAATTTGCCCATGCAGATTTTGTCCCCAAATGGTTTATCCCTTTCATTTCGGTCTGACTCATTAAGAACAGCTCTGCTGTGGCTGAGCCCCACAGGACCCCCGAGGTCCGTGGCTGGGCAGGACCCATGAGCACAGTCTGCCATGGGGTTAGCCAAGCCAGCTGGTGAAAACCTGACCTATGGCTGAACGTTGCTGTATGTCTGCCAAGACATATCCACTTTGGATTAATTTTAAGACAGTTTTTAAAGTGAAGATGAAGGATTATGCAGCATTAAAAATCTAACATCTCTAAGGTCTATCACAGCCATCAGTCCTCCAAAGAACCATCCACAAACCAAGCACAAAGCAGAAATCAAGACCTTCACAGCCTGAGCTGCACAGGCTGGGGAGAGCACGGGGCTGACCGACTCCCAGATGGCATTTGACCTTTCGGCAGCTGAGTTATGATACAGTAAATTTAATAAGATTCAATCACTGTGTAGAAGGAAAAGCCTCACTTTCCAATTAAGTGAGTGGGTGTGTTTGCTGCTTCCTTTCGTGAAGTAGAATCAACCTGTAGACCAACAACCTGCTTCTTTGCCACAGCTTGCTCGATATTCACCAATCTTTGGCCACTGGAGTCTGATTTTTTTCTGGCCATCACACCTGGGAGATTGTTGGACTGCTTCTGCCACAGTCATCAATGCCTGATGCATCTGGGTAGCAAGGAAAATGAGTTGCAAGGGTAGGGAAGGGTGGTGCTGAGTGGGACAGTGCATTTCTCCCTTCTCCCCACCCCAGCAGGAACTCCCTCACAGTGGGGTTCAGCCCTATGCTGCAGATTGATGTGTCCTTCTGTCCATCAAGCACGGATTTAATCAATCATCCACTTAACACAATCAGTGTAACAACGTGTTCTGGAGCGCCGCCAGCCTCGTGCTGCTGGGTTGTAGGATTGCACTGGGACTGGTTGGTGCACATCACTACACAGCAGCAGTTGGGATAAACAAACACAGTCCCAGGCTGCATTCACTGCTTTATTTCTTATTTATTTCATTGTGCATAATAAATCCTTCACAGAAAGCAATGAGAGGTGATCTGAAAGAAAGAGCGTTCATGGTGTGGGGACACTGCCAGCCCCACGTAGCACTCAGCCCTTGGAGGAGCCACTGGGATTTCAGCACAGATCTGGGTCTGGCTCTGCTGCTCCGCCCTGGGAGCAGATCTCCATCTCTTCCAAAGCAACCAGGTCTGGGAGCAGCGTGTGTCCATTACCACAGAAGGAAATGACACGATCAGAACAAACCTGCTGAACTTCGGTCCAACGGCGTCAGAACAGGAAGGCAGAAGAAATAATTTATGGTGCTCCTCCAGCAGCTGGTTGGACCTATTCTTTTCACCATAAAAAGCCCTTTCCAAGAAAATCGGGTACTCTGCAGCTTGGCACCAAGCACCTACTTGCTCCAGATGCTGCTGGAGGTGGAGAGGGTTCATTCACCTCCGGTTGGATGAAGACCATCCCAAAAGATACGCAGTTTCAAGCTGCATCTGCACAGCTCTTCTGACCCACAAATGCTCTTAGACCTCATAAAAAGGCAAAAATCAAGAATTGCTACAACAACCAAGAAGAGTCGTCCCCCTTTGACTTTTGTTCAAAGGTAAAACAGCCAAACCAAACCAAACCAAACTCAAAACACAGTGTAAACATCTGCAGCTCAGTTTATTTCCCATGTTTTCCCATTTTGTTTCCCATATTCTCATGTTCATTCATTTCCCCTATTTTCCAAAGAAAAAAGACCATGTCCTGTCCTACCGTTGCTCCACCTCCAATGCTCTTGTCATGCTCTTGTTGTGTATGTCTCTCTGTAAGTTATACTTAAATACATATGGAATGCTTTTAATATTTTTTTTTAAGTCACTGCTTCGTTTGTGTAGGACCCAAACAGACTCCCACCTTGAAATGAACAGACAAATGGAGCAACTCCAGCATCTCCTTCAGAAAAAAAACGAAAAAAGCAATGACAAAATGAAAAAAGGTGCAAGGAATTTTTTATTTAGAGCCACTCAGGACTGCCTGGAAGTCAGTGCATCCCCTCGTGCAGAACATGCTGGAGCAGGAGCTGCCAGGGACCTCCCTTGTATATCCCCACTGTGTGAAATGGGAGGTTCCCTGGAGACCAGGTCAACCCATGTCTCTCATCCAGTTGCAGAGCCAGGGACATCGGGAAAGAGCACTTGAACACAACAGAAGGAAGCATTCTACATTCAGATCAATTAATACTTCTGCCATAAACCTTTAACAGCCAACAGGGAATTTCAACACAGAACTTGGCCAGGGATCCCCACCCCACACCGTCACACACTTTTACAGGACATCGCTCTATTTTACAATCTTACCACTATTTTCTTTGGAGATTTTTTTTTTTTTTCCCCCCACACTTTCAGTTTCCAGCAACAACCTTTGCACAGAAGATCTGTGAAGGACTGGCTCTGCAAGCTGGTGCTCCTAGCCCCTCTGTGTGCCAGCCAAACACAAAGACTCGCTCCAGAAAACCCTCCCACAAACATTTTGACATCTAAATCAAGTGCTTTGAGTCTGCCTGGGAGCTAACTGGATTAACATGCTGCTTGGGTGGCACCAGAGGAAGGACAGCAGCCATGCCAGTGACACTGAAACAAAGGGCTGGGAATGAGAGTGTGGGGTTGGGCAATGAGTGACCCACAGCAGAACCCAACGGACCAGAAGCTTGACCCAAAGAAATGAAAATCCAAATGCTGCCCAAATCCAAGTTCTCAGTCTCTTTCCTCACTTAAAAGAGCAATCGGCGGTGTTGGTAGTAACTTCATACCCCATGTGTAAGGCCTCGTGTTCATCAGACAAGCTCTGGTTACAGGACAGTAAATACAAGGCTGCATACATGTTCCTCGCCCCAGGTGTCGGTGTGTGACAGCCAGAAACACAGCTGTGGGCCGGAGATGGGCAGCGAGGGCTGGGTCAGAGGGTGTGCACTGGAAGGGGTCATGGATTCACGTGGTGCAGTTTTGGTTTCAGTTCTGGTCTGACCTCTTTCAGCCAGAGTCCATGGTGAAGAGCTGGATGTCGCGTGGGTTCCAGTAGAGTGCCACGGCCGCGTTGTACACCAGGGACCAGACGTAGGGGATGAAGAACTCCTCGGGCTGCTCCTCCTCCACGTACTTGAACTTCAGCTCAGGGAACTTCTGCAAGAGAAAGGAAACGCTGTTTGCAACCATGCAGCCCAAAAAAAACAGAGCAAAGGGGAAAATAAAGGAAGGAACCGAACCACCGGAGCTGAAGGAAAATATTTACCATGAGGCATAAAGAGATCATTTATAATTTCTTCTTGGAACTGAATGCCACACAGGCACATTGTGCTCAGCCCTTCTCCTGAGGCTCACGTTTGGTCTCTGCTAACAAAACTGGGTGCATCCTTTAGGTGACAAAGGAGTCCTACACAAAAATGTCATTGAATGCTCCCCAACTGGACTGCACCACGCATCAGTTCATCCCACTGGTCCTGTGCACACACCTTAATGTCCGTGCATGCAGACAGCTCCCCTTCCTGACAACACATGCAATATCCTTTCCACAGGACTTTAAGGAAAGAGCTTTCAGAGTTATCACACATCAGATGTGTCAGTCTGTCCCAATTGGAAAGCGATGCTGCAGCCTCAGCTCCCCCAGTTTTCTCTGGTTTGTTGCCTCCCAAAGGCCTGCACACACAGAGGTGGTTCCTTGCAAAGCCCTCCAAGATCCCTGACCTCAACCCACCCCACCAAGCCCACTGACACATCCCCAGGTGCCACATCTCCATGGTTCCCAAACGCCTTCAGGGATGGGGACTTCACCACTCCCAGGGCATCCCGTGCCAGCATCTCACCAGCCTTTCAGAGAAAGAATTCCTTGCAATATCCAACCTGAGATTGCTGAGCTTATTTTAGCACGCACTGCTCAATCATCCACTCTGCTTCTGAACGTTGCCCACACCAAGAGCCTCAGATAAAGCCACACTGCAATGCTCCTGGGGGTAAGATAAAGCATACCTGTTTCATTATTTATTCGGCTGTGGCTGAGACTAAAAGACTAAAACTCCATGGCACAACACGACCAGAACAAGCACAGCAATGGCCAGAAAGCCTCTGCCCGTGAATAATGGAGAGATGCCCCATCAGCTTTCTGAGCAGCTTTGTGCTGGGGGATCTTCTGTCTGGAACAGCTCCTTTGAAGGAGTACTACTTGGCCACTTGGCTTTCGTGTTTGTTTATCTAACTCTGTGTTCTTGGGAATCTCAAAAACATGGAAACATCTCCACTCTCCCTGTGTGGCTGCTGTTATTACAGTTTGGTGCAGATCCCAAACACAGAGGGACACCAAAGCTGCTATCTGCACTGAGCTGCACTTGTTGGACCCCATGGTCTCCAGAGGTTTCTCCCAGCCCCCTCAATTCTGCTCCATGGGGAAGGCAGCTCTACAGAAAGCTTGTTTATAGGATCACAGCGTACCCTGAGCTGGAAGGGAGCCATCATCAAGTCCAGCCCCTGGTTCCACTCAACGAAAGGCTGGGTGACAACATGATCATCACAACATGAAGATGCCATCATCTTGCTAAGGACATCAGCGTCACTTTGCAGAGTGCTGCGTGCCAATGGGAGGGCTTGGCTCTGGACACTGTGTGGCTGTCACCCCTGGTGCGGCCTTCAGAGCACAGTAGGAGCTCATCCTTCCAACAGCGAAGTAGGGAGGAAGCACTCTTTGTTTCCAGCACTCCTTCCTCTGTTGAAGGACCCGAGGCTGTTCAAAGACAGCAGTGTCAGTGACTGCTGCATCCAGCTCCTGGTGAGCTCAGACCTCGAAGGCGTATCAGTAGCTGTCATTTCCTATGCCAGACATGAAGTCTGTGGTACAGCAGCCCTCCCACAGTCCTTCTGTGCACCATTTTCTACCATCTCAGTCCGCAGATTGGTTTGCCCAGCTTTCTAACCCACCACATCACCATGTTCCCCCACTTTCAGGTATTCCTGCTCCCACACTCACCCCCAGCTCTCAGTTTCCCATCTCCTGGTCTTCCCTCTTCCCCAGCCCCATTCCTCTGTCTTCACAGCCTCTCTTCAGTGTATCTCCATTTTGCATTTGCCCATGTTTACTTTTTCTTCTTCATCAGCCTCATGTTTCATTGCCATTCCCCATCTCAGCCCTTCTCAGCTCCCAGTGCCCAGCCTACCACCCCCTCCCACCATCCCAGCCCTCTCAAGATGCCATGATTTGTGCACCTAGGGACACAGTGGGGATGACTTAGGGTTGGATTTGAGGATCTTAGAGGTCTTTTCCAACCTTAATGGTTCTTTGATTCTTTGGGCAGGTTAAGCCTCAATCCAAATCTCATGGACATCTATTTTATAAATGATACTCTGCTCTGCTTATATCCTCACTGTAACCTTCCCCACTTCCCTCCTGATGCTTCCTGGCTTGTGGTCAGTGCAGACAGGAACACGCTCAGCTCAGTGTTGCTTCAGCAAAACGAATGGTGAAACCTCATGGTGAAACCACTGCGACGTTTCCCAGCAGAGCAGAGCCCTCGCACCGCTGTCACTCCTCACCCCAGCAGTGGCTGCATGCAGCTGTCCTTCTGGGACGGAGGGGAAAAAGTGATTGAAGATGCAGATGTAAAGAAAGGAGCTTTTTTTTACCTTCAGGACCACAGATTACAGCAACTAGGTTTTGTAGATACCCATGACACCAATCTGGGACCACTCTGAACTCAGAATCGCTCAGCTCTCACTATATTGTGAATCCTCCGCATGAAACAAATCAGGCAGAATTCCAGTTTTCAAGCAAGAACAATCAGCCATTGATTGTATTATTAAGTTTTCCTTCAGCCTCATCAGTGTTGTCATCTACTGCGCTTGTATACCACAGCAATTTAATGATCAATTTCAGATTAAAGGCTGTACCTCTGCAATCAGTCTGGCTCTCCCACACTCGCCACATGCCTTGAGCAGCTTTATCTCAAGAATGGAGACAAGGATAATGGGAGTGTAGACAAGGACAGTGGAAAGGCAGATGAGGCTAAGAAGAATGCAGACCAGGATAGTGAGGTTTTTAAGGAGAGAGATACATGAAGTGACACTAGTCAAGACCTTGCTCTACAGACTGGTGACCCTGCCGATGTCAGGAGGATTGAAACTAGATGATCTTTGAGGTCCTTTTCAACCCAGGCCATTTTACAATTCTATGACACTAAATCCATGTTTTAGGAGAGCTGTGAGACAACAAGGTCATGGGAGGCTCAGAGCACTTCCAGGGAGGATTTTATCATCAAGGATCACTGCTAACAAAACTCTCCAAGCGGCAAACCAAAGCTGCTTTGCTGTTATCGTGTACAACTTGATCAAGCTGGATATGAGGAAAAATGACTTCTCAGGAAGAGCAGTGGTGCAGTGGCATAGCTGCCCAGGGCAATGGTGGGGTCCCCAAACCTGGAGGTGATCAAGAACTGTGGAGATGTGGCACTTGGGAATGTGAGCAGCGGGCACGGGGAGATGACGTGGCGCTTGGGGATCTTCTCCAACCTTAATGATTCTATGATTTAATTCTGGAAGGATGTCTGTTCCTTACCTGGTGACACCCAAAGGAACCTGATCTGCAGCACGTTCTGACAAGAAGGACCACACCATAGTCTCTTAAATGGCAGTCCTAATAGCAGGGGAGAAGTCTGGGCATGGAAACATCACAGCCCCACCGCTCAGCTGGACATCAGCCACGGTGCAGAAAGATGCACGCGTTCTTTGCCACCTTCCTCCTTGCCAATGTTTCTGAGCCGAGTGCCTGAAATCAACGGGTCCAGCAGAACACTGCCTGCATTTCTACCCAGCCGTTACCAGAGGAGTGCCAACCCTGGGCACTTTGAACCCCATCAACCCAAGGCATCACGCGTCAGAGCTGGAGGGAACGTCCCAGTTGGATCTGTGTCATTTACACACAGACAGCACATCTCGGCTCCGGTCAATCCGCCCACCGCAGAGCCCTATCGTGTTTGCTGCTGGCAGACAAAGCAGAAGTCAGATTTCGTGGTCAGGACAAACGAGACAGCTGAGAGCACTGCAGACAGCCTGCGCCGTCAATCACGCGATTCGATGAAAAACCACAGGAAGTCCAACCAGCAGATGCAGTGCTGAACTGCAGTGACTCCGCCACCACAAAAAGCTCAACACCTTTTTTTTTTTCTTTTTCTTTCTTTCTTCTTCTTTTCTGCAGTTAAAGATGATGAAGATAGCATCAGGGCCAGGCAACAGCATGGCAAACAAAATGGCACGGCTCCATGCGGCTCCAAGGCATTCGAATGGAGTCGTGCATTAACACAAAATAAACCCCTTCACTAATGAACCATCCCAGGGCTGTACCAGGGGTGACCTCTGGTCGGATACCATCAGCAGATGGAGCTGCTTCAAGAGAGGGAATCTGTCTCTGCTTGCTCCATGATGTGGATATTGAGCTGGATGGGAAGCTAAGCAAAGCAATGGGGTGGAAAAGCAAGAAATCCAAGAACTATGAACACAAGACTGGAGAATCCTCTTCTCCTTATGTGCTTGCTTATGATTTGTGCTTGCTTACTCATTTGTGAGCTGGTGTTTTCAGAAGCATGTCAGTGGTTTAGAAGAAAAGCACCATTTCCAAAGGAGCCTTGCACATTTGAGAGTCAAATCTGCATTCATTTTCAGTGAATCCAAAGCTTCAAAGTCTGTCTGAAAATGGATTTGTGTGTGTTTGATAATCTTAGCAGCAGCCCTGCTTGGCAGCCCAAGGACGTGCTGGGAAATGAATACAGCAGCACTGCCTGCAGCATCAGCAGAACTGGACCTTATCAACAATATCCATAAATTAAAAAAAAAAAAAAAAAAAACAGATACTGATGGAATGGATTTTTGCAATTATTTAATTATTGCAGGGACACATATTCATCTTTTTTTTTTTCTTCCTGTTTTTCTTTGCATTACACTGCTTCTCTTTGACTTGAGAAAGAAAATCAACGTGGAGTTGGTGAAATACCTGCGTACCTGCTTGCTATCTTTGCCTCTATCTCAGGGCTGAGGCACAGACAGCCCTGCAGAAGGTTACAGTGGGGAGACAAAGGAAGCAAACAGGAAATGTGCCAGACTGAGCAAGAGCCGCACATCTCGCTCAGCAGAGCTGGGGAAGGAATAGGTGTGAACAAGGAGAGGAAAGCAATGGCTCAGAGCATGTCGGGAGGTGACGAGAAGGAAAGAGAAAACTCAAGATGGCAAAAGAGGCTCAAGAAATCCACGCACAGGCTAAATACCCACAGTTTAGTAAATCTCACGAGGTGAAGCGAAAAATGACTTTTTTTCCCAGGGCGTTTCTGAAACTACAGCAGCATAAAGACAAATGCTCAGTCTGAGGGGAGTGAGTGCACCCTCAGTTTGCAAATGACACCAAGCTGGGGGGAAGTGTTGTTCTGCCTGAGGGTAGGCAGGCCATGCAGAAGGACCTGGACTGCTGACTGATGGGCTGAGGCCGACGGGATGAGCTTCAGCAAGACCAAGTGCCGGGTCCTGCACTTTGGTCACAACAGCCCCACGCATCTCTACAGGCGTGGGGCCAAGAGGCTGAAAGGCTGCACAGAGGAGAAAAGCCTGGGGGTGTTGGTCAGCTCTTGGCTGAACGTGGGCCAGCAGGTTGCCTGGGTGGCCGAGAAGGCCAACGGCATCCCAGCTGTATCAGAAATATCCTCAGCTGCTCTCCACAGTACTGTGCTCCAGGGTCTCAATGTCTTTCCTGCAGCAAGGGGCCCCACACTGCACACAGCAGTGAGTTGCAGCCTCACCCGAGCTGAGCATAGGGGATGGTCACCTCCCTGCCCTCTTGGCTGCACTGTTTCTGGCCCTTCTCCTCTGCACAGCCTTCCAGCCTCCCTGCCCCACACTTGTAGCCATGCCTGGGGTTGTTGTGACCGAAGTGCAGGACTTGGCCTCATTGAAGCTCATTCCAATGGCCTGACCACCCTTTGGAGAAGAAAGGCAGAAGCCTTCCACTGAAGGCAGAGCTGAAGAAGGCCAAGCATCCTGCTGGAGGTCTTCCAGCTATCAACAGAAGCCTGCTGGACAAAGCCAGCAGAGAATAACAACTCGTGTATCTGGGTTACAAAGTCTGTTTTTGATCTCTATAGAAAAAATACAGGTCTCTATTCCCATGATCAAACCTTTTATGAACCAAAAATAACACCAGAATTACCAACCAGTATTCCAGTTGTCATGACAGAGACAACCATCTCGTAATTATATTCTGTAGAGCAAATCACATGCTTTTAGCCTAATTGGTATAATGTACTGAAGTCTGCAGGTGAACTTTTCCTTCATTGTTCAAGTTTTAAAAGGGTCTGTGAAACATAGGAACAGTGGAAAGTTCGGAGGAAATAATCCTGCTGAATCACAGAATGGCCTAGGTTGAAAAGGACCTCAAAGATTATATAGTTTCAACCCCCGTGCCAAAGGCAGGGCCACCAACCACTAGACCAGGCTGTCCAGAGCCACATCCAGCCTGGAATAATGGATATATCTGATATGTGTAGCTGTGTACGGAACGGCACGATGGATCTTCTGCACACAGACTCTGGAGTCAATCACACTTTCAATTAAAAGATGGGTTTGGCACTTGGGGACACAGTCAGTGAGCATGGTGGGGATGGGTTGGGGTTGGACTGGGTGGTCTTGGAGGTCTTTTCCATCCTGAACAATTCTGTGTCTATGAAGAACCCAGTTCTTATGCAAAGAAACGAGCACAGTGTTGGGGTACAGCTCCACCAATGGAGGAAATGATTAAGCTTCAAGAATGTGACCCACATTTCTGAGTTTCATCAAAGCACCAGCACTCAGTGTGCTGCACAAGCGACCTGACCTAGGTGCCCTGTCTGGGCAATGCACACTTTCTGATCCAGCTTTTCAACATGCAAACATTCCCATTTGCTCACTCTTCCTCAGGAATCAGGAGGGTTTTTCCTCCTCACCCCTGGGAAAGGAGCAGAACGTTTCTCCTTGTGAAGAACCAGCAGCCACTCATGCAGTCTCCAGCGCTGATTTCCCTCCTGCTGCTTGCCAGGCTCCCAGATGGCACTGAAGCATGCTGACAGCAAAATGCACTGATTTCATAGCTAAAGGATTTTCCTTGTGGAAGCGACCTACAGGAGCTTTCCACTGCCCTACTGCAGTTTTGGGAATGCACAGTTCACACGTGAAGGCAGAAGACCAAGAAGTCACAGTATCATTCTCAGCCATCAGCCTCTCTCAACCCACAGTCACAGCTCCTCTGATGCCCCACGTGTTTGTTTGCTCCTTCAGCTCCTCTCCCAGCACAAGAGGTGGCAGCAGGAGAGCGCAGTGATTCACTTTGCATATTTTCCCAGTGATGAGCTCCCCAGCTATGCTTTCACGGGAAATCACTGCAAAGCTGCAGCATCTTCCAAAATAAGCCACCAAGCCAAGAACGTCATTTTGGACATCTGGGACCGAGTTCCTCTGTTATCACTGTGCTCAGCTTTGGCCTTGTGCACTGGGCAGGGACACGCAGCCCCCAGCCACTCTCCCACCCCCTTCTGATGCATTTGCCTGTTGATGCTGACATTTATGATAGGTCTGCCGGTGCAGAGGGCTCGTTTTATGAGGTTTTGTTTTTACATAATAGCAACCATAGAGCTGACGTCCCTCCCAACCAAACATCCTTTCCCCAGTGCACACTGTGAGTGCTGGTAGGGGAGAGGCTCAAAGGAAGAGCTCCTTTTGCTTTAGGGCATTTCAATCAGAGAGAGCCAGAGCTGTAAATATTTCAAAATGTCAATTACTCCAGACCGGGGGCAGACTCACTGCCACCAGCTGTTAGGTCAACCTCAGTGTATGCTTCTTCCCAAAGGCATTTTCAGGCTGTGACAGCATATTGTGGTCAGCTATTGGAAACGAGCCCTCATCAATGCCAAAAGAAAGCAGTTTGTAGAAGAGAATGATAACTAATGAGCAAGGGTTCAGGTTATTCCATGGTGGAGGACATCTCGGTCTTGCAGCTGGGCAACAACCACTTGTCATCTGGATGGCTGAGTAAAGTGGGTCAGGAGTTGAGCATGTGCCAAAACGGATCAGCATGCTTAGTGTCATCCTATAGAACTGTACAGCCTCCAGGATGCAGCACTTTCCTATGAGATGAAACCTTACCTATAAGAAAGCAGTACTTTCCTATAGTGAACCCTTTCTTTTTAAAGCAAACAATCACCTAAATCTGAGAAAGGGCTCAAGTGCTCTCCCACTCCTTTAACAACGCATGAAAATCACTTTGGTTTTTTACTGTTTCACTATGCTTTGAATACAGTATTTCAATGTCTCCCTGCCTTCAATGAGCTGAACTGAATTCAGAGCTCCCATTAGCAAAAGATTGTCCTTAAGACACAAAGAAAATAGTTCCAGAGACTCTCCTTTTAACACGTGCTTGTCAATGCCATTGCACCCCTTTGCTATCCACTGTATCTGCCCCTCTCCACTCTGTGCATTCAGGTCCAAGTTGGGTGCCCCAGTGACAGCAATCAGCCTTTGCTGCTCTTCCAGAGCCTGTCAAAACCCAATGGGAAAGAGAAGAGGAATTCCAATGTAATTCTGCTGGCATACTGCACATACGCAGTGTGCATTAACAGTGCTGGGAAATTCTCTCATCCCACTGTGGTGCTGGCTGCCCTCAATCCACAGGTTGTTTTGCTCCTGTCATGGAGGCATTCCCAGGATCCAGCCTTGGCCTTGGAGCACCCACTCTTCTCAGGGCAGCACTACCAGGGCCACTCTGCTCTCTGAGTAAAGAATTTCTCCTTCACATCTAACCTAAACCTCCCCTCTTTAAGTGCAAAGCCATTCTTTGTCCCATCATTATGTACCCGTGTAAAGAAGAGTACAGTGGGTTCATCAGGGTAATGAGTCAGAAAAAGAAACATGGTCAAGATCAGCCTTTATTTGTGAACTCAACAATCACAAACACAACCTAAATCCATGAGGATTCAAGATTTAATGCAACCAACCTCACACTGTAGTACAACAACCATACAGCTACAGAAAAACTGTGCTGTCCCAAGCCATGCTACTTCCAACAGCAGAGCCCTCTGTAGGGATGTGGATTCTAGAATCTAGAAGGTTGGAAAAGACATCCAAGATCCCCATGTCCAACCTCAACCCACTCCACCATGTCCCTAAACAGAATCACAGCATCGTGAAGGTAGGAGAAGATCTCCAAGATCTCCAAGCCCAACCCCAAGTCACCCAAGCATGCCCACATGTTCCCATGTGCCTCATCCCCACAGTTCTGGAACATGCCCATGTACAGGGACCCCCCCTGCTCCCTCCCAGCAGCCTGTGCCAATGCATCACTGCTCTTTCAGACTTTCAGACAAGAAATATATAACCTAATACCCAATCTTAATATACATATGAGAAATCCCCTGCATAGAAGCAATGCAACTTGTACCAAAGGCTGTGACAAAATTCAGCTCCTTATGAGATGCAGTTGAGGCAGCCATCAGCTGACAAAGTACATTTCTTCCTTATTCTCACTTCTCGGAGTAGTTGCTGTAAATATTCAAGACATTTCTCTAATTTATGCATTTAATTAGAAGATATCTGCAATATTTCTGCTGTTTACATTTAACTCAACACTGCGGTGAAAGCTGTAATTTGTCTGGGATTTATATTCTGTACTCAAATTTATTTTGATTCCTTGACTTCAACATACACGGAAGTAAGAATGTGTCAAATCATGTAAATGGAAAAGATTATCTTCCATTATCTGCATCATCTGTCAGCCAGGGCAGAAATCTGAGGACTGTTCTTCTCAATCTGTCAAATGTTACAGAAACTTAAATTAAAAGACTCAATCAGAAGAGACAGCTGAACCCTGCAAGTGGGTGAGCAATAGGAGAGGTGGAATTGGGATCTGGCTACACGATTATGTTGTCTCTTCCCCCTGTCTCGTATTCAGTCGTCCGCAGATCTTCAAGTCTTGCAGCTTTCTTGGATAAAATTTTAGAAATTTACTTCCATCACATTATCCTACATACACATAGGATAGGATATACTCCTTAATCAGGATGACAAGAACGGGTTTGGCACTGAAGAAAACAGAAAGTTGATTTTCCCTAGTGCAATTTTTCCCTTTCTCACTCTCTGTCTGGTGCTGCGGCTCTTCAGCAGGAAACGAACGCATATTGGAAATAGCTCCCAAAGAAGGAGAAAAAAAACTGCCAGAGCATTTCAGTGACAGTTCTGTTTGCTTTGACCGAAATTGCGATATATTTGGGAAAGAAGCATCATGCACACGCAGTGCATTTGGCAGTGGACTTTTTGTTTTCCCTGCAGGACATGCAACTGAGGGAGGAGGGCTGCACAAC
Organism: Tetrao urogallus; assembly: GCF_951394365.1. Lineage (NCBI taxonomy): Eukaryota > Metazoa > Chordata > Aves > Galliformes > Phasianidae > Tetrao > Tetrao urogallus. Next base: position 74,217,849 of record NC_136816.1, read on the forward strand.
ACATGCTGAGCAGACTGAGACATGGAGAAAAATGTAACAAAAACACAAAATACATAGGATGGCTTTCTGAAAGAGGACAGAAACATGAGAAACTGCTTGCCCAGCCTCTCACTTCCTCTGTATGTCGTACTTCTAACTCTAGTGGCAGCATCTTCAAACCAATGGCTCAGCCAACCACCCAATGTAATGCAGCAACAACAGACAGAAGCTGGTTGCTCTGTGCCCCTGCATGAGCTCATCCTCCCTGCGAAGGAGAAGAACCACCTTATCTCTGTATATACCATGAAAAAAACTCATGGAATATTTACCTCCAAATTGCACAGATAAATCAGTGTCAAAGTAGATGCACTGCACAGTAGGTGAAGCACAGGCAGTGCAGCTCAACAACTCTCACTGAAAAAAATCTGTAGCTCTGAAAAAAGATTCTGTAGCTCCAGTCACTTCCAGTCCTACTGGATGCAACAAAAGGCTTGGACTGGACTTCAGCTGTGCACGCAGAGATACTTCTCTCCTTGGTTATGCATGCTCTTGGTGATGGGGTTTGTGTGTCACCTTCTGATCCTTCTCCTCCCCAAAGCGTGCAGAGCATTCAATATCAGCCCCACATTTCTCAGCATAGTAATGCCTTGTCCTGATGCCCCCACATCAGGAGGGCAGGAAGGACAATATCCCTCACCCAGGTAATAGGAAAATGCCATCGTTTACCTCTCTCTCCTATCTCCCACCCAAAAACACTCCCAGCAGGGCTGAGTCCAGCTCATCCTTGCGACCATTCCTAAGAACTGTTTAGAACATCTTTTACAGATGAAATTCAGAGCTACCAGCAAGCTTCTGGTTCACGGAAGGAGAAAATTACTGCAATGCACTTTCCCCAAGTCAGGATACAGAAATATCTTTCTGCTCCCTGCAGGATGCCCAAAGAATTGCATATTGCATCTTAAAGATCTACATATAGAAAAGATGCTAACTATAATATTAGCAAATGCAGAGTAACGAATCCTATGCTCCAATTAATGTTCCTCTTCCCCAAGGTTCTTGTTGCACAGCTCTTTTCCCTATTTTTGTTGTTGTTGTTACTGTGGATTTTAGTCCCAGACAGGAATAAACAGCAGTGCTCAAATGATGCCTCTCCACCCCCTGCTTTGCTCCTGCTCACATTCAAAGGCATTCTTCACTTTACGACATTCATAGTTTCCTGGGTCAGAAAGAATCAAAAAAAGCCAACAAAACCCAACCACCAAACACTACTGACTGCTGTTCCAGGACACTGTTCCATCTCCTACAGCCTCTGCATGTAACTGCACGATTTCTCATCTGTTGCCTTAATGGGAAGCAGTTAATTACAATGCACAAGCTGCCACAGGCAGGGCTGAAACATCCATCAGCTCGGCTACAGCTGCAGCTACAGCTCTGCATAGAGTGTGTGGACTGAAACCAGGAGAGTGCCATGTTCACACAGTACCAGGAGAAACACACTGGGGAACAGGCAGAAAATCACTGTGCTGCTGATTTCCCAGCTCCTAGGATGGTTTAACATCCATTTTATGTTGCTCTTGGTTTGAAGGATTTGCCCGTATCCCTACTAATATACATTTCTCTGCTGTGTAGAGAGGACCTTATCATCATTTCAGTCTGGATGTTAGGAACAATTTATTCTCCCAAGAGCAGTGATGCATTGGCAAAGGCTGCACGGGGGTAGGGGTGGGGGTGGAATCCCTGTCCACAGAGGTGTTTCAGAACCATGGAGATTTGGCACTTGGGGACGTGGCCAGTGGGCAAGGTGGTACGAGCTGGATCTAGGAGGTCTTTTCCAACTTCGGTGATTCTATGATCTGAACGTTTGGTTAGGCCTCAAAGATGGGTTTGGACAACCAAACTCCAGCCTGAGTGCTGTGTAAGGCTGACCAGCACAGTGCTGCTATTGACCATCTCTTCTGCAGCAGTTCTGTAACTCCAGAACAAGGTGATTTCACTCCAGTCTAATTGCTCTGTTTTGCGAGGAAAGCAATTACTCTGGAATGAAGTGACTGAACCCAGAATGCAGCTTCCAGAAGGCAAATGGAAGAGGTTTTGGGGTGGAGGGGACAGACTGATCCTCCCTGTAAATATCGGTCTCCATGCAGACAGCAGTTGGGAATAGGAGTGTCCTGTGCTAGTCCACACTGCGTCTTCCTCTTGGCCAATGCTCCTCATTCCTGAGCTGCACAATCACTGCTCTGCTCCAGCACCTCCCAGGATACCTCGTGTTGTGCACTGCCCAGTTCTCCTTGACAATCTTTGCTGCTCTGGATTCCAGTGAGATACACTAAGGCCCCAGCAAGATGGAAAGGAGGCAATCAAAATATGTAAAATGTTGGGTAAAACAAAAATAAATCAGCTACCATAGTGCTGACAGCCACGAACATCTTACCAGTGCTACTGAAAACCTTGCATGTGATGATTTCCTATATTATATTTGCATTTAAATTGCTGCGATTAGCTGGTATCCTAAATTAGTCTGTTTCCAGCCACTCATTCCTAAGAATCATCACATCATTAAGGTAGCAAAAGACCTTTAAGATCACCAAGTCCAGACCCAAGTCCGTGCCCACAGACCACATCCCCAAGTGCCACATCTTGTTGGCACAAACAAAAATGAAGATCCTGTGCAAGGGCTGAAGAAAGGAACTCCATTCAACTGGATCCTGGAAACCGTGGTGGTTTTGGGACTCTGACAGGTTGGCTGGTGTTTCCACATGTAAAGCAAGAGTGCATTTGTGTTGGTGGCCATGGATGCCACTCTTCAGTCCTGACTAAAAAGGACAGAGAGCTCTGATAGCACTGCAACAATTCTATGTACAGAATCCTTACATGAGAAATGATGAAATGAAATCAAGCTGCACTACTTGCCACTGCTGTCAATAGTGCAGCAGCCACCTCCAGACATAATAATGACCAGTTGTGCACCATGCTTTACCTCTTGGCTTGTTAATTCATAAGCAGGAGGCGACATACATTGATTTTATTAGGACACAACGGAAGGTTACAATAGCCATGTCCCACTGCAATGCATCACTGCAGGGATTCAGGTGATACAGGAACAGCCACTGCATTTAAATCACTTTGCATTTAAAAATCCTGAAAGCGACTTACAGCTTTCAAATGTGACTTTTGAAACTGGCTGAAAACTGGAAGGTTTAAGGGCAACAACAGAGGAGCTGGGAAGCAGCAGCTGGGTGACCCAACGAGCACAAGATGGGACTTCTAAATAAATTATCCCTTCCACTGCCCTAGTGCTGCATTCACAGGGGGAGAAACTGCAACAGCAATTTGCAGAAATGCTCACAGGTCAGAAGGAAGCTGGCTGCACCTTAGCAAGAGCAACGAGGCAGCCAACGAGCAGAAAGGGTTAACTGCTCTGCCTGCTCTGATGGTGGGAACAGCCCCGATTTCCTCATGAGGTTTGGCAGCCAGAGACACCCTGCAACCAACTTCCTTTCCTGATCAAGGCACAGACCCCGTCCATGGGGGAAAGTCAGCCAGAGGTTTGGGATCTGCCAGGTGCTCAGCCATTAACATCAGTGTCAGAACTGACTGCAAAGTGACAAACGTGCTTCAGTGCATCTCAGCTGTGGTTTTCTGCTACATCCACATGCCATCCTTTAACACAAAGCTAAGGTGGGTGTTTGCATGCTGTTATATCAATTACAAATTGATTCACAGCTCCAGCACTTTTACGGGGAATTCAAGCAGCTCGACGCACAGAGAAGAGGAACTTCTAAAAGTTTCAAGTTGGAGCTTGTAAAAAAAAAAAAACAACACTGCCATTCTGATGGCCCCTGAAGGGAAGATAAAAGAGAAAAACAGCTCAAATAATAACTGCAGGACCCTCATTACAACAGTCCTGGGTGTCTGTTCAAGCAGCTGCAGGCTGATAACAGCGGTGTCTGCAATAGATTAGTGACAGCAGCACTAACATATCATGGTAACAGGGAGAAAGCACCCTTCGTGCTTAAGACACAGACTGACAAGCAGGAGCTGAAAGCATTGAAAAATCACAATCTTTACGCATGCTATCTGCCCACGTCTGTAAGCAAGGTGCATGGCCTTGGAAGAACCGCAGGGCTCCAGGCACACCAAGGTCTGAGATGTGAGCAAACAAACCCCAGGAGCCCGTGTTTTGATCATGGTATTTACTGCAAATTACAGACACAGCATGAGAGAAGCAACGACAAAACCTGAAGGGGACATGAAGAGCAGCACTTGCACTTTCGGAGCATTTTCATAGCAACAGTACCACCACCTTGGAAAGTATGATCATGGAATCATGAAAGTTGGAAAAGTCCTTCAAGATCTCCAGACCCAAATCAGCCCATCCCTACCATGCCCACCTACCACATCCCCATGTGTCACATCTCTGTGGTTCCTGTACCCCTCCAGGGATGGGGACTCCCCCTCCACCCTGTGCCACTCTGTGTGAGATACATACGAGGAATTATTCTCTGAGTAGCTGACATTTTATCAGCTGTTTCAAGAAGGGAGCTGGATGGACCTGGTGGGGGCAACCAATCCTTCAGGCCCACCAGTGACCTGCCAACAGCACTTACTGCCATCTCTTCTGCTCCTTCAGCTCTTCTTTTAGTCCGCTTCAGCCACTAAAAATAGCAGCATGAGACTGGAGAAAGGAGGGGGACGGAGAAAAGAGAGCACAGCCCTTCTACCCACCTGATAATCACCAATCAATACGAGCCTCAGTGCTCCCCTCCATCAGATACACAAGCTGTAGGCACCTGTCTGCGCTCACAGCACACTTGGTGGCATCTCACCAGCACAAAGATGAGACTTGAAACCTCAGGACCACTGAAGCCAAAAGGAAAAACCCCCAGTGACCCTGCTCTTTTTCTCATGGATCTCTGAGGCGTTGGGATATGGCAAGGAATGGGGATGAGGAAGAAACCAAGGTTGAACTGTTCCATTTAATCTCAATCTGTAAAGAAAGGTAAAAATCTGCAGTGCTCTCTTGGAGTCGAAAGCACAATGACAGTTTTCTGTTGGAAGAGATTTTGGCTCGTTTACAGCAAGAAGCTGGTACTACATGAGAAACACTTAAAAAATCAGAGATCCAAGACCATATTTTCATCTGCAGTGATGTTTGCATTACTCTTCAATGGGGAGGTGTCAGAAAAGCATTAGTACGTTTCTAGCTGCGCACCAGGCAGACAGGCACAATAAAATAGCTGTTTTTTAACTTGTTCTCATCAACAATGCCAAAGTTACTGCTTGTTTTTCTCCACCCCCATGAAAGAATTTATAACCACTGCAGTAAGCCGAAGTTGCTTCAAGTTAAAAAAAGCTGGGTTTAAATCCAGCACTGATGGAGAGCTGCTGTGTAAAAGCAAAGTGACTTTCTTTGGGTTCTCAGAAGAATTTCTATTTGAAAATCGGAGTGGTGGGGATTTTTGGTCCCTTCCTCTTAATGCTATAATTTAAAATTGTGATACTGCATAATTCTCATGTTCAGAAGGTACTTGGGGAGAGGTGGGAGCACATCCCCTTGTGAGCAGCCCTGAGAGTAACACACAAACACAGGACCAGTGACAGAGCTGGCGAAATCTCTTTGGAAGTGCCAAGCAGAGGTTGTGAATGCCATGGTGCACACTGCTGGTGTCAGACCACACAGTATCCAAACCAACCTTGTACTGAGCTGTAATCACGTCCTTACGTCATAGAGGACTTGGCTGACATCTCAGCAAAGAAAACCAAATCTCAATGTGTGTGACATCCCAAATCCAAGCAAACACCCCTGCAATGGCACCTGAATGAAGGGTTCTGATTCATTTTTATTTAAAAAAATTAAAACCAACTTGTAAAAATAAATAAATGCGCTTCATAAGTGAATCACCAACACTAACAGACCATGCCAAGAACTCAAATATGTCGACTACAGCTGTATGACATTCCATGGCTGTTCATGAATGGAAGAACATGGAACTGAAGAACAAGGAAATGAAACTGGATTTCATTTCAAAGGACTGTGGTATAGTTCATTTCACTTTCCTTAAAGCTTAAAGAGTTAACAGATTTCTTCTATCTTACGTGAGGGGCACTTCTGCAGTTCTGTTAGCACTCTATCCCTGGAGATGTTCAAGAACTACGGAGAGGTGGAACTTCAGGATGTGGTCAGTGGGCATGGTGGGGGTGAGTTGGGGTTGGGCCTGGGGAGCTGGGAGGACTTGTCCAACCTCAATCATTCTATGATCGTATTTTATGCTTTGAATTGACTGTGACATTTATTTCTGCACCCCCAAACTGGTGTGCTCTGGTTCCCCTCTGGGATTACAGACCCTGGCTGCTGTGCTATCTTTCTTCTCAAAGTTTCTACGAAATGCACAACCAAAATTCCCATATGCTGAACGATGTCAGCATGCACCAAACTTTAATCACTATAATAAACACAATTTTCATTTATATTTTTCCGTATAAGTTAGATCTTGCCTACACACAGGCTTGCACCATTTAATTACAGAGATTTAAACAATATAAACCCTTTCCTGGATGTACTCATTACAAAGCTAAGTTCCAACTCATTCTCAACAAGCTCAGCAGCTGGGCTTACACAAATAGGAGAGCACCTGCACCACAGCTTGCCCATTCAGACAGACAGGTCATTAATCCCCACCTAAAATCAGCCAGAGCCAGCTGAGTGCTGACAGCTTCACCAGTTATTTTCTGACCACAAGTCCCAGGAAAACGTTCTAGATCTTTTTTTCCTGGAATCTTAGGATCACAGAACCACTAAAGTTGGAAAAGACCACTCAGATCATCCAGCCCAACTATCAACCCACCCCCACCATGCTTGCTCATCATGTCCCCAAGATTCTATGATTCTATCAGTGGGCACGGTAGGGATGAGTTGGCTTTACACTTGGTGATGATCTTATTGATCTTTACCAACCTTAACGATTCTATGATTCTGCCACTCTGAAGCAAGCATCAAGAAACACTCACTGGGCACCAAGGACATCAGGACTCTGGAAACAGAACTCCCATGACAATGTACTGATTTTTGCTTGGCGGTGCCATGATGATTAGGGATTTCTTCTCCATGAAACAAACAGAAGTTGAAGGAGTTGGAAGTACAGTGCTAACAGAAAGGCAAACCTATGAGAAAACCTTTGAGCACATAGTGCAAAGCTTGTTCTGCCCAGACTGAAGGCATTTGCCTGTGCTCTTTTTAATTATTCTGTGAAATTTTAATGCTGTGAAAGGAGAATGCACTTCAATATTAGATTTCAAGATTAGGAAGATTAGATTAGAATTCAAGATTAGATTGCCATAGCAGACATGGCAAAAAGTTGTGAGCTGATAGCATGACAGCTGCTAACATCAGGAACACAGAACAGCATGCACAGCTGCGACAGAAGTACCAATGACACAGGAGGCAAGGAAGTGGGTTGGTGGTTGGACTCGATGATCTTGGAGATCTTTTCCAACCTTAACAATTCTGCGATTCTAGGAAGCAGGGAAAAAAAAAAACAAAAGCATCTCAAACTACGTTGATGACCATGAGGGCTCTGATTAAACCGGTACAGCTGGTGGGATGTTCTCTTTTGTGAAAATGTGGCCTTCTGACTGCGATCAGTCCGTGAACCCAAATGTCAGCCTCCAGCCAGCAGCTGGCATTGCAAACAAGCTTTCCCACGTGCTGCAGAAGAGCAGTTATCTGCTGGCTGCTCCCTTGAAACCCCGAGATAACAGGCAGGCTCCAGGCACCGCTGTGCTGCTCTCACGCCGAAAGCGCACACACTGCACCAAAGGGAGGAAAGGCAGCCTGAGAACTTCACAAAATAAAAATAAAGGAGACCAATTTTCACCTATCACTGTGATCTCTAAATTGCCTTTAATAAGCTCTGCAATAAAGCAGGGAGCCTGGGATGCGGCTGCTCATCCGCGAGGAGACAGCCCTATCTCCAAACCACGGCTGCTGCTCTGTCCCAGGCACATCAACTGCATTTATCTCCTCCTACATACCAAAGAGAAACGAGCAGCTCTTGATTTCAGCACCTGCCCTTTATCTCTGTGTTTTTGGAAAAATCTTCTACAAGGCTAATTATCCAGCTTGGACTTTCTGTGCCTTCTGCAGCACAGAGCTAAAAGCTTAAAATAACGTTCATTACATCGTTTGTCTTCCACTGTAGTCGTGTTTGCTCCAGGACTGAAAGGAAAACAGGACTTGCATCCCTCATCTCCCTACAGTTGTTTGCAGACACAGGCCCACATACGTGACCTGCTGCTAACACACATGTCCCTTTTGTCACACAGTGTTTCCCACAGGGAAAGGAGCACTGGGGCATGCTATCGCACTGATAAGCTCCATTATGCAGATTGAGATCATGGTGGTGAGTGCAGTTATTTTTAGGTTACCTTTACTCAGACTCCAGATCTGAATGCACAGAACGCCTCTTGAATGCTCACTTCCTCAACAAAAGCCAAGATAAGCAGCAGGAAAACATTCACTGTATTTATCTGTGCATAAATTGAGTACACATACATGAGAAAAAGTACCATTGTTTGGGTTGCAGAGAAGCAAGGGAGTTAAAACACTGCTACACTGCTTGTTTTTCCAAATGAGGACCTCCAGCACATCCTCCAAAGAGCTTAAGTTGAAGATGGCAATTTCTAGGAAGCAGCAGAATCATAGAATTGTCAAGTTGGAAAAGACCTCTAAGATGACCACAGAGATCACCTAGTCCAATCTAGACTTAGAATCAACCATGTAGAAACACCACTCCTTTAGGGCACCTCAGCACCCAAAGGGAGATGGGGAAGGGCCTGAGAGTATGAGCAATGGAGCGTGAGCAGTGGCCAAGGTCCCTTGGTTTAAGGGGAGGTCTCATGGTGGCCTGCAGCTCCCACACAGCCCTACAGCCCCTCATGGCCCTTCAGCTGCCAGAGCTCATGAAACATCTGTACTCTGCTCTGAGCCACAGGGTTTGAGTCTAGTTAGTGCTGTGTAAAGCCAGGGATTGGACTCAGTGATCCCTGTGGTCACCTTCTAACTTGGAACATTCTGTGATTCTGTGAAAAAGCAACAACGGCCTGAAAATTACTTAATAATTAACTGAAAAGCTGATCCAAAAACTCTCAGGACTAAACTCCATCACTCTGCACTCTGTAAATCCACATGGGTCATGTCAACCCTAATGCAACCCATAATTCCTCCGTACATTCCTGAAGTTGTCTTGATAGCAGCCAGCTCCCTGAATTCACTTCTCTGAGCTAGCCATGCCCAAACCAAAGTCTTTTAGAGAAATGTCCTTCAGTAGGCATCGTTGGTTGGTCCGTGCAGCAAGACAGCCTCCAGCTCACACACGGGAGCTCACTGAGCCCATTGTGCATTGAGCCAATGTGGGTAGGGCTTCTCCACCCATCCAGACATGCCCAGAGTGTCATTACAGACACGAGGATTAAAGCTTTCTCCTCTATTTAGCTGCTGAAATTCCTCGGAGCTGCCAGCACTATTGTGCAACACTATCTTTAGTCTGATCTTACTGTGGTTTTGTCAAGCTTTGGAAGAGCTTCCCCTTGAAACCTCAGAGACTGCAATGGGAAGACCTGAGAAACGGGGAGACTTGGAAGACCCCTACAAGAGAAGGGCAGATGGCACTAAGGCTCACCATGTGATGTCTACAGAGGGGAATTGAGTGCTATTCAATAGCAATGTTATTACAGAGAAAGGGAGTTTGTGCCTCTACAGATTAATGCAGCAGTTACAGATGCAGGTCAGTGTAACCAGCTTTCTTCAGGCAAGAAAGCAACGAATGAAAGACCAAACCATTGGTGCACACAATGTAAACTTGAGGGGATTTCACTCCTGAAACAACACTTCCATAAATTGTGGCCTAACACGAAAGTCCATTCTTCTTTTCTTTTTTTTTTTTCCTAAGCAACAAACTCATTTACTAATGGCTCTGTCAGCAGGTCAGCAGTCACTGTAGTCCCATAACAAAAGAGCTTTCAATTATTTGCACGTATGAAAATGCTGTCACAAAAAAGCAGCCCATTTCTTCCAAAGTAACTCAGCCTGGCCGAGTCACTGCACACACTGCCTCAGGGATGCTGGGAGCTGCAGGAAAGACACCATGCATGCAGCCAGCTGGACAATTCCCACCGGGCGTTTCAGGATTACCAGGGTATAAACTAATTACTGCCATTGCCAGTGGCCACGTGTACTCTGCACTTCTCATCAGATGGCATTTTCCTGAAGTTATCACAAAAAAACAAGGATTGAGAAGACACTCCTGCTCTCTTATCACGGAGTAAGAACAGAAATGGCTCTGCAGAGACCAGGAAGTATTTAAAACATTCTTGGCACAGGGAGAAGCAAACACTGTTGTTTGTGCTAAAAAAAAAAACAAAACAAACAAACAAACAAACAACAAAACACCATATTGCTCCCATTTACTTCCTTACCCACCTGCACAGATTTTTATCACAGCATTTAAGCACCACGCAGCCCATCATGGATTTCAGCCTCACAAAACCCATTAAGGCACTGAATCCCTCCTGGATCTGAGGCTCTCAGAAGACCATGGAGGCTCTGCTCAGGATTACACACAGCTTTATCACTGCGCTGACCACCCTGAACTGATTTCCAGTGGGATGGTTTATCCATAATTCAAGACTGAAGCCCCCAGAATTCATCTGCGTACCATTTTATACAGACCACATGGAGATGTGGAACACCAAGGAAAGAATGTGCCAGTAAAAATGAGGATGATGACAGCCTCGTTACATCTGAATGGGCAGAGAGGTGAGACCACACGTAACAGATATGATGAAGAAAATCTCTGCCTCAGCAAATCCTACTTCCCCCACACTTCAATTTAATGACTGATCACGAAAATTCACCCCAACATTTAGCACAAACCAGCGTATAATTAAACCACACAGATACTGCGATCAACCACAGAGTCCCTCATCCACTGCTACTGACGTTCCAGTGTCGCAGATACAAACTGTGTGTATGTAATTAACTGGAACAGCATATGTTAGCTGATGAGCCGAGCACTTACCCTGAGCCTGTCCTTGGGCAAAGCCACAGCTCCCTGCTTGATGATCTCCAGAACGCGCTCCACCGACAGGTCAGCTCCGGCGTGCTCCAACCGGGAGCTGAAGAAACTGATCACCTGTGATGGAGAATCAGAGCATGTCAGCAAACGGGAGGGATCTCTGTATCGATACACACACAAAGCCATTGCTTTCTTCTCCTGGGTTGATGTCTCTGCACTTCTCAGAGCAGTACGCTATTGCTGGGCCATCATTAGGTACACTCCGTGGATGAGACACCAGCCTAACTGTCAGTGTGCTGCAGGTATTTTTAAGGGGTAGATGAATTCACTGTTGAACACATTCAGCTGAATTAGTCAAATAAGGTTTTCAAACACTGCACACATCAACATTCTTCAGCTCTTACCTTTCTCACGCACACGGGACTTTCAAGGCATTCCCGTTGACTTTTTGTAGTTTGGGCCAGAAATTTACTCTAGTTTTCAAGTACTGAAGCAAAACTCCTGTATTTACAATATCTACTCAACAGAAGACTCGAGAGCACCCGTTAAACAACTTCAAGGGTCTACAGGACTCACTTGGTGATTTTGTAGCATCCAAACCCATGGCAACCGGAAAAAAAAAGCAAACCCACAAAGCTGCCCTTCTCCCCAAATGAGCCATCCTCCATGAGGCCAATCCCAGGACCTATACACTCCCTCTCAGTGTTCTCCTGCATTTCTCCCTGAAGAGGCCAAGCTGATCTTCCCCAGGCATCCCCCTCAGCACTGCTTTTGTGTCCCAGCTGATTCTTGTAAGCACGCCACAGTTGGGTCAGATCAACTTTCATCCCTCTCTAAGCCCAGTAAGTCACAACAGCAGCCAACATCCCACCAGCGGTTCTCCACTGGGGACATGAGAAACCTGCCCTTCCAGAGCTCCTTTCATTGCAAAAGAGCACACTTTGGGAACCCCATCCCCTCTTCTAGAGGAGATCTGAATGATGGATATGGGGCAAAACTTAAATCCCTCAGGTTCTTGGAAGGCCCCATAGGATGGTTGGAGCCATTTTGCACTGTCCTTGGCCCCCTGGTTGGAGCCATGCACAGCACCCACTGTCTGCACACAGTGCTGTTAGGTTTCCTGACTTGTAGCCTTGTCTGCAAAGTGGCAGTGCCCACAGGTGCCCAAATTACAGCCTCGTCACACCAACTAATCTCTGCTAATAGTCCCAAGTAAAAGGGGGAAAAGTATATTGGCTGCAAAATCTATTTGTTCTGCAGCAACTGGCAGCTGGAGCCAGAACCCATTAGCCTAATTGCACCTCCTAGCTCAGCTGCTGCTCACAAAACAAAGGCAGCTGATGGCATGACTGCTTTGTGATTTGGGCTTGTTGGTCCTCTCTTGCAATTCCAAAGCACTAGCCCTCTTTTTGGGCAGCTGGATCTCAGAGCAACTTTCTCTAGATACTGTGAAACAACTGAGTGGAACAGGGAGAGATGTTTTGGTTCTGTTTTATACAACAGAAACACAGCAATCATTTGATGAAAAATACAGGCTTGACCTGCTTGGCTCTCTTGATATTGCCATGGTCGAGTAAGGCAAGAATCCCCCTTCCCCTGGCTGATGCAGCAGGGTTTGCATCCTTACAGGCAGGGACGGACTGCAGAGCTGTTGATTGCTAGTCCTTGCAAAAAGCAATGGGGTAGGAAGATTGCTGAGTTCAGATGTAAAGGTTTTGCTAAACCACAAAGGCAAAAATTAGTGTTAGGCCTTAATCGGAAGGATAAAACACAATCATCAAATGTATACATAAAAAATGAAGGGAGCTTGCAGATGCTATCTGAAATCTGGTGGCTCCTATTTTAGGAAGCCAAATGCTCCACTCTGGGCCATGTTTTAAAGATTTCTAGTGTTTTAGAGTTACAGATGTTATAGTCCAGAGAGCTCTCAATATTTGCACAGCATGTTACAATTACACAGAATTCTGAACTGCTATTTTTGATGTGCAGACTGAAATTAAAAATATCCCCTTAAATAATGATACACATCTCTAATCTTTGTCTTTCTTCTTCAGACAAAATGGAACTGGAGTTCCATATCAAGTTCTTTCTAATCCTGATAGCACAGTACTGCAATGAGATATGGTTTAAAAGCATATCTTTTTTATGGAGAAAAGCAAGAGATGTGTGATAGACAGGATATCCCAGAAGAGGCATTTGCTTATTGCCATTATATGCAAAGGCACCCAGCGTGACCACCACCCCTGTATGAACCAGAGGATGTGGCAGGGTGGAAGAGGAGTCAGCTGAATGCCATCTCTTATTCAGATCTGCAAGCCTGAGAGCTCTCAGCACTTGCCAACTGGTGACAGGTATATTCTTTAGAAATTTTTTTTTTTTTTTTTTTTTTTTTTTTTTTTAACATCCTTGCTTCTGTAACAAAGGAGCTATTTAAAAAGGCAGTGTGCTCCCTTGGAAAGCTTAAAATAGTTTTAGAATGTAATTGGTGTTATGCTGTAACCCTGTATTAAATACATTTGGGGAGGAACTGTAACTGTTTAAATTGCTGAGGAAAACCTACATTTAGCTGTAACAAAGGAAAGGGCACGCTGCTTTCTGTGGGAGGCTGGCAGGTGGAAGGACCTGGCCACCAGGGTTTGCCTGGTTCTGGACCAGAAGAGGTCTCTTATCTGTCATAGAATCACAAAATGACTGGATTGGAAGGGAACTTAATGATCACAGAACTACTGAATGGTTGGGTTGGATGGGACCCTAAAGTTCCCCAGAACCATCCCTGCTGTGGGCTGGCTGCCCCCAACAGGTCAGGCTGCCCAGGGTCCCGTATGGGCTGGGACACCTCCAGGGATGGGGCACCCACAGCTTTTTGGGCAGTGGAGCTCTCAGAGAGGATTCACCACTCTGAATGAGGAGTTTCCTCCTCACATCTGACCTAAATCTTCCCTCTTTTAGTTTAAAACTCCCAAATCCTTCTCCACGGGGCTGCTCTCAGTGAGTTCTTCTCCCAGTCTGTACTCACCTGGGATTGCCCTGGCACAGCACCCTGCACTTGGCCTTGCTGAACCTCATTAGGTTCATGTGGGCCTGCTTTTCAAGCCTGTCCAGGTCCCTCTGGATGACATCTCTTCCCTCTGCTGTGTCAGCTGCACCACTCAGCTTGGTGTCATCTGCAAACTGCTGAGACTGCACTCCATCCCATCACCTGTGTCACTCTTAAAGATGCTGAAGAGCACCAGTTCCAAGCAGACCCCTGAGGGAACCACTCATCACTGCACCCACCTGGATGTAGAGCCACTCACCGCAGCTCTCTGGTTGCAACCATCCAATCAATTCTTTATCCTCCAAATAGTCCAGTCCTTCGAACCCATTTCTCTCCCATTCAGAGATAAGAATCAACATAGAGAGGATAGGTATTTCCCACCTCCAAAAACAATAAAAAGGTCAAATAAAGAAGCATACGCAGCCCCGAAATAAGGGATCACCCACCAGATCTATGTTCTGCATGATGTCCTGGAAGGAGGGATGGGTCCGGAATTGCTCAAACAGATCGCGCTTGTAGAGCAGCGCGTACACCAGGTTGGGGTTGTGGTGCAGGGAGTTGGTCAGGCAGGAGTTGATGATCTCCAGCATCATCCGGATCACCTCCTCAATCACATTCAGGTCTTGTGCCTGCAAGAAAGAAAGGAAGGTGAGTGTGCCCTTTTCCATTGTAAAACGCATTGGTTAACAAGGACAGTTCACAGCGACCATTACTAACAGAGCTATTGGCTGGTCGGTGTCTCAATGGTGAGCTAATCCAGCGTCCCTGAGTCCTGGCAAAGAGATCTGTTTTCTCCTGAAATCACCAAAATTTTATCTGAAATGCACACTGTTCAGCCGCATGGCTTTCTGCTCTCAGCCGGAGCCACTGCTCGTCCCAGTGAGCAAATATTGTAACCAAATTCATTGAGGGTTAAGCAATCTTGGTCTTCCAACATATCAGCATACATTAAATTCAACACATTTTATGTTTGGTCCGTGTCAGAGAGGAATAAGCACATCAAACCACAGGCTGCGAGACCCTACAGGGTTGCCAGGAATGTGAATCACATCAACAGTTGAGTTTTTTGTGTGGTAGGAGCACTGAAACCATTGGCATCAACTCTTACTGCTTGCAAAGCAGTCATTTTCTGAGTTATAACTCAGAAAAGGAATGAAAGCACCTCGTAATGAGGCCATGCTTGTGACAGATTTCTGTTGGACTCACAGGAACATTAGGATTGGAAAAAACCTCTGCAGTCATCGAGTCAAACCCCAAATCATCCCCTCCATGCCCGCTTTGAAAACTGTTTAGCAATGCTGCCTGTCTCACTGTGGAGGTTACAGATTCCTTCCTGAATGTGAGGATCTCCTTTTTCAAGACCCAGCCTCAACCACTGGAATTACTGCTGTGCTGACACTAACAGTGCTGGCAGAAACCCTCACAAACCAATCACTGCAGCTTCACCTGTCCATAGGATTGCATTCTCCTTTGACTGAAGCAGTTCAGAACACAGGTGGGTCCTCTGTAGCCTTCTAGTTTGAATGCTGTGAAATAGCATCCCACTTAGATGCCACTAAATGCAAATAATGCAAAGTACTGGACAAAACCTGGAACAGCTGCTTCAGCTGGAATTTGAAGAAAAACCAACATCAGCTTAACTCACAGGTCAAGCAGAATCTGCCCATCGACTGGCAGTTATTTCACAATAAGGTATGTTATGGTGGCTTTCAAGAAGCTCTGAGCAGTGCCTTAGCTCACTTTTCAACACAGCAGGATGACCCAGTGACTGAGATACGATCCTAAAACGCATAGGATGTTTACAAATCTACAGCCCCGTGTACCTCCCCTACACAGTGGGAACACAAAGCAAGGATGCTTCCCAAAATCACCAGGTTGGCACCACGCGCACATATGAAAAGAGAAACTCTCCCACCACTGTAGCACAGGTGCTCTTACAAGCATCTGAAACCAGATGTTAAAGTTAAAAGGATGCTTCCCTTCACTGAAGGCTGTAAGTCACTCAGAGCTGTTCAGCTGTTGAACAGCCGTCCCTGTGGTCTAAGAGCACCTTGCACAAGGAATGGGCTTTGCTAAGAATGAGCTCCAAAAAAACAGACGCGGGACTGAATCTCAGCATCATTATCTGTAGAGCTGCATGCTCCTATAGTTAGCGATTACAGAAGAATCTGCAAAGGCTTACAAGTTTCCAAAACAGGCGAAAACAAGCAGAAAGCTTAGGATGAGACAAGAGAAATGCTGGAAGAGCAGATAAATGCTGCGTGCGTTTGTTGCTCTGCGTCCGCAGTATCAGGGAACGACACCTCCACATGCAGACACTGCGCCAGGACAGATAGAATGAAGGTTACAAAAACATCTCGCTCTTGGAGAGAAAAAAAGTTCATCGCCCTGCAGATTGATTCCCTGAGCACAGCTGAAATGCAGAACACGGATGGCCAAGGCATCAGCACAACAACCCTGCAGGAATATTGTTGCACAGGCTGCTATAGGAAAAGACAGATATTGATGTTGGAGAGGACAGGCAGGTGAGTTTCTACCTACTAAGCAGCAGTTAGAAGTAGTAGAACTTTCCCACTGCTTGTAATTGACAAATTCATGCACTATTCACACTGCAAATAATTGCAGTATTCCTTTACCAAACAGCTCTCAGGATGATGCCTGCAATGACTGCAAGTCTGCCCCAGTTTTTTTTTGTTTTGTTTATGCCTTTAGAGATAATTGTGTCCACCATTACAAGAAACGTGGAAGCTAAGGGCTGATTGCCAACTTTCTGAGATGGAAGCCCAAAAGAAATGTAAATTTCCATCTGAGATGGAAATTACCTCCACAAGAGTGGGAAGGAGACGCAGGCACAGCGCTGCCATTACTGCTGGTAACCACAGACAAACCCTCATGTTTCCTCTTATGGGTAGAAATTAAAGGTAATCACTTCTCACAGATATCCCCATTTTCCAACAGAAGGAGCTAGGCAAAAGGCAGAAGCCTGCTCGTGTTCTGGCTGCACGTGGAGCAAGGCAGCAGCCACAGGCAGCGAGCAGCCTCACCAATGGCTGTGTGTCTCTATATTACTCTTCTTACCATGCTGTTATATCCCCATCGCAGATAAAGATGAGCCAGGCACAGTTCTGGGCTGCCTGTGCCTCTTTGTTAGAGGAAAAAGGAACAAACAAGTGATAGTGGCTGCCTGGAAACAGGCTGACACAATACAGAGGGAAACACAATGAGGGTAGAAATGAGAATGTAATCTGCAAACAAAGAACAAAAACAAAACAACAAGAAACCAAAATCCATACCCCAAAATGTGAGTTTGATAAACACTAACAAAAAACACACTGATTGGAAGCAAAAAACTAAGGCAACCCCTGGGGAAAGCTGGAGCAATCCTGATCCACTGCTGTCCTTACTGAAATACAATAAAATAGTTAATGATGCCCCGATTCCAGAGAATTCAAAGGCAACTCTCCAGCTTCTCAGTGTTGATCATTCTTAGGAGAAAAAAGGAGGGCTGTCCATGTGGCATTCAGGTTGGATTTGGCAGACTGCTTGTGGCTGTGCTGCCATGTCAATGAGAGAATACCGAGAGGAAAGGTGGAATGAAGGTTGCAGCCTTACAGTGAATGGCCCTTCTCCAGGTCCATGACAACACATGTAATAGCTTAAATGAGATTCTGCCCCCTCTACTTTAGTGGCATGTATGCAGCACAATAGTCTTGGTTTGTTTATATCAAACCAAGACAGCTTTTGGCCATAACGTTGAACGGTGGGAAAGTTAGGTATTGAGAGAGAAAATTTAGGATTTGCACGGAAGCAAGACAGAACCATTCCTCAAAGCTGAACTCGGTTTTGTCAAGCCATCCCATTTATAGCAGGAAAGTATCAAGCTATTCCTGAGGACATGCAGGTACCTGCGTGAAGGTGCAACTCTGCAACTCTTATACAAGAATACATGCAACTTCATGCTTCTGCTCCTTTATAGGCAGTCTGTACCCAGCCCACTGCTCATCACCTGGCTACTTCTTCACTTCTTCCTTCTGTGCACTTGCTCTTTCAAAAGAGTGCTAAAACTCTTCACACTGAAATACTTTAATTGATCCCCAGTAAGTCGGGCTCCCAAGTCAATCTGAAGTTTCTAGACACTGGGCTAGAATGCTGTGTTTCCTAAGCTATTCTGTTAGTAGGCCTTCTCTACTTTCAAAGGAAAGATGAAGCACTCGGACGGACCCTAATTGATGACACAGCACTGAAGTGATGGACAGACTCAGACCTTGGCATTTTTCTTAGACTGGGATTCAGGAAGGCAACTGCAGAAGGTGTTTTATGATGAAGAACTTTAAATAGTCCTGCTTTCTAGCATTTCATCCCAGCCCAGCACCTGGGCTTTTGATTCCAAACTCCATTTTTGGGAACCTCCCATCTAATCCCAATGCTGAATTCCATGCTGGAAAGCCAAGGGTTGGAAAGCTTCCTTCTCCAGGGATTTGCAGATGCCAAAATGACAAATTTTGACAGGTCCCGTAAAACCTGGGAGGCAACCAGCACTAGGAAAAATGGCAATGATGATATTCATACTGTAGAAAATCCAAGTTAAACCTGTGAATCAGTATTGTTCTCAAATCACACTTGAAATAAGGTGAAGTCTTCTTGTTGCTGAAAGGAAAAGTTCTCCCTAAAGATTTTCTACTTCTCCTTGAAATGAAGCAGATGAGGGCCACGGTTAGGGCTATGTGGGGATGGGTTGGGGTTGGATCTGGTGATCCTGGAAGTCTTTTCCAGCCTCTATGATTCTGTGATTCTACGATTCAGTATTCCCTAGAGGTATGTGAAGATGCTTTTTAGTTTGACTGGTAGAACAGGAAAGGATGAGTTTCACGTGAAACCCCACCTCCACCATCCGAGGGCAGGCAGATAATTGTGATACAGGCTTTAATTAACAGAACCTGTCTATCCTGAGCAGAGTTCATGGACTTTAAAGAAGTTACTCAAATGAAAAAGTTTCTTATTCCAGCACTCCACATCCAACATAGCTGTAAATTGTCACCAGGAGAGCTGTTGGGAGGTTTTATGCAATAACTACTGCTGCACGAACTGAAACTCTGACACTTCCTGATTTGTTCTTTAAATTGCACAGCAGGTCTTACGTAATGTCCACATCAAGTCTCACATTTTTGCATTTAATATGTAACCTTTACTTAATGAACTGCCTAGACCTAAAAGCTTGCTCCTTGAAGATGACTACTGACGAACCCCTTGGAAGCAAGTGATTCTCCAAAAAAGGAACACCCCACATTTTTTGCATTATTACCCTATATGATACTGAGTTGAAGTACAGAAGACCTTACTTCTATCAGAAAGAAGACAGAAAAGCATAACATCTTGGAAAAAGGCAGCAGAAACCAATTAACAACTCCAACCAAACAGCTTTCACATTTTTCCTTCACACCACCCAAACCCTCCTCTGTGCAGTACAGCAGTCACAGGAATGTAATACATCCACCAGTGTTTATGCATCACCTCTGACTATATCCTATAATATCAACTATTTCCTTCAGCCTTGCTACTATATTAGGCAGTAACAACTATGGCACTCACTGCAACAGGTACATCTAAGAGTGTGTTTCTAATGAACCCATCACTGTCATCCAAGAAAATCACTCCCTGCTACAGACCTCACTATGGTGCCTAATTTAATTGAGAAAGCATAGAAACAAACTGAACAAATATCAACCCCTCACTAGAGCTGTCAACCTGCAAAGAAGCCAAATTTAGAAATTCTGCACTGGCTCCTCACTGATTAAATGCTATGGTTCAGCATCTTTGCCAAGAAATTCAGAAACCATCACTGCCTTCCTTCTACACGTGGCAGTTTTGCTCCACTTAAAGTACCACTCTGAGCAATTCTGACTCTGATTATGAGCAGAAACTTCACTGAGACAATGGAATCCACAAAAATAACCATGGACTGCACCAAGTTTTCATACTAATCCAAGTGGAAAACTGCTCACTATTTTGCCTGATAACTCACACTGCAGCCCAAGACCTTTTTGCCTTCAGGGTGGGACTGCTTTGGAAAAGGCCTGTAAAACTTGTGATGATGGTGCACTGCTCTTTGCATGTTGTACTTCCCTAAGTGCTAAGAAGTTCAAACACAAATTTCAGGTCCCTGACAACACTGATTCCCAACAGGCCCAAACTGTTTTAAGGCTGGGGATGCAGCTGGAAGACTAATGCAGATACACCACCAGTGATGAGACTGCTTCACATTCATACTGCACTCAGTCTCTGTCTCATCAGCAAATACTTTGAAAATGTATGACAAAGATGTAAGAAAGTGATCGTATTAAAAGAAACAGGACGTGGTTAGTGGGTGTGCTGGGATGGGCTGACGGTTGGACCCGGTGATCTTCAGAGTTTCCTTCCAACTTTAGTGGGTTTATGATTCTCTATTAAATGCTGTTCTTACCACATTCCATCTTATTGTCAAAGAGCAATCCTCTCAACATGGGATGTGGGTCCTGCACTCATTCTGATCACACAAGAGCTGATGAGCAGTGCTCAGCTTCCTGCTCATGTTCTGTAAGCACACAGCAGCCACAGCATTAATACTGGAAAATGAGACCTTATAACTGAGACTGGGAAAAGCTGAAACCCACAGAACATAACTCTAGCAGTTTGTGCACACAGGTACAAATTTAAAAACCAGAATACAATCAACAGATGACATTTTTCAGATTCTGAAGCAAAAAAGTCATAATAGAAATACGGGGAAAAAATGCATTGTCCAGCAAAATCCAATTTCCTGAAGTATTTATGAGGACTCTTCTATTTTGGGACAAAATTGAATTTTGTGTACCCTGGTTTGTTACGCACAGTAGCGACAGACATAGATAAGATGAGAGATGGAGACTCACATAATGGGAAAAACTGCAACTCTTTCTTCAGATGCCAGCTTTTGGTTTTCTCTGCAATGCATATGTCCCTGATTTCTCTACCAGTGCTCTGAATGAGCTGCTGATGGGTAATTTGGAGACTTTTGTTTAGGTTGGTTCTTGTTCTACAAAATGTGACCCGGTTCCTGTTCTGTAGAATGGGTGGTTGGTTCTTATTCTATAGAACAGGAAGGTTGGTTTCTGTTCTACAGAATAGGATGGCTAGTTGTCCTACAGAATGGCAGGACTGGGTTTTGTTACAGAATGGTTGGTTATAGGATGGTTTGTTCTTGTTCTATCGAATAGGATGGTTTGGTTTTACACTATAGAACAGGATGGTTGGGTTTTGTTCCACAGAACAGGATGGTGGGATTTTGCTCTACAGAACAGAACAGTTGGTTCTTGTTCTTAGCAATCCAATTAAGATCAAGTGCTTGGGTTATTACGCACATGAATACCCGAGTGCAGCAGACCTTGTACACTACATACCAGTGTTATTTCAAGAAAAATGAGGCAGAACACTGTGTCTTTGGAGATGTCCTATTTTTCACTGGCAGCCCACACTCACTCTGCTTTGGCTCAAGCCTAAGTATGTACAAGAGCTGTACATACCCCACATTTCAATAACACATCTGAATGGCACTAAAAAAAATCCTATACCTCTCCACTCTGGGGGAAAGCAGTGCAGCCACATACATCTCCCAGCAGAGCAGGGGATCAGAGAACAGCACGACTGAATGAAGGTCACCTATCAGAGCCTTTTTTCCATAATGAACATTTTAAAATATATTTCCCTGAAGCGGCTTGATGTTTGGTATTTCATTAGCTGATGAGGAATGACTACCAGCTTTTTTCTTTCTTACTTTTCTCTGACTTTAAAAAGTTAGGAAAAAAAAAAGTTAGCATTGACGTCAATTAAGCAACAATAATGAATCAACTTCCCATTGCTGCCTTAAAATTAAAGTTACAGAGTTAAATGCTCCAAAGGCAGATGCCACGATAATGAATGAAAATTTAGGTCTTCCTTTATCCCAATGGATGCAGGTGTTAATATGCAATTTAATCACACATTTGTGCAACTATAATCACATAGAGTCTTTAAAGTGCTGTATTTTTACCTTCCATATCATGTCAAGAATTGTTACTTCCTGTCCAATTTCTGTATTCTTCTTCACTTCATACCAAGACCATTTTTCAGTGTCACTGGCTGATTGCTTCCAAAGAATTCTACTTTCCTTCACACCATCATTTGGTCCCTTAGCAATTAAATAGTGTGACATTAAAGGTGATATTAACACCAGCCCCGCAGCAAGACAGAGGACAGATACATTTTCAGTTGATGAGACTGTGTTAAAAAAAATGATTTTTTCATCATTATTATTTTTTAAAGCAACTGTAACCAACCAAAAACTGAATGGTTACTCCAGATGTGTGCCCATAAAATCAGAAGAAAAGTGGATGAAAACAGGAGGTGAGACATCAAAATTTGCAGTGTTTCACTGATGTCTCACATAGAAAAGAAGTAATACAAAATAATTCCAATTAGCATTAAGTACTGAACAGCCTGGAAGGGTGCAGATTTCTTTCTGTGTCCATTTCCTGCCCTTTACAAGGCTGAACATTTAAAAACAGAATTACTGGGATGTTTGTAACATATGGAAACATACTTCTGGTTTTTAAGCATTACATTTTTCAATCAAAACCTTGCTGGAGAAGCACTAAACATTTGGTTTACGACATTGCTGAAATACATCGAAGCCACAAAAATAAATTGTGCTCTTTCCAAAAATGCTTTGGAGAGCCATTGCACTCCATTTCTCTGTCTGCTGGTGGATGTTTGACAAAGCCCAACACTACAAACCACAGCTTCATCTGAAAAGCTCTGCACAACCCGTGTCTGTGAAGTACTTGGCCTTCCCCAAACGGGTGAGGCCATCCATGGGTCCGCTCCCAACATTTCCTCCTCTACTTTTTTGGCAGCAGGAAAACCATGTAAAGACCATATCGATAATGATAAATAAACATAAAAGACAAAGATGTTCTGAAGAATGGTAGTTACTGTTTTTCATCCAAGCATGTCAAAATTCTCCATCACTCTGAACAGAACAAATGTTGTCTTACACAGGAGCAATGAGTGGTATTTACAGAAAGGCTTGTGAGGTCTTTCTTTCTTAATGGTGAGATATTGGACCTACAGCTTGTGCCACATCCTACCTCAGTCCAAATGCAGCACAAACAGACGCACAGCAGAAAATCAGTGCATGGGATCCTACTCTTCCTTTTTGCGAGGGATGAAGGGACCCTGGAACAGTGCTCCTCCATTTCTAAACCAAACTCTAGCAATGTCTTTAGCTATGGTCATAGAAGATCCCCTACCCAGCCCACCACGCCCTCTGACCATCCCCAGCTGCCATCCATGGTTCTTTAACATCTCCAGGGATGGGGAATCCACCACCTCCCTGGGCAGCCCATGCCATCTTCTATTTTATGAATGCTCACAGAAGTGGCCTTTTCCAAAACATTTATTCTGAGTACAAACACACAAGTCCTATCTTTTATACCCTTTGCTGCAACACAGCAGCAGCGCCCCAGAGCTTCACCTAGAGGTTCTTCCCACTTCTTCCAATTTTGTTCTCATAGCTCTGAACAATGAAAGATTTTTTGATCAGATGACCATAAGGTGCTGCTGCAACACTGCACGTTTTAAAATCAATACAGATAGTGATGCTCATCCTCATATTCCCAGGCGTTGAGAGTTCCTACTTGGAATAACATTTAATGCCATCTGTGCACGTAACCCAATAGCAGATACCAATAAGCCAACTGTGTAACTCCAAACAAGGAACCAAGAACATCTTCTTGCACTGGCGAAGAGCAATATTATATATTGCAAGAGCAGTATATTTGCTCCCAGATCCTCCAAGCACATTATCAAAAAGATGCAGTAATGAAAAACTGCAAAAAATAATAAGTTGTTCCTACTACTATTAGGAAGTCTAATCAGACTGAACTTCACTAGCACGTTCAGCACAGGATTTTAAGGCAGCTTGTTCTCTCTGTTTAAGGATAATTTACACAGCTTTTTTCTCAGGAAAATTTTCAATTTGTTTTAAGAAAAGAACTGACAAAGAATTGAGACAGAACTGCAGAAATTTGCAATTACTCAGTACAAGAGCTTGCTTTAGATTTGGGTTCGGTTGATGATTTCAGACTATTCTGAAATGACTATTTTTTGATGGTATAAAAATAGGGGAATTATGTAGGAGAAATATTCTTTAAAGTAAATGTACTTCATTTGAAGGAGGGTATGACTAATATTTAGAAAATGTATTTATAGCCTCTGGCTCAGTAATAGAGTGGGGACAGGCATACCCAAGAATAACCTGATATGGAAGGTGTCACTTCTGCCCATGAGCCACTAGCTCAGAGTGATCAAAAAGAAGGTAAGTTGGCACAGGGTTGTCTTCTTACTCAGTACAGCCTAAACTGCTGGAACCCACACCCAAAAACAATACGAAGGGATACTGGTTTACCAGGTATCACACCTCAACAACAGCCTAAAAAACATTTTCTTGTCCAATCGTATTTGAGGTTTGTTAAAGTAGCCAGCAAGAAGATCTAAAACGGTACACCAAGATGAATCTGTTCGGTCCATTAACAGTCCATACTCTTTAATGAGGAAGGCTTGGACTGGATATCAGGGGGAAGTTCTTTATGGGGCATCCACAGCCCAGCCACATCTGGGCAGCTGTTCCAGCACCTCACCACTCTCATAGTAAAGAACTTCTCCCTGACATCCAACCTAAATCTTCCCTCCCTCAACTTCAAACCATTTCCCTGGAGGTGCTCAAGGCCGGTTTGCACAGGGCCCTGGGCAGCCCGGTCTGGTATTAAATGTGGAGGTCGGTGGTCCTGCCTGTGGTGAGTGGGGTTGGAACTTGATGGTCCTTGAGGCTCCTTCCAACCTGGGCCATTTTGTGATTCCGTGATTCTATGACTAATGCAAACAAACAAAAAAAACCTTATGAAGTTACTTAATGACATATGATAATTGAGAAAACAGAGACAAAAATGGCATTGAAGAGACTTGGGCAGTGCTGCTGGTGAAAACTGGGTGGTTTCTGAGTTAGGAGAAAAGAAGTGACTTAGCTTTTCTTTTTCAGTGTTGATGAAATATGGACATATCTCAATTAGGAGTCCTAATTTAGTTTGCTAAGAGTTTTCCATTCTGCCATGGGTGCACTCAATTCTACAGCTCAACAAGTCATACCCATTTTGTCTGCTCACAGAAGTTACCACAAGGCAGTATTTTTACAGACTACCAGCTGAATAACACTAATTGCATCACGCTAACTCCATTACAACTGACCAGTTTATTTGGAAGTGGGCTTAATTTCATTTCTGCATCATTACTGAAGTTATCAGATGATCCCCGGGAAGACGTTCAATTTCTTTGCAGTAGCACACAGTTATTGGAGAGCACTTGTGGCTGCTGGTGGGCCTCTGCCTTAAACTACTGCTTTAGGTAGTTTAAAAATTAATGTGCGCCACGTGCTGGATAGGCTGAAATCACTCATTTATTTCACGTTATCCTTTGTCAAAAAAAGTCAGCAACACGAGACACCAGGGCCTCATCTGGAATCCCAAACTCTTAAACGGAATGATTGGTTTGGTTAGTGTCAGAACAGGAGTTATATGGCAATGTGATGGTAGACACACATTGTGGACAAAAGGTTTTAGCCTACAGTTATTAATAATATGCACTTCTAGAACACTGACTTTGCTTTGGGTGCTCCACTGCATGCACATAAGGCGCGATGCATTCTTTGGTTCTATGGCACTACCAGCTTTCTCCACTGTAACTTAACTACATCCAGAAAACACAGAGATTGGGGATTTGTTCTTTTACATTTATGAGAGCCAATCCTGCAGCTCACAGACGTGATTTAACTACTCTTCAGCAATCCCAAATTCCTAAGATAAAAACGGAGACCTCTCTTGTACAAGTCCATTTCTTCCCAGGGAGGAAAGGAAATAGGGAAACCTTTCAACATCTCCCCATGTACAGGAAGGAGATTAGTTTGGCTCTCTGCTAAAGAACCTAAAACGAAGGATTATTTCAGAAGAACTCACAGCTTTGAAGATAATCAACTGTAATAACAAGATACGAGTTACAAAAAAATCCTTTTTCTTGAAAGCACTTTGGTAATAGTGCTTTTTAATAACCTTCTTAATGGCCGCATTAGAAGGACCCCAACTGAAGTCACTCATCCCACATAAAACAAACATTGCTTTTTCTTCTTAGCTGTGTTTTACAAGCTGCATTATTTCCAGATGACGCTGGAGGGGCCCAAGAGTTTCAAGAATTAATGCTTAAGCACACAGCTGCTTTCTATTTACCATGTAAATTGAGGATAAATCAAAGAGGAATCTAAATATTGGGCTTCGTTTGGTCCATTACAGAGCACTGACTGAGGAGGATACGAAAAAGAAATAGAAAAATCTCATCACACAAATGCAAAGTTTACTTCTCGTTACTAAAACCAGGGAATCATAGACTCACAGAATGGCCTGGGTTGCAAAGGAGCACAGTGCTCATCCTGTTCCAACCCCCTGCTGTGTGCAGGTCACCAACCAGCAGACCAGGCTGCCCAGAGCCACATCCAGCCTGGCCTTGAATGCCTGCAGGGATGGGGCATCCACAGCCTCCTTTGGGCAACCTGTTCCTGACGTGTGCAGAATTCCACGGCTCCATGTAACACTGCTCTGCTCAGCAGGTAACGTTAACGAGGTTGGGAAGGAGCCAGGGAAGGAATCACTGCACAACCACACACTGCTACTGCAAACACGGCTTGCTGCACCCACATTCTGCATGTTTTCCCTTTGGAAACACGCACTCATTTCTATACCCAACTAACACAGAATCAACAAATTTGGGACAGAGTTTAAAGGATGGCTCTTCAGACATTCAGAGGAATGTGTTTGTGAGCATTATGGAAAGTCCAACTGCACTGCACTGCTTCCATTGCTGACAACTTTGTGAGTTGTGGTGTTTTAGAGATAGTCCTGTATGGGAAACAAAGATATCGGCACAAAATGGGTAATTGCTAGAATTTTTCCTAATTTCTTTTAGCTTCATCCGGATGGAGTTTGGGCTCCATTGCCACAAAGCCCCGGCTCCTGTGTTGTGTTAGATGATGCTGAAACAAGTGCAGAAACCTAATTAAAACTATGGTGCCCTATACACACCAAAGCCCCAAGGGATGATGCACGTCAAGCTACTTGAAACTGAAATTGTTCCTACCACTGATTTTTCCTCTTTTTTTTCTTTCTTTTCTTTACACTCATGCCTTAAAAACTGAAATCGGGAGAAACCACTGATACACATACCTACGTAACTTTTCTTTATATGAAAAGAAGCAACATTCTCCCACTTTCCTTGTTAAGTGAAACTTAAATTTTGTGGACTGTGCTTTCATTGAACCTAAAAAAGCCATAAACAAAATGGAGTGGATTTTTCTTATTTCTTTTTATTGGAGACCAGTGGAGATACTTAAGGACAGGGGAAACTTGACAGAAATGTATTCCACAGCTGTAATTGTTTCTACGAAAGTAAAGCTCTCGTCCTTCCTCTGACTTCTTCCTGCACATGAATTGCACTGCACACAGCTCACAGGGGCTTTCTGCCTCACAGACCATGAACTTGATCTAGCCTTACAATGAAATAATTTGTCTTTTCTTACTAAAGCCCAGGAAACCTCAGCAAGAACAATCAGCTGGGTCAGTTCCTTATTAGGGTTCACAACAAAAATACCCACAGCTTTGCTGTATGCCAGAGGGCTATGAAGAGCTGCAGTGCCATGAGGAGCTGCAAGGCCATGAGGGGCTGTAGGGCCAAGAGGGGCTGTAGGGCCAAGAGGTTTCCTCTCCCCTCCTCTCTTCCAGCCCACAGCATACACAAGACGACCCCAAGAAATATGGCGACGGGGGATCCCACATTTTTACAACTATCACAGATCAACAGGTATTAGGTCAAAAATCTTGCATTTACATTAAATAGCTAACTATGGCAGAAACATCACTTCTGTTCAAACTGAGAAATTAGGATTTCTTTTGCTCTATGCTTGGACAGTGCTCAAACAGAGATAGAAAAGGAGAAAATCCTTCAGCCAACATAGAATCCAGGACTCCAGTCCGTGATGTTATCTCAGTGTCCAGCTCCTTCGCTCCTCATGTTCCTTACAGCATTCTTGCAGTAATATAAATGCAAACAAACAACTGTTCTTACAAACAACATGAACACAGGCTTTCAGAAGCAGAACGTCCTTCAGCAAATGACATCTTGCTGCCAATGTTATTTAGACAACTGACAGTGCCTTACACTAAGTTGCCACGTGAGCAATTTGGAAAAAAGGCATGCATGGGAGCATGCATTTTTCTCCCAAAATACAGGCAATAAACTTCTGTGATTTTATTATCCCCTAAAGCAACCTTTCCAGCTGCTGCCCTTCTCCTCCCCTGCCTCCTGCCCTACATCATAAAAAGGAGAAAGGGAGTTCTTCCTCAGCAGTGCTTCACAAAGGGAAGTTTTCAGCTGTATCCACCAGTGAGGGGATGGGCTGATGGTTGGACTTGATGATCTTAGTGGTCTTTTCCAACCTTAATGATTCTATGAGTCTATGAAGTCAGTGTTAAAGGCGTCTGCCCTATTCTCAAGGTATCTGGACAGGACTTGGTTGACCAAAAGCTCACGGTGTCTCTGAGCTTGGTGACTGCAGACTCTTGTGTGACACTGCACAGAATGAAGTGAGCTTGGATGTGCAGCTATTAAAGCCATCGCCTCTACCAGCACAGCCTCCCTTTGCCTGGAAGCCCACAACTTTTCAGGGCAGATCAGTGAAGTGCCACGAGACCAAAGGAGGAGTCAGAATGCGCAGCAGTGTAATTGCTTGAGCTAGAAGCTGGCAGGAAATGGAGGTTAATCACCTCTGAGCAATGCAGCCCCAGAGCCTTATCAATCCCAGCAATCAGGAACACTGAACGCATCCCAAATATGTGACTCCTCACAGCTGTGGCCCTATATCATCAAATCCTCCTCAAGTTACCCACACGCACTGGGTAAGGGCATTCCCATGTTCATGCTGTTGCAGATGGAGGAGTTTTAAGCAGAGTGGGTCACCTTACAGGACAAACAGCAGCGGCATCCCCTGCCCCAAACACAGAGCAGAGAGAGGGTCTTGCTGAGACCAAAGCTGCTGACAAATGGACGGTCAGCTCGTGGGACAGGAACCACAGCCCTGCAATCAGCAGTGCTGCAAGGAGCTCCGTGTGAATTAAGGCATCATCAGGCAGACAGAATACACTGATCTGCTCCCTGAATTACAGAATGCTTCCAGTTTTCATGGTAGTGTTAGCAACAGCAACTAGAAGACAGAGGTTAAGAAACCTGGGTAGTTAAACTCATGTTATCAAACTGGAGTTTTGAGAACTCTAGTTACTGATGTAATTTTATATCAAATTACCTTTGTTGGTACTCATGTGCTAGAGCACTATAATACGTCATGTATCAGAGAGCCATGTCCTGGAATACAAGTCAACATCCGAAATAAAAGAGCTGTTGCATTTTCAACCTCAAAAATTGGGAGCAACCGATAGAACAGGACAACTCTTTTAGACAGTATTACAGAGAAACTTCAAAGGAGTAGAAACCAAAGACACTTGGGTAGTACAAAAAAATATTATTTGGATCCTTGGAAGAACCCTCGTTCCACTGAAGGTAGAGATTTTCCAAAAGCCCATGCAATTAAATCACAGAGTTGTTGCCTATTCGTGACAGTGGCTTAGCAAACTGAAAGGAGTGCTGTATGCATACAGTGCCCAGACCATACTGATGTGGCCCATGGATGCAGTATCCATCAGGGGCTCGCCGGGAATTTTCAACCATTTTCAGGCATTTTAACACACTGTAGATGCCAAAGCCTTGTTCTTAAAAATGTTTCTAACCGTATGATTTTATATAAACAGCTTGAAAACTCCACACTGACAGGGTGTCTCCCAGCTCTCAGGAGCTGCGGTTTTGTTTTGCCATTTGTGTCTTTTTTTTTCAGACATTACATCATTTATGCAGGTTCTTGTGCGTTGGAGTTAGTGGTTACTGAGCTGTCACGCGTTTTGATAAATCTTTGCAGATTTATGGTTGTACCTCTCATATTTTGGAGCATCTACTGCAACAGTGAAGCTCGATACTTACATAGTCAGGAAGTGGAGACTCATTGGAATCCAGGGAACCTCTCAAGGACTGCGTGGCTTGTTCCAGCACTTTGTTGTGCTTTTTAGACAGCAGAGAAAATAAACTGGAGGAGAAAGAAAAAAAGAAACATTGAAATAAAGTCACAATAATGGTCTGAAATAGACAAAGCAATCAGAAGAGGTGGTTTACTACGCGCTCTAACGTGAATGTGGAGAGTTTTTAAACACAGTGTATAATAGTTACATGTATTGTCTATATAGACACATCTGAGTTAAGCAGCAGTGGAATTTGAACTGGAGCTATTCTATAAAATAAATTATATAAAGACCATCATATGTTTACTAATACATATTATTTTCAAATTCATCTCGGCTTAAGTCCAGGAATAAAGCATTACCCTAGCTTTATAAATAATAACCTGTGTCAAATCAGAGGTCCATACACACACAGAGAAATAAATGTTATTTCATGCATTTTGAAAAAAACAACACCCATAGCAATGGCTTTTTCCCAAATTCTACTTGTTTGACTTCGAAAGCATTCCCACGTCGTTGAGATGGACTTTCACTGTGAGACACCACAAGACAGAACCGAATACTCAGAATCAAAGGTGAGCATTCAGGGCCTCA
Source organism: Tetrao urogallus (assembly GCF_951394365.1). NCBI lineage: Eukaryota > Metazoa > Chordata > Aves > Galliformes > Phasianidae > Tetrao > Tetrao urogallus. The sequence goes on from NC_136816.1 coordinate 74,248,742, forward strand.
TCAGGCTCTCCTAGGATGACTCTATGGGTTCTCTGAGGATTTAAAAACTGTTCTGATGAAAATAAAAGCAACCACCAACAACATTCACTCATGCCCAAAAGTGCATTGCTCCATGGGGGTTGGTGACATTACTCTTGGGACACGGCATCAGCAGCAGACTCTGTGCTCACCAGATTCAGTTAGAAAGGATTCAAGTCAGTATGATAAATAAAGTGGCTAATTACTGCCCCAGTGTTATACTCTTGACAGCCACTGCCTCTTTGAACAGGAGGACAACTTCAGTGCTCTCAGAAAGCTTTTCTGCCTAAAGAAATGATGGTAAGGATTTGAGGAAGCCCTCTGTTTTCAACTTCAAATATAACACTGATGTCAAGACCCTTGCAGCTTTAGGCAGGAGATACTGATAGCAGATCTCAGTGCTTGTTCTCCCTCCTTCCAGCCAAGAGTTAGAGGAGAAAGCTTTTCCAGCACTTCTCAGAGGAAATACCTTGCTTCTGAAGCCCAGATCTTCTACCTTGAGAGGCAACTCAATAAATTCCACCATTTCTTGACGCCTTTTCAGTCAGACACTTCTTAGAGCAGACTAATAGCCTGCAGCACTTAAGACATCTCATTAACCCCCATAGGAGCCCTTTGTTCCCCAAGTTCAGCCAACGTCTCCTAGGGCCAGGAACAGCTGACACCAGGACCAGTGACGTTGGTGGTAAACCCTGCTGGGATGGTGATAAGCTCAGCTGGACTGATAGGGAAGGAATGCCCCATGACATTACAGAACAACTGTGTAAGGGCTGAGAAACATTTGGTGTTGTTAGGATAACGTGATGTACTTGACCTCATGAACGCTGGAATCGTAGTTTTTCCTTCATGCTGTCTAAGAAAGCCCTCACCAGAGGAATAAATAAAGGAATAAAAAATAAATAAATGGAAACCTAGAATGATGGATTCCTGGAATCACAGAATCCTAGAATGGTTGTGTTGGAATACCTGGGACAAAAGTCAGCCCTCCACTAATTCACAACTATTAGCCAAAATCACCAACTACAAATGAAACAGGGAAGAAGCAATGCAGAAGTAACTCAGTAATAGGATTTCCATCTTCTACCCTCCTGCACTCAACTATTGCATTCACAGACTGAAATGCTTGCACTAATCAAAATCTGGATTTGCAGACCGGTCCCTCCGCTGCACAGCAGTGCTGCTTTTAGGTAGGCTCAGATTTCAGAGATGCTACCATCAGCACCATCTAGTGCTGTGGAGATGGAACAATCAGTTAAAGCCAACCTGGTGATGCTCACTGGGGATGCAGCAAGGTTAAACCTGGGGTCTGTCTGCTCCAGAAGTTTATTCCTCAAAAAAGACGATGACAGAATGGTATGAAAAAGGATGTCCAGCAAGCAGCATTTTTCACCAAAATGAATAAAGCGTTTTGGCTTTGCGTGCAGTGTAGATATAAAACAAAACACTGGCATCAGATTTTGAATATTCAGTCAATCTGACGAGAAGAATGCACACACATCAGTAGTCTGCATTGAACTGGAACAACAAAGAGCAAATTCATCTTCTCTGGCAGAATGAAGAAAAATGGGAAAGAGAAGGAGAAAGAAACAAAGAACAGTTCTTTATATCTTATTTTTGCTTCTTTTTTTTTTTTTTTTAATTAAGTGCAATGTCAGTAAACCCTGAGTGGCTGGGCTCTATGTCTGAGCAGTCAGGGGGTGAGCTCTGCTATACATTGTCTTTGCTCTGGGGCTTCCCCTTGCCAAGTTTTGCTTTCTTGCCACAGCTCATTGAATTTGCAGCTGTGCTGAAGCACTTCTTTGTGGGAACGTCGCCCAGAATGCCAATATTGGGGTTAAAATAGCCAGTCTTCTTCCTCACCAATGGCTTATCCTTTGGATAAGAGCAGTTCCTTGGAGGAGTCACCCCAACATGTTTTTCAAATATCAGCACAGCATTACTTAGAGCCACCAGAAGTCATTTCACAAAGTTTAACTCATGGAGGTCTTTGATCCTGGTCAAACGTTGCCTTCTAACGGCACTTGGTTTGTGACGGTCACATCCTCAGTGTATGGAAGGCTTAGGGGTTATTTTTGATTATTCAGGCATGAAAAATGGAATTAAAAAATGGAAAAAATGCTTTACGTAAGATCAAAGTTGTTCTCCTCCCCATTGTTGGGTAAGTGGGAAACCAGTGGCAATTCCTGCACAGGTGGGCATTAAGAACGTCTCCAAAGCCGGTATAGATCCCAGATCAGCAAATCACATTGTGGGGAAGCTGAGCCAACAAGGATGACTTTGAGCTGAAGGAAAACCTCAACACAGTCACAGAATCATTCAGGCTGGGAACGGCTTACGAGGTCCCCAACCCTGACTCACCCCACCATGCCCACTGACCATGTCCCCAAGTGCCACATCCCCGTGGTTCTTGAACGTCTCATTCTTCTGATCTTGGGAATTATGAAATCACTGATTTCTTAACTCCTTCTATAAAGATGAAACATTTCTAGTTAATTTAATACAAGGCTGAACCTCACCCACTAAGTGATTACAGACTTAATAGTAATGGCTGCTTAAATGCAAGTGATTTGATTATGTGCTATTTGCACACATAATAAAATTCAAACCAGTAATATATGAACTTAACACTTTCAAAAAGTCAGTTCCAAGCAGCCTGTGGATTCAAAAAATGCAAATAATGGGAACTCACTGAACAGCTTTCCTCTTGGTCCAGCAAAGCCACAAGCCAACAATCAATAAAAAATCCTAAGCATCTGCAATTTCTGCAGCAAATCTAATTTACAGCAGATTGAAGTGGCTTACAAACTCTGTTTCTCACATATATAAAAAAAATTGCATGAATGTATAAAATGAAGCTTTTAAAACAGTTAATAAAAGATAAGGGAATTAAACTTTAAGGTTCAAGGTAAATCTGAAGACAGTATTTGCCAGAAATTGGCTCAAGGAGGGAAAAAAACAAAGACAAAAATGATGACTAAGTTTAAATATCATGATATTTTAATGCATGTAAAGGACAACATAAACAGACCATTATTACTGCGTTAGCAGTCGAAAACAACAGATCTCTAAAGAACAATGCCAAAAAAAAGGGCATATGTCCCTTAATCGCTTCCATTACACAAAGAACAAAAGGTCATATGCATTCAGAAATGGCAAGCAAGTTATTTGCAGCAAAACAGTGACAGAACAGCTCATAAAGCCAGACAATTAAGCAGACAGTCCTGTTAACTCCAAAATACAGGAGTAAAGCAAAATGTACTGTAGATCTCCTTGTGGCCTCCCACTAATGATAGTTTAAAACAGGAGGGAGAGCCGCTTCTTTACCTGGTTTGATGGTACAGGACAAGGATGAATGGCTTTAAACTAAAAGAGGGGAGATGTGCAGCTCCCACAGCGGGGTGATGGAAACAGGGGATCTCTGAGGTCCTCTGCACCCAAGGTTAGTCTGTGATTCTGTGCCCCAACACAATTACATGCCAGTGCATAATAATGGAACAGCAGTCATGAGATTCATTCTAAACTGGCCGTGCCAAGCCCATTCAGCAACGAGACCAGAAATAAAATGCAGCGAGACAATGCCGTTATTGAAGCAGGTTTCTACATGTCACTTACATGACTTTGTTCCACGTGGGATTTTTCATTAAGAAACTAGATTGACAAAAAGCAATATGGCATGTTTTAAACAAAGGGGAAATCAGACACCTGAATACTCTGAAAAATCCCCAAGTTTCCATCTTTAAATAAGTTTTCCCAGCTGGGTTACATTCTTGGCCCCTCTACCTGCCAGCAGCCACTGAAGTTTTGCCAGTGTTGCTGAAATACAGTGAGATAGAGATGATATCATTGGTACACATCAATGATAAAGAAATACTAAGGCTAAACTTTGTAAATTCATTGTAGGAACTTCAGATAAAGGGAAAAGAACATTGGGGTTTTTTTTTTGTTTGTTTTTTTGTTTTTTAATTTTTATTTCTTGTCTTTCAATCACAGAATCATTGAGGTTGGAAAATCTCACTAAGATCATCAAGTCTAATGATTAAGCCAGCACCAGAGGAATTACAGACCAGGAGGAGGAATTAATTGCACAAAGTTCCTTTGGTCTGTGGTACGATGGAGGTCAGACAGTATGAGCCAAGTGGTCTCTTTTGGATCAGAGAACAGATGCATTTAGGTAATGCCCTACACATTGCTGCATTAGAAGAGATGGAAAGAATCTGCTCTGATGAAAAATCGGGTCAGGCACCAGCAGGTGCTCAGAGAGGTGGTGGAATCCCCATCACTGGAGATGTTCAAGGGCCATGGAGATGGGGCACGTGGGGACGTGGTCAGTGGGCAAGGTGGGGGAGAGTTGGGGATTTGGGAGGCTTTTTCCAACCTTTATGAGTGTAAAGTCCTACAAAACCCTTTTGGGAAAAATTTCAAACCAGTGACACGTGCTTGGCATACGGATCTGTGGCAGAGATGACCATGTAGAGATGTAGAGATGACCACAGAGATGTAATCCTGGTGGCTCAGGATTACAACAGATCAGAGCTCCCACTGCTCAGAAAACATCAGATATCTGCATAAACCTGAACAAGGGAAGGTTTGAAAGACACGCTTGACAAAGGTGCATTCTATACGTTCCAAGTGCAGCATTACCAGGGAACTAAAGCAATGCTCAAAGTCTTTATTTGGAACTTGAGATTTCACAGGTTCTGCATCTTCTCAGTGTCCCAGTTCAGACTGTAAATAATTGGAGAGCACACAAACACCAAACACTATCTGGAGAGGAAAAACAGTCCCACAGATCACAAAAATTGATGATGAATGTTCTCAGACATTTCATCAATACCCTGAGCTGTTCCACCCTTATACATCTGCCAAATGTATTATTGTTCTCAATTTTAAAGAATTAAATATAAGCCATAAACACTGAAACCTCACATTACGTAAATAGTCCTTAAACAATAGGATTTTACAATGCCTGCAAGGATACCACAATTGTATTAGAAGACAAGCCCTGTACAGAGCAAGCCCTAAGAATGCCTTAGGTTTGAGACCTGAAATCTAAAAGTTAAATCCACTCCCTAACTCCTACATTTTATGATCACCTCTTTGGCTTGACCTAATGTTTAATGTATTGTAGCAAAAAGAGTGTCGTGACATTAAGACTGTATTTGTGTAATGACTACAACGTCTGAGCAAAGGACCTGACACAGAAGGTCACAGCAGAACAAAGGTATCCCAGCGTCTCATACCAAATGCAATAAATTAGTGCTAAATGGGAGGACTGTGCCCAGGCAAGTGCACCACTGGCACTTTGGCAGATGTTTGTGGACAATGAGGCAGTGATCTGTGACCACTTAAAGAACCAGGACACGGGACAAATCCATTTAACATGAAGCAGAGTGGAGAGAAACCACCGCGTCCCCAAACGCCCATGTCTTCTGAAGAGACCTTGAGGCAATTTGCATTTGAATTATGCAAACAGTAATGACACAAACAGTGAGAGAGGAGAGCCCTGGAGAATCCAAGCTTTATCCATGGAGAGGCTCCCCGGTAAGAAGGCTGACTAATTAAGACATCAAATTGCTAGGCAGAAAGTAATTGCATACTTTATTTTATACCTTCCTCACCAATCCGGTGGCCTTCTATAATGCAGTGGAGGCTTCGCTGGACCGATGTAGATGTCATCTACCTGAACTTCAGCAAGGCCTTTGACACGGTCCCACACCACATCCTTATCTCTAAATTGCAGAGAGAAGTGTTTGAAGGCTGGACTATTTGATGAATAAGGAATTGGTTGGCTCATCACAGCCAGAGGGCTGTAATCAATGGCTCTACACCCAAGTGGGTGCGGTGATGAGGGGTTCCCACAGGGGTCTGAATGAGGATGGATGCCCTTCAATATCTTCATCAGTGACGTAGATGATGGGATTGATTGCACTCTCAACAGTTTGCAGATGGTGCCAAACTCACTGGTGCAGGTGACACAACAGAAGAGTGGTGCCCCATCCCTGGAGGGGCCTGAGGCCATGGATGGGGTCCTGGGCAGCCTGAGCTGGTGGGAGGCAATCAGACCACAGCAGGGATGGGGCTGGATAACCTTTAAGGTCCCTTCCATTCTTTGGTATGATTCTGTGAAATCCCAAAGCGTCACAAATGATCTTAACGCAATCAGGGTAAACAAACTATTTCCACCCCATCTTCTCTATCAAACAGCAAGCATTACAGTCTTCTAATTGTACAGTCCTAAACACCATCTTAACAAATAAAATGTTTCAGGATATCCTTAGTTCAATACAAAAATTTCTCATTAATTTTAGAGTATACCTTGTCTTTCACTGTGAGCAGAGAGCTCTAAGTGATGTGCTACAAAGACGTTTCAAATTCTGCCTCCCAGGGAGAGGAAGAAATGTTCTAATTAATAAAAGCAGAAAGTCACCACGCACTTATGGCAAAAGCACACAAGCAAAGTCAGAAGCTACACAGAACAATTAATGGAGGCTTTGCATTAACAAACAGGATTTCCTGTTAAAATGGAATCTGAAAGACAAAGAGACTGGAAAAAACATGGAAGCGAGGAATTCAATCTGATGAGACAAAAGTAAATATTTACTAAAGCAACCCTAGAGTCCCATCTGCAGAGAATGTGAAACGTATTTTTCAGCTGAAGGCATGAATTGCTGGGCAGCTCATGGCCATTATCCAATGAATGCTTCCATGACCAAAGCAGTAAATCCTTCCCCTAAATACGGGTATGGATCATCTCATTCCATCTGGCATTCCAAACAGCATCTCTATACTTCTACATAAATGGTGGAAATGGGAGAGGATGAGGAGCACTACCTGGAAATAATGGCATCTCACTAACTCCAAAACGAACTGAAGTATTAACTCAATAACCAGGCATCAATCTACAGGCTGATTATAAGGTTCATTCATAGCTCAATGTCCCTGAATTTGGGTTTTAAGGCATCAGTGTATTTTCCTTTCCTTCCTTAGTTTGCCCTGTTAATATTTCATAAGAAAACTGAATGGGCAACAGGGTTCACAGTTCCTCTTTTCCATCCGCTTGCATTCAAAATAGGGAGTGCTCCATAGCTGCTGCAAAGAGACATTTGACTTCAATTAGGGCAGCAGAGCAGTGTGGGTGAGCACTGGGGGAAATTGCCAGAGAAAGTCAAAGAGCAACTCCCACCCAAAAAACAAAGATCCTGAATAACGAGACAACAAGAAAATTCAGAAGACCCAAACCACGGATAGGTCTGACCACCAAGAATTGCTTCCAAACTATCCCGGAAGCAAAGGTGGTCTTTCGCATAACAATGGGACCTTTTCTATATTTCTTAAAACCCCAAAAGGGCAGAAAATCAGAAAGATTTCCACAATTCTTCATAATAAGGTCTGTTTTTCATCTCCAAATGCATACATACCTTGCATTTGTTTGAGTATTTGTGAAGCACTGGGATACTGATTTCCATGGGATCTAAGAAAATCTATAATTAAGAAAATGAATATTTTTTGTCTTCCAAAAAGAGCCTAGATGGGGCGTTCTTTGTGTGCCCTGAGGCCATGCAGGAATAGAGTGACAAAAAAAGCAGTGAATGGGAGTGCATTCACTGAACAAAGCTTTGGCAAGAACAAAAAACAATGCACGATTACTTAATTAAGGATCAAGTTTTTGCTTTGAAACAAACTGCAGAATTCAAATGTCAGACAACCTTAATCTATTATTTCCTCAGCCTCAAGTGGAATTTCAGAGGCGACCACGGCTTTTTTTTTTTTCCTTCCTTTTTTGGCTATGTACTAAAGATTGTAAAACAATATGTTGACTTGACAATGTCCTACAGCCTACTTTAGCAGAGAACCTCCATTATTTTCTAGAAGTCCTGAATTGGTACAAGAATAATGTACACAAGCTCAGACAGATGCACACAATGTTTTCCAGGAGTCGTATTTGTTGGGACTTTTGTTCAAGCCATATTGACATGCAGATATACACACTTCCAAAGAGAAATGCTGAAGTTTCCAGAGTCACACAAACGTATTACTACTTGGAAAAAAAGGGGAAAGAAGGGGGAAAAAGTCACGATAGCATCAAATACTGCAGTATGATAAATACTTCTCAACACTGAGACCAAGATTAAATTTAATTTTTACTAGTCAGCATCTCCTGTAAAAGCATAACAATGTACTTTAGAAAGAAATGCTGCAAGTAAAAAACGCCCATATCCTTACTGCAATGTCCACAACAAACACCTCTGTTGACTTTCTGTCCATTCATATACCTAGATGTGCAATGTGCCAGCCATAAATAAGTTTTTTTCAAAAGGAAAATTCAGGCCAAAATACATAGGGAATAAAAATGAGGTCTTTTCATCCCAGAAGGCAACTGCATGTTTGGTTTTGTTTGCTTGTTCCGGTATTTTTTGTTGGTTTGGTTTTTAACCCATACTGAACAAAAGAAGTACCAAAGCCTTTTGTAAGAGTTCAGTTTGCTGCAGAAAATCTACGGTTAATGATCTGCATGGAGGGGTGGGTTGGGGTTGGAGATCTTGGAAGTCTTTCCAACCTTGGTGACTCTGCGGTTCTATGATTTTCCACGTGATTTCTTTATGAACAGCAAAGCCAACCCTCTCCATCTACCTTCTGCATCTACAGAACTCTTCTGAGAATGCACTGCACACCATGTGAGGTGCTCTGAACTCCTGGTTGTAGCAGGAGGATGGCAGAACAGATTATCTGCAATCCTTTAAGGAAAGAATGATGTTTGGAGCCCTGAATTTGCACAGCTTTGCCTCCACCACTGGTACTGCCCTTCCAGAAATGACAAACATGTGGAATGAGAACCACCACAGCAAGGACGAAAGCCTTGGCAGGGCTACTGATGGGGCTCAGCCTTTGAGCATCCCTTCTCCTTTCAAAAACTCCCTCTGTTTTCAGCAAAAGCACATTTTACCCACACTTCATGATCCAACCCTGACAGAACTAAAACGTAACCACATTTCCTCACTGTAATTTACTTTATATGGTGTTGCTTTTTAAAATTATTCTCCTTCTTGAGTTAAAAAGGTGTTACAAATGCAATGTTTCTAAATCTCATTGACTACAAGGCATGAAGAGCCCTTACGCAAGACAAAGCAGATCTTACTTTAGGTAATGTTTCCAATTTATTGTTCACTGCCTTTTCAGTAGGAAGAAGTTTATTTCCCACATCGACTGTCATCCCAGATCCTATTCACTGCTGAATTTCTCACTTCAGAATAGGTTATTTCATTGCCATACACAAACACACGCCAGCCTCACAACTGGTGGGAAGACCGACACGGATTTGATTTCATGATTCATTTCAGCATACTTGCAGTTGTGCAATATTTTTCCATCTTGAAAACCAACAAGATTTGGTGTTTGTTTTGTTTTTCTAAGTCCCAATCCCTCAAGTTGCACAGTAATTATATTTACATTGTCTCTAGTCTGTGTGGAAATTAACCTCATTCCCACAAAGAAAAGAGGCTGTGCTTTGCACTTTACCTCCCACTCAGATTCATACACTTACTCCCTGTCTGCCTCTATCACTTAATAAATGCTCCCAACTTCTGAAAAAAAGCCCTCCCCAAAATCATTAAGGTTGGAAAAGACCTCTGATATCACCAAATCCAACTGTCAGCCCAACACCAGCATGGTCACTCATAGAATCACAGAATCATGAAGGCTGGAAAAGATATCCAAGACTGTCAAGTCCAACCCCAACCCATTTCCACCATGCTCATTAAGCCGTGACCCTAAAATGATTCTGTGATTGTATTCTGTAACTCTGAATTCAACTTCATCCAGGTGGCCACAGAAAGTGTGCAAAGATCACTTTTCACAGACCGTTTGGTTACACGGGCTCATCTGCAGCCTAAACTCTTCTCTTCTGTAGAGCCATTTGCAAATAGAACTGACTGTGCAAATGCACCTACTGGACACAAAGAAATCAACATAGCAAATTCTGCAGAACCACTACACTACAAATCCCTTCGGGAAATAGAGGAGATTTATTTTAGGGTAAAATCCTACAGTAGCAAGTACTGACAATTAATAAAAACTCAGATGCAGTGCGATGCAATACTGTGCATTACGCTCCTAGGAGCATGTAGAAGGTAACAAAGCACGTGAGGCAGGAACACGACATGGGAACTTGAAAACCTTCTTCCATTAGTGAGCGTGTCTTGAACTTGTTCTCAGCTCTGCTGATGCCCCAGGAAACCTTTCCAGCATTGAGAAGCAAAGCCAAACGCTGATCGCTGTCCTGGAGGTTGCACTGGGGCTGCAGCATTACTCATCTTTGGAAGCCAGCTGAGGTTCTTGTTTCCCTCTCCTACCGCTTTTTCTGGTCTGTGGCTAATGCAGAGGAAGCATTCTCTTCCACGTTTTCTCACAATTTCAGTGCACAGAGAAGAACTAAAACCATTCAGCTCTCAGGCCTACGTCCTGCTATGCAGGAGGGGATCCAAGCTCTCATTACACGTCTGAAAACAAATTTTTGGGGGATTGCAATCAGAACTGAATTTTCCCCTTTTTCTGCACTTCTCTGCTTCTTTGTCATGGTTATCAGTAGTGGCACCAAAATGCAAGAAGATGGTTCTTTCCTTTGATGTCCTCATCAGAAACTTGAAACAACAGGAGTGAAAGCACTGTCCTAACGGTGCCACCAACTCTGCAGAAGTGGAATGTTTCAAGTGGCTGAGATCAGCGTGAATGAATGCAGATGCCAGCTTCCAAATCTTAGGCAGCTACTCGGACCTGTCTGGGCTTACTGACAAATGTCGTACCAAAGGTCTCATCTCCTCCACTAATATCAGAAATCTCTTTTTGCCAATTTCTGCAGAGCCATTTGCCATAACTTGATACTGCCACCGCACAATCTGAACCCTTTAGCCACCTGCATCTCTCTTCAGTGGAATTTCTGGAAACTTCTTTGCACTGCCATTCTTCTGGGGTACTCATGGACCATCTGCTGCTCAAATTGATGAAGCTCTTTAAGTACTTGAGTTCTTAAGGCACTATGCAGTTCCAGGTAGGCAACCGAACCTCTCTTCCAGGCATCCACGTACATCTATTAAACATTTGCCTCTCAGTTTCAGTGTAAGAAGGCAGTAGCCCAAAACACTCAAAAGAAAAAAAAAGTATATATTCTGCTGCTTCGCTTCAGGCATTCTGCTTGGAACATCTGAATCCCAATTACCTATCTATATTCTAGCAGCAGCTAGCATTTTCCACTAGTTGAATCCGAATTCAGCCCTGGGATCATAGCTCCAGCCCGCTGATTTGCTATGAGAGGTGATGAAGAGGACTTCTGGATTAGCCAAAATGTAGCATTGGTGAGAATCCATGCTTTAATTCGACAAATTGGAAGATGGTTTGAATCAGTACCATGTGTTTGTTATTTTCCAAGTGAATAATTCTCTATATTTAGGCAATAATTACCCACTTTACTGAGCTGCCTTCTCCAGCCAAAGTTCATCCAACACTGTCTGGGACAGCAAAATATACAAAAAGTGCATCACCAGGTGGACAGAAGGGAGAAAATACACACTGTCCTGCGTGCTGCAGTGACAGTGTTTTATGGAAGCTATTGGAGAGCTGTTCTGCATCCTGAGACAGTCAGCATATACTATAAAGTATCTGACTTAAGCAAATTTTTTTTAGTCTAAGCTGAAGTTTGGCTTACATGAGCATAAATTCTGATTTTAACTGTAACCTATTAAGCTATATTCAATCTGACATTCATTTTATTAGCATTCTCCTGAACTCTTCAGGCAAGCCGTAAGAACATTTCTCTTTTTAGCCTCCAAACAATGCCTTATTTACATACTGATAAAAGAATACGATGCCCTCCCCAGCACTGATTAATTGCCAGAAATGATGTATGAGCCCCCCCACATTCTGAACACACTGCTGCAATGGAAACGTGTGAAAGTAATTCTGTTCCAATTCCATCTCATGGGAATGTGGGCTCATAAGTGTCCAATTAAAACTAATTCCCTTCGATCAAGATGTGCTTTAGGTTCATGTTAATGTAGCAGGATGCATTTAGATCGTGTCTGCGATACATTTTTTACCAGGGTGAGAAAAATCTTAACTACTATACAGAAAGAACATAGCTCTTCATTCCCTCTTCGTTACTTTGTGCATGCAAATGGTAATTCTATTTACACTAGCTCAACATGCCATCTTTTAAAGAAAACTGTAGGACAGCCCAGCCAACTAAAACCCTGCATGGGAATCTGCCTGCAACTCGGATTTTCACTCCAAAAGCTGCCACTCTGATCTGCTGTCTGACACAAACCATAGGAATTCCCTCTGCTACACTTCCTCCTTCAAGCCCAATGGCTGTGGATGGACTTGGACGTATCTTTTAGGAAGGCATCCAATCTCATTTTAAAATTCCAGCCTTGGGAAGTCCAGAACTCTGGTTCAACTATTCTGATGATTCATCCACCACGCAAAAAGTGCAAACCAGTCTGAATTGGTTTTAGTCTGTGTTGGTTTTGCTTCAATTTCCAGCTACTAGAACACAGTACACTTCTGCATTCTGAACAGAAGGGCCCCTTACTTGCAAATTTCTTTAGCCTTAACATCCTGAAACATTTCAGAGTAAACTCATGAAACTGCCCAAGTCAACCTCAAGTCAAGTCGATACTTTTTGGACCGTTTCTCCCAGAAGCATGACCTACATGATGAAATTCTGCTCGCTCCATGAAAAAACTCCTTGCTGGCATTAAGCCTGGTTGGGTACTTTCTGGCATCAGCAATTTTTCCCCTTCACTGACCGCTGCTTTCCCAAAATAAATGCTCACAACATGATTTTCAATAGGGCAGGAGTTAATGAACCAGTGCGTGCGGGTTTCCAGTAGACAGGCAACCAGTGAGGAGCATCCATTTGAACTCTATTTTGAGACCCAGGTGATTTTTCACCACCACATGCCAACAGCATTGATCTTCTGCCTCAATGGTTTCTTGATCAATATGCTGTGCAGTACAAAGACAAGTAATTCATTACAGAATTATTTATAAACAATTTCCTTCTGCCAAGTCACTCGATGTTGAGTGCAAAGTGATCCTCTCATAATTAAAAAACTCTTCAAGAAAATTACCAGCAGCCAGATGAAAAATTACAATCAAAAAGCAATAACATTAAATTGTAGTAACACAGAGCTCTGCAGGAACTTCTATTTTTGTTGGAGTTTTGTTCCAAAGGAACACAATGAAATGAACTGATTTATTCATACCCCGCTGCAGTGGCCAAAGGCAAAGCCTCATCTCCTGACCTGTGAGCCCAGAGCAGGAACTGAGCCCACACAAAATGTCTTCAGTGAAGCTGGGAGAAGATTCCATAAGAACCTACAGGCTGCTCTACAGACATCTCAGCACAGCAGTATCATCAAGCAAGCCCGCATCCTCAAGGAAATATTAACACAGCTTCACAATCTTTATGCTTTATCAATTTTTGCTCACCATCACTTTTATTTACTTCTTATGTGAATTAAATTGTCTCATGTGAATTAAATTGCCACCTGCGCCATGGTCTACCTATAACTAAGCAATAATTGTGCTGCATGATAGCACAGTGATTCTGAAATCCGTGAGCAGCCCAGCCTGGTTCACTTACAGCATCGTTTTCCTGCAGAACTGGAACTTCTTTCAATCTCAATCTGCTCTCATGAGTTAAAATCCCAGGGTAGGAAGGAGGTCCAATAATAAACACATCTTTCTCCCCACCTTCCCCTCAGAGGCTGACCCTGAAGAAAATGAGTCACCTGAGCTGCTTTGTGGACAATACTTGGACACTTCTGTTTGTCCCAACACTGGGAAAAGCAGAGATGCAACCCAGATAAGGAGGACCAGCTGGCTTTAGGTAGAACTTCACAGCATTGCAGCTATAGAAACATTCCTGGTCCTCTGCAGTGTTTTCAAAGTGAATCTGCAAGGCTGTGATCTGCAGAGACTGCACGCTCTTACAGTAATGTAATTGCATAATTCCATTGACTCTGGTGGCACGGGTGGGATATGGTTGCAGAGCTCATCTGTGCTGCAGACTGCATGCCCAAACTGCTGAAAGGGCATTACAATCGTATTGGCTATGCTGTGCTGCTTGAGCAACCCTGGTATTAAGTGATAAAAGACATGCACAGTGGATAAACTGTGCAAATTTAACATCACATTTCTTTGCCTTTCTTTGGAGGAAAGACCTAATTCCAATGAAGTCATACAGCTTCTCCTTTTGCCCTCCTGCTTCGTGAGCATCTCCTCAATTTACAAGGCTCAGCGAACCGAATTTCCTGCTTTCACACACCCAGCGTCAAGCTAGTGATGAACATAAAACTGTCCTTCATTTGCACAGCATTCGAAAACACATCACTGCTTGCACTGCCTGCTGCCAACCCATGCACCAAGCTAATTTCCTTTTCAGAAATAAGAAAGACACGGAGCACAGACACGAGCATTGAAACGTCACACGCTGAAGGTGTCAGTCAAAAGAAAACCACCAAAGGTGTGAGTGGAAGAGCACGTTTCACATCATGAGGCAAAGTGACTACAACAGAATACAAGTGAGGAGCAATGGCAGATTACAACCCCAGTGTCTGTGTCGTGTCTCCTCTGTTTCATCATTTAGAAAAGCCACCAGAAGTAACAGAGGCACTCAATTCCAACCCAGGCTACAACTGCTGCTGCTGCAGGTAGATAAATAGACATCTGCTGTCCTTCCCCTCCACCCCACCTTTAACCAACGTCAGCTGTTCAGTGAGCATGGGACGAGCAGTGTCCATAGATCTGACAGGTCCCAGCATCACACACAGATCTATGGTGGCTTAGAAACCAGCAGCACTGATCAGGACAGTTTTATGGTTTTTACCTGGAGTGCTGCAAGATGCATGCAAAGGCAGGGCTGCAACCTGTAAATCATCACAATTAGTTATTATCAGCCTTTAGAGGAGAGATGGAATGCATGAAGTACTAGCAGGAGATGCACACAGGACAAAACAGTGCTGCAGTGTTTTGCTGGATGCAGCAAAGTTTCATACTGCTAAACTCTCTCCATCGGTTTCAGTATGGGGTGTACCCAGATGCACTTTTTGCTCTAAGAACCTCATAAGCTTCTTATATGAAAACAGTTACAGGGTTATCAGCGCTGCCTTCACCCATAAAGCCACCATACAAAGATTTTGGTGTGGACTGCCCTCCTTGTCTTTGAAATCTGATGGATTTAGCCTGCTTTCATACTGCACTGCTCCAAATTAAGCCGGAGAAGGCCCCTGGGTTTTCAATCTCCCGTGGAGAGCCCCCCATGTAACTCTCCATCATTAAGTACCACTGTAACATTCCTTTTGAACCAGAAGAGCTATTTCAGCTCGCATGCAATGTTTCCTTCCCCAGACAATCAAGCTGGTTTTACTTATGTTCACTGTGTGGTTTTCTGCTATTGTACGCTGGTTAGCTGGGAAGATGCATTTCCAGGCTGAGTGCTTTCCATCCTCTCTCCAATGCTGCCATGCTACTTTTTCCTTGTTTTCCTAAAACTTTTAGCATTTTGGTTAAAATAATTATCCACAGCATCAGCAGTGAAATAGTGAAATTTAATTTTTACTTGGAATAAACATCTTAAAGGAAGTATTTGGGTACTGTGCCTGGAATTCATTTAATTCCCCCTATAATTTACAGTTTCATGGAGCATCCACAATTCTGCATCATGAACTTTTATATAATCAGTGCAGACTGATGGACTCTAGCTGTTCTTCTCATGTGGTGTAGGCACAACTGATAACATCAAAAAGCAGACCTGTCTTAATTTGTCATTAAGTGCCATGATATGAAATTTTATCATTCTCAATCTTGATAAACAATTTATATACAGTGGTACTGAAACAATGGGCAAGTAGGGCAATCAGGGAAGTACTGGACACACTTAAGACAGGTTCTGCTGCTGCACTACATCCAAACAAAGGACACTACTGCATGGAAGCTTTGTGAACCACAGCTCACAATTCTAACACCACAGCCCTATTCTCTCTCTTAACATGGAAAGGGTTTAAAACTTCCAAAATCCACATGTTAATTCCAGAATTTGTGCTCAGTCTTTGATGACAGATATTCTGAATGAGAAAAGCTGAATCAGAACTTAATCTGAATCAGATTAAACGTCCATTTCCACCACATTTTTAGGACACATACCAAAGATGCCATAAAGACCCAAAGAACCCCTTCCCCATTCCACGTCACCCGTCACTCAGAACATGCACAGAGCAGGCACAGAGCATGCAGCATGCAGTAAGTGCAGAGCAGAGGTTAATAACCTGGCAGCATAGGATCTGAGAATGTGAGAACAAGTTAAAGACAAGAGTTCCTCTCCATTGTCACTGAGGGTCGAGAAGCAATGCTGCAGCGTGGAGCAGTGCGAGTGGGGGAAATACAGTTTGTCCAAGACATAGACATATCTCCGCAAGTGGCGGCAGGTATAACTGAAAGACAAGGGTAGGGGGAGAAAACAGAAAGAGAGGCATTGTTCTTTAAGAAAGCTAATTCATGTTTTCTGTGTTTTGTGCCAAGAGTCAATGGAAGGTGCCTAAGAAAGCAACGGAGCATCCTGTCACACTGGGAGGCAGATCAGCCAGCTCTCTGTGAGCGTGAGGATGCTCCCCCCTGGTTGAGTGCCGACCCCAGTGCAGCCCAAGAATCTCCTGCATGGAATGCTCTTGGACTCATCTCTTTCACTGATTTCAGGATGAAGAAATCAGCACTTCACCTCGTCTACAGCCTCCTTTGCAAATGAAAACCCTCATTTCAGTTTTATAGGTTAAAACTCAACCAATAAACTTCCCATCCCCAAATAATGGGTGCAAGACCAGCTGAACCTTGGTTACCATCAGTAGGCTCCTAAGCCTAACACTTTACCAGGACCAACACCCCCAGTTGGTTTGGTTTAAATAGCATTCACCACTAGAATTAAATAATCACCTACCTGTGCTGAGAAAGTCAAGGAACACAAAGATTTGGGGGGCATTGTTTGCTTTCTGCAAACAAAGTTAGTACTTCTTACTAACTTTCAGTAGAAAACCAGCTGCTGGTATGCAATTTCTTTAGGCATCACACCTCTCTCTGACCACAGCTGTAAGTGCTATCAGCATGCTGCGAGCAGTGCAATATCCAATCACTGGATAGGACAGGGAATGTATTAGAACACCATAATAAAACAGAGCTCCCCCTCAGCTGCCCACAGAGGCCGCAGGATTTTTTCCAAAACCAGATTAAAGATCATCTTTGGGAATGTTGCTGCTTTGAAGATTTAAACCATCATATGTCTATTACTTATGTTTAGTTGCTTTGCATTTTACCACCCGTTACTAGAAAAATTGTGCACTATTTCAAGCTGTAAAAATCTCATTCCATCCATTCCATCCCGTTAGACTTTTGTCAAGAATCTGAGAGCATCCCCTAATATCACTTACCCTCCATAGCCAACAGTTTCCCTCTCATAAGAATGAAATTTGATCCGCGAGTGAAATAATCACATTTGGGTTTAATTGGCAAAATGAATGGGAACAGTATGTGATGGGAGGAGGAATGCCCGATAATGTCATACAATCATAGAATGGCTTGGGCTGGAGGGGACCTTAAAGACCACCTGTTCCAAACCCCTTCCACGACCTGGTGGCCAGCTACCAGCTCAGGCTGCCCATGGCCCCATCCAGCCTGGCCTGGAATGCTCCCTTCAAGTACTGGAAGGCTCCATGAGGTCTCCCTGGAGCTCTCCCTTCTCCAGACCAAACAAGCCCAGAGCTCTCACACTCTGCTGGGACAGCACACAGTGAGGCTGTGGATCCTGCCCCTGCTGATTACTGATAGGTACGACTTCAACTGATGCCATGAGTAATGCAACCCTGTACACCTGTCTGCTGCACTGTGTTACAGCCACAAGACACATCACATTAAAGACTAAGCATTTCTAGCATTACATCCTTCCTTTAGCTACATTACAGTTCCAACAAATCTGAAAAAGAGACATTAAAGAAAGTTAAGAACATCGTATTTGACAGATAGTAACGTGCACATATTATTTATGTACTTTCTTCACCCCAAGGACCAAACTTTAGTTCCTAGTGCACTGAAATACCATTCCAAAAGAAATCTGTATCTCTTCTAATAAAAAGTAAGAACTGTTTGACCCGCACTTTGAATATTGATAACAAAACATTACAGAGTGTCAAGTTCTAACAGCTATTAAGTGGTGTCTGGTTAAACATGTTTGGGAAAACTGGGTTGAATTATCCAAAATTATAATGATATTTTATATATATATATACACATATGCATGTATGCATTTTCAAATAACAAGATTTGCTTCCCATTTCTTGAGGCTCTAAAAATAATAGAACTCTTCTAATATATAAATATTACTGTAGCTACATTCTCTATACATTTAAGCTTATTAAAGAAGAAATCTCACATGCCCTATTAAGCCTTAAACCATGAACATTCTTTGTATTTAACAGCCACTGCTAGCTGACAATGAAAAGAAAGCCCCCAAATTTTCTAATCCAAACCGAAATCCAGGTTAGCAGCACTTCTTTGTAGGCTACAGAGACAGGAACCACGATCAGATAAACACCCATCTCGACCATCAGGTCATCAGTGAGTCCCCAGCAAACTGGTTGGAAGGGAGGATGACAGCAATGGGAACTCAATGGCATAGGATGACATGTTCAGGATGGGACCGAGGCAAAGCTTCAGTCCACGTCCTCATCTGTGCTGATGGAATCTTCCATTGGTGCTTTGATGAGAGGGTAATGGAAGTCAGAAAGTGGCACTGAGAGGTCTCCAGGGCTTCACTTCTGATGTGTTTATTTGGGGGTTTCTGGATTATCTTTTTCCAGGGAAGCACAAAAAGTTCCACCAAAGACAGCGTGTGGGGAATTGAAACAGAGAATACAGAATGCAACACCAAAACCAGCTCAGGAAAGGCTGTTTTGGTAACCACAAGGTGTGCACATTTTTAACAAAATACACCTGAAGATCTCTGACACAGAATCTGAAATCCACGAGACCTGTAAGCTACCTATAGCTTAAGAACTGTTTCCTACTCAGCTTTCTGGCAGCTGCAGGAATGTTTCCTTGCCTGACCCTGGCATTGCTCAACCTTGCCCAGAGACAAGATATAAAATGAGATGGGAGGAAACTTGGGTACTGCTGGGTAAACACTGAAACAATGAAAAAACGTCAAATCAAGTTCAATCACAGTCAACTCCAACACTCTCTCAGAGAAAACAAACTATTTCCTAGAGAGAATTCGCTGTAGGTCACCATTAGAGGGCCGTAGGGCCAAGAGGGGATGTAGGGCCGTGAGGGGGCTGCAGCTCCTACAATTACAAATTTGATGAACATTTCCCACACTTGCATTTTTTCACGTTTTTTTCTGAAGAAAACTGAGTCTCCCTGAATTGTCCCATGCTGTGGCCAAAGTGCCACCATGACCTGTCGCGTGCAGAACATGAAGGAAGCCCAACTACGCCAACTTGATGGAGTTTCTATCACTCATCAGTTAAATGTCAATAGTGCTAAATCCTAACAAAGAATGACGAAGTTGAAGCAGGACACAGGGGCTGCACAGCAGCCATCTGACACCACCAGAAGAGAAAGCTGCCACTGATACTTCCAAGTTTTCTGGCTTAGCTGATCACATCACTCCAAATCTTTAACCTGTGCTCCATGCACTTCAAGAGGTGCACAGCAGAACAAAGCCACAGACTCAACACTCAGCAAAATTGAGAGCTAAACAAGTGGTGGAATTGCTGCTTACAGCAGTTTTTTAACCAAAACTTTAAGGACAGGCTTGAAGAAGACAAGAACACCGAGCAACTCATGCAGAGCCACTGCCATCCTCATTTATTTAAACCAGAAAGTGAATATTTTCCCTACTGAAGTCAACTAAAATTGTAAAACAAATTTGTTTTTTGTTTCAGACAAAAAAATTAACAGCACCAAGATGATATCTTTTCAACAAAACAGAAATGAAGCAAATTGGGCAGGGTATAAAAGAAACACAGAATTCACTCAACCCTCTGTAAATATGATACAGTCTGAAACAACATATACAAGATTCAAAAGACAAATTCCCAGTACTAATGGTTAAATGACT
Source organism: Tetrao urogallus (assembly GCF_951394365.1). Classification (NCBI taxonomy): domain Eukaryota; kingdom Metazoa; phylum Chordata; class Aves; order Galliformes; family Phasianidae; genus Tetrao; species Tetrao urogallus. The sequence goes on from NC_136816.1 coordinate 74,268,921, forward strand.
GTAATTCGTAATCTTTCTCTCAGTGCATGCCAGATTTTATGAAGGTTATAAATCTTCAACATCATTGAGAAAAAGTACGGTCTTGAAGACATACATACCACATGCATTAGCTCAGAGAAACTAGATTAATCTGCAGCAATAAAAAAAGCCAATTTTGCTAAGCCTGATTAACTATCTAGGTCATATTGTTTCTGAAGCAGAATGTTAAAAATGCACCACACAACATCTTCTGCTAAGTTTGAAGACTTAATCACTAGAGTTTCAAAAGGGAGTTATGCTACAACATGACTCTATGGGGAAGCCAGCATGAAATCATTTTTTATAAAAAAAACAATGAAGAACAAGCTAATTAAGCTTCAGCACATGGTAGTCAGCCTCCCAAACTATCTCTGTACATGCAAGGAGAATGTTGTGACGTGCCACAAAGATTTTACTCCCGTTCATGTCAGACAACCTATACTCCAGGAGTCCTACTCATAATTAGTCCTACATTCCCAAAGACAGATGCAACAAAAATGCATTCTACACCCACTCAAATCTAAAGAGAGGGTAACAGTAACTTGATTGCCTAATCTGTAAGAACGGCTGTTTTATTCTCTGCCTAAGATATTATTAATGTTGTTTTACATAGCACAAACAGCAGAAATGCAACCCACCAAAAGCAGACTTGCCTTCCTGCCAACCGAAAATTACAATACAAGATTGAGATATGGGACAAATTTTCAGCTGTTTGGTATTCTGCTATTTATGACACTGTGATCATAGAATCACTGAATGATTTGTGTTGGAAGGGAATTTTAAGATCACCTAGTTCCAATCCACTGCTATATGCAGGCACACCTCTCTCTAGACCAGCTTGCTCACAGCCCCATCCAGCCTGGAATGCTTCCAGGGAGGGGGCATCCACAACTCAGTGGGCAGCCTGTTCCAGTGTCTCACCACCCTCTCAGTAAAAATATCGAACCCAGATCTACCCTCTTCCAGTTTAAAACCATTTCCCCTCATGCCCTCACAAAAAGCCCCTTCCCAGCTTTCCTGTAGGAAAGGTACCACCATGGCATGTCCTACCAATGAACCACAGCAGAAAGAAAACTGCCTAAGTATTATCATTTTTTTGTTTAGTGCTGGAGAATATTACAAATGACTAACATGCGTGAGTTAACAACAGAGAGGTGGGTTTCTGCCATGGTAGGGGTAGCACAGCTAAGCTGCTTAACGTACTATTGGAGTTGGTGCTGGGGTTGCAGGAGATCACATCAGCCTTTCACAGTCTATACTGGAGCACTCGAAACACGGAATGGAGAAGCATAAACATTATTTGAATACTTCAGAAGAGATTATTTGTGATAATGCATCACAGACAGAAGTTCCCATGCTCTGGTGAGGCACACTCTGTCACAGCTCTGACCAAATGTACACCAAGGGTTTATGAGAGGAGTACTGGGTTTGTGAACAGAAGTATTCATAGTGAAAGAGGACAAGGAAATGAAAAACAAATCCTGCAAGCAATTGACAGACTGTAAATCAAACAATAAATATGAAATTCTTGTACAAAAAGGCCAAATTATCTCTGTACAGATGAAGTTGTGTTAAAAAGAACAAAAGGATTTGTTCATTAGGACCAGACGCAAGGAACTGATGACCCCCTTAACAAAAAAGATATGAAAGAGCTGGGAGTGTTTAATCGGTGCCAGCATTTGAGACACAGAATGAAGTCTTTTGTCACTCAGATGAACCATTCCTTGGAAGATGCACATTCAAGAGCCATGGGGATGTGGCACTTGCACACACGGTCAGTGCGCATGGGCTGGGAGGGCTGGGGCTGGACTTGGGGGTCTTGGAGGTCTTCTCCAACCTCAGTGATTTTGTGATCAGCTCCAACTCTGCAGTCTGCATGAAGCTGCAAACCTCCCATGGAAGGAAAGCTCCAGGGCAGAGCAGGAGGGACTGCAGCACTGCTCACCTGAACCATCGCCCAATGCACAATGGGATCCATCCAGTCTGAGCCCATGTAAATTGTGCTATTCGGTGAAAGAGCTATTTGTGGACCCAAGAGTATAATTAATGAGTTAAAGAGACATGTCTCTACACAGCTTCATAGCCAATTTATTTATTCATCGCAGAGTTAAGTGTATTTACTACCTAAAAGCCTGTTCTTTCCTCAACTTGCTGTAGGCCACGACCATTAAAAAGGTTGAGTCATTCAACGGTTATAAAGACCAGTTGCACTTTAAAGAAGTTAAATCCTGATCCTTTCTTTTGCACCTCTAGTTTCACCCTCCACTTTAAAGTGTCAGATGTTTTCAAGCACAGTATTTTACTTCTGAGCCATGCAAAATAAGGTGAAAGCATACGGTGGTGGGAAGTACCGTGACTCAAGTTCTTATGGACTCAGAGGGGTTTTGTCCTCCTAAAATCAGTTCAAAAGCCTGCCCGACAATGCACACAGCCCTGGTGTCCAAAAGCATGATTTCTGTGCGTGGCATAGATCTGCTGCAAAAGAAGACATCTTCACACACCAAGAGAGAGAAACTGCAAACCTGCAAAGCGTCACCCATGGTTAATGGCATCAGTTACACTGTGAAATCTGCAGCAGGCACACAAAAACAGGAGCCATGATTTAAAATCAGTGCTATTTTATTTTATATTTTATACTAATGCCTACTTAAAGCCATAGCACGATTTTCGTCTATGAGATAAACCATTCTGAGCCTGCTGCTCATTCATTCACTTAGATTGCAGTTGACAGTTTTTTCCCCAGAGAGGAAATTTCTAAAGAGGAAATAGTATCTGCTGTGCCTGAATGAAGCAGCGACGAGCCAAGCAGCCTGCAACTGAAGACAGAGGACAGGTTCAAGCAAGTTATTGTCCTGAGTCACTTTGCAGTTGGTTTTGAATGGAACGTATTTATGGGACAATGTTCCTTAAAAGAAACAACAAAGACAAAACTGCAGTTTCTGTGATTCTCCTAGAAGAACAGATAACAGTTCCTAACAGACTGTTAGTGTTCCCTTCTGTTTTTAAACTCTCAGATCTTGCAGAGGATAATTTACTGGTACAGAACAAACTTTTTAAATTGCAAAAACTGTAAGAATCACTTTACAATAGACTCCCCAAAAACCCAAAAAATATAGTGGAATACAACTCAGTGATTGTTTGCAGAGTATTGATTTTCTTTTTTTCCAGACCAGTTAAAAGAAGTCAGAATTGCACTAACAGGACTGGAGTCACACTGATAGATTTCTCATTTTTGCTTCTTCTCAAAATGAAACCTGCAGAAAACTTAAATGACACCAGATTCTGAGCGCTAGCAGTGATAAAAGATCTTGAACAGAAAGAAAAAAAAAAGCAAAAAAAAACCCAACCAACCAACCAACCAACCAAAGAAGACGATAATGGTATTCATGGCAATCAATCACAAGTATTCCTTCAGATTGACCCAGAATGTAAAAACTAAATCACCTTCACTGGAATTAAGGAAAAATACTGAGGTCATTTTATGTGCAAGCTTTTCTGCTGGAACTTGCTAAAAACCAAGACTTCATGCATTTCTGATCTTTGTTCTGCCATCACTGATTAGTTAGCCATGAGTGAGATCTGTTGCATAGAGACATCACACTTCTGGTTATTTGATTATTTTGAACACCTCAATACAATACTGAAGTTCAACTTGCAAACTGGGGAAATAAGGAAAGAAAATAAAACCAAAACAAAATGCCTCCCAGAGATACTACTCTGGAGGCATTTAAGACGTGTGGATGTAATGGGATATGGCTTAGCAGTGGATGCACTAGTGTTAGATGAAACAGGTATCAAGATTTCGATGAATTTCAGTTCTACGGCCAATTTTTTGTGCTAATTCTTCACCCAGAGAGTGGTGAGGCTCTGGCACTGCTGCCCAGAGCTGTGGGTGTCCCATCCTTGGAGATGCCCAAAGCCATGGATGGGCCCTGAGCAGCCCGAGCCGTTGGGGGGCAGCCAGCCCACAGCAGGGATGGGGCTGAGGGGTCCCAAGCACTTCTGAAGGCATGCAGGGTGCTCAGCTGCTCGTGCCAGATGGAGGATGATGGCATTACTGTCCCGTCAGGAGCCCCAGCAGGACCCACTAGGCTTAAACCAAATTCAAGGATATTTCCATGCTGGAAACAGCTGACGTGGCCCTAAAGCCTCACCTCCATATGCTACACCGCAGCAAAACAGGGCAACACTACGGAGCACTCCTCTTCCTGTTCATGTAGCGTTTTTATGGCTGCCCACAACTACACTCAGCACACACCAAAAAGTGTGTTTCATTCCTTTTAAAAAGTAGCTTACGTTCACTTTGCTATCAGCAAGACGTTTGACACTGCTGTTCTCTTTTCCTCATCTGAGAAATGATCGTCTCCCCTCGTTTGTCACAGCTTCTCCTGCTAATTGCAATGACACCTCCCGATTTTGGCAAGACTGATCAGCTTATCATCTTCTCCACTGCTCATCTAGGTCAACAAGCTGCTAACGAAGCCAGCATATGCTGCTTTTAATTTAATACTGGCAAGATCTTTACAAATTGTTTTTATCTCCCAGCAAAATCACTCCAGAGACTCTTGAACCTCCACTGAGGTTGAAAAGACCTCTATGATCATCAAGCACAATCCCAGCTCATCCCACCATGCCCACTGACCACATCCCCAAGTGCCACATCTTCATGGCTCCATGGACACATCTCCATAGACAGTGACCCCAGCACTCCATGTACAGCCTACAGCCTATGCCAGTGCCTGATTGGTCTTCCAGAGAACAAATTTTTCCTAATATCCAGCCTGAAACTCCCCTGGTGCAACTTAAGGCCATCCCCTCTCATCCTATCATACCTGGGAAATATAATGAAGGCTGTTTTCTGAAAAGCCATTTGTTTTCACTCCGCTTGCAACATACTGAAAGAATGAAGTTATCATTTTTGTACCATACTGCACTGTGCAGATCTTCTAAAGCAGCTTCTCAGAAATAGAAAATAATTTATATCCAAGGTAGGTAACAACATGTTCTCCGCTAACCTATAATGCTACCAAGCTATCTCAGAATTGAAAAGCATTAAAAGCACAATGTCTCTAAGGCTTCCAATTCTCATTTCTAAAGCCATGCCTATCAGTTCTGCAGCCTTCCATTCTGAAGAGAACTTAGTGCTAATCAAAGGCAACTAGCAAAGGAGACAAAACATTGATACAAATATTCCTAGCAACAAATTTCTGTATCAAGAGAGTGGTGAGGTGCTGGAACAGCTGCCCAGGGAGGCTGTGATGCCCCGTCCATCCCTGGAGGTGTTCAAGGCCAGGTTGGATGGGGCCCTGGGCAGCCTGGGCTGCTGTGAAATGTGGAGGTTGGTGGCCCTGTGTGTGGCAGGGGGTTGGAGCTTCGTGATCCTTGAGGTCCCTTCCAACCTAAGCCATTCTATGATTCCATGATTAACCAGGCAGAGTGTTATATATAGGATATTACTGTCTCAGAGTGGTGCCAGAGAGATGCCGGATTGCCCTTTAAAGCAAAAGCAAAAGATGATAGCTGAGTTCCAGGTAAGCCGTCTGCTATTTCAGTGACACAGCTCATTGCCCTCTGCTTCTTTTTCCTTTTCATTTGGTTACTAAAAGGAAGGGGAAAGCTCACACTCAGGGAGTTCAGTCTTTAGCAGCTCTGATCACGGTGCATTTATGGCACCATTCAGAACTCCATCTTCCATTACTGCATAACTTGACTGCTGGAGTCCCTCAATGCCTTGGCGTGAGATCAGGAGCAGCCTCTTTTCTCAAGGGTATGGACACTTCTGTTACGATTAAGAGATCAGTAAACAGAGATTTGACTTAATTGTCCAATTAAAATTGGAAGCCAGAATACAGAGTTTTTCTACAGATTGCTCTCACAGTCTCATTCAGAAGCTGCTGTTGAGGTCCAGCTCCCAGCATGCATGGGACAATGCAAACCTGCACATTCCAAAGCACCCCACAGCCATGTAGTTCTAAGCAACACAAATGCTCTGTTACAGCAGTACCAATGGAAAAGTAAGAAAGGACACGGTTTTCTACTGCGTGAGTCAATGTAAAGGCTGGTTATCACACTCTTACTCCATCTGCTAATGTCTTACGTCTAATTACCTTACTCTTTGATTATTGAAAACTGAAAGCTGACATTTACAAAATCAGGCTTTTCCCGTACAATGCCTCAGTGGGTCAAACAGTCACACCCCTAAATTCAGAATAGTCCTAAAAAACGTCATATCTGAAAGCAGTTCTGATTTAACACCATGCATTTCACTGATGAAAGAAAGAAGCCAGAAACATGATTTTAACAGAAATGCTTCATTAATTTATTTTGCTGCATGCATGCTTTTCATTTAAAATCTGAAGTTCTGACTGCCCTGAATTTTTACCATTTTACCATGAAAATGAGAAGCAACTTTCTTTGTTGTTGTTGATGAAAGAGAATTAAATCAGAAGCCAAAAGGCTTTGAAGCATCACTGCAGCAACCTGACCATTTTTTCCAGTCCTTCTCCTTCAGAAATTCCTTTGATTTGGTTACCCTGGTTGCACCACTGCTCTGCACCAACTGCCCCAGTGCTCTACAGGAAGCTGGATGCTACGGGGCTCCCCAAAAGCACCTGAACATCAAAGGGCACAAAGAGGCAGGAAAACCAGAATGATCAGTGCAAACCACGGTGGGGAGGGACGCATTCATCTTCCTACCTGGGAGCAGGCTGGGGAGTTCCAAGCCAGCAATTATGTCTCATTATTGCCAACGTTAAGAAATTTGATGAAGCAGTGGGTAAATTCTAATTTCATCACTTTTGCACATCACTAATTTCAGAATTTTTGGTTTAATGATCAGCAGGTCAGATCCCACACGTCCTGCTGTTGCACTGTGTTTTGCTTTCTTTGCAGAAGGGCTGCCTGAGGAAGCAGTGCCTGTCCAACCCTAACGTCTGCTGCTTCTATGCAGAGATCTTGCCTGAAGAAAGGGTAGATTTGGAGTAAAGATAAAACAACACAAACAAGCAAAGCAAAAACAAACAAACAAAAACCACACAATCCCAACCTGCAAACCCACATCAATGTAACTCACTGCTACGGAACCAACCACAGAATGAAATTCTTCTGATTGTACTTTTTTTTGCTTTATAAATCAAGTTGCGAAGTCAGGAGAGACTTCAATTTCTCCCCAAAGCCATAAAGACTGACAGCTCTATGTGCAGACCTGATTAACAAACACACTGCAAACTCATCACCATTCTGCCAAACACGAGACATGAGAAATGATTAATTTTCTCCTTGTCTCTAATTTATAAAAACAGCAACTGACATTCTAGGGGAAAGCACAGGCAAGTAATGTGCTCTCTTTAGATCAATATAATGTGACAGCTGACAATATGATCAACTAATCTGATTGCATACAGCCTATAAAAAGGTAGGCGTAAAGAATACTCACTGAGAGGTCTAGCACTCTATCAAATTATTTCAGAAATATCACAAAGATGTGTCATGCCATGAAGGTCATAGAATTACAGACCCATAGAATGGCCTGGGTTGAAAAGGACCACAATGGACCAAATCATCTGGTTCTATCCCCCTGCTGTGTGCAGGTCACCAACCAGCAGACCAGGCTGCCCAGAGCCACATCCAGCCTGGCCTTGAATGCCTGCAGGGATGGGGCATCCACAGCCTCCTTGGGCAACTTGTCCTTCATTGACCTGAAGGTCAATGAAAAGAAAAAAATTAAACACTTTAATACAGAGCACAGTGAGCTAAACAAAATTTGAATTTACAAACTCAGCTCATATTTACATCATAGCCAAACCCATTCTTGGGTAACCAGTGACAGGAGAGAGATGGAACAAGAGCTGATGGCCTCAAGTTGCACCAGGGGAGGTTCAGGTTGGGTATTAGGAACAATTTCTTCTTAGAAAGAGAGGCCAGGCACTGCTCACGGGCTGCCCAGGGAGTGGTGGGGTTCTGTCCCTGGAGGCGTTTAAGGAAAGGCAGATATAGCATTTAGGGATGTGGTTAGTGGGCAATTCCGGTGGCAGGTGGGTGATTGGACTAGGTGATCTTAGGGGTTCCTTCAAACCTTAATGATTCTATGATTCTACAAACTGAAATGATTCGATATCACAAAGACTGAAGAAAGTTCACAGCAAACATTTCTGTAGTTCCTTTGTTAATCTCAAGTTACTGCTGTGATCACAGAAGGTATTACAGGACTCAGACAACTTTACTTTAAGCAACTAAGGCCTTCACAGAAAACTGGCTGATAAACCTGAAACAGAGTCTAGATGTGCATTACTGCATGTTTATATATGTAGCAACATGGCTTCTTATGAATTAATATAAATGCAGTGACATAAACACAGAGACATGTGCACCTACTATTAAAATCCAGAGAATTCTTCAGAAACAAGTCAAATTAAAAGAGCACTGCTGTGGGAAATACATCTTGCAGTCATTTCATACGCATTCTTCTTTTTGCAGCACCAACCCCGGTACAAATTTTTCTCATCCAGAACGAAATTTACTGATTGATGCTACTTGGAATTGTAGAATAACATCACTATTTGAGTTGGAAGGGACATTTAAAGGTCATCTCGTCCAACCCCTAATTATTACCAAACACTCTGCATACGTAATACACCATGTAACTGAATTTCAGACATTCTTTTTCCAAATTACACTCCATTAAAAACCATCTCAGTGCTGAAGAGCTGCAATTTCATGTAACATCATGCAATTTCATTCTTAAGGGACCGGATTCTGGAGCAACGTCTGCCACGTCTCCAGGATGGCCAAAGAGATAAGAGCACACAACAGATTTAACTGTGCCATCTTATGGTATTTCTTTTAATTTCCTTAAGCTGTCCAATGGAGAGCAGCTGATAAGCCATTCATGGCGGCTCACACAGCCCTGCATGTAAATGGCTGCTGTGAGAGGGTGAGAAAAAAGGAAAAATTCGCCCCATAAGTTCACTTAATGCTTAATGTGCATGCCTAATTAGTGAGGTGTATGGCAACCTCTAGTGGTCCTGCTTAGAAACCTCTACGCCTACAAAGAAAGCAGCAAACATTCCTGCAGACGAAGCCGTAGAGACGCAGGAAAAATGCTCGGCTGACATAACCAGTCCCACAAACATCAGCACTTTGCAAACAGGACAGATGCAGTGCAGCACCACATCCTTGGCACTGCCCTGATAAAACATCTCTGTGTAATTCACAACACATCAGTGCTAACAGTGGGCAGAGAGGAAGGATTGCACTGTACAACACGAAGTCGTTGCAATCTATAGGAAAGGACATTCGACCTGAAATGAATGCTGCCCTGCTTCTTGTCATAAAGCATCTCTGACATCTGTTTGTCTTTCCAGCACATGCTGGTGATAAATTCACGCAAATCTGTCCATTCTCATGCCTGCTGGAATGTGAAACAAATTAGCCAACATTATGGAGCTGGATTTTGCTGAGCTCCAATGCATGCAGCACTGAATATTCTCCCCCACTTCCTTCACACAAGTTGTCTTCAGAATTTAAAGCAATTGCAACTTCTGCTCAGAACAGGATTAGGATGGAGATGGAATTACTTCTCACATGAAGAACGGAACCACTAGAGCAGCTAGTGAGGCTCCAATGATGACTGCCCATTCAATTATATTGCTAAACAGACTTTAAGTGTTATATCCTAAAATACGTATATTCCTAATTACCTGATACTCTTTATAGGCTTTTCCTTCGCAGAAAGACTTTTTTAATCCAGGATGCTGTGGTTTATTCTCTCAGAGATGTTTGCACTCTGATGATAGAACCAGAACAACAATCTGAAGTATGTTCTGTTTTGGGATCATGGAGCAGGTTAGGTCTTTTGGTGCTGGCTACATTTAATAATAGTGACTCAAATACGAATAGTGACTATATACGGACATACGAATATCACAAATAGTGACCAAATAAGAGAGGACTTAATGATCTCCAGAGGTCCCTTACAATCCCTACAGTTCTGTGATTCTGCAAGGTAGGAAAAGGAAGAATATATGCCTCAAAACAGTCATTTTTAATGAAATGTATGCATTGATAAATATTTATTCCTATTGCTTTTAATGCATTTTTATAGAAGGGTCTTTTGATATATAAGCAATCCATCACAATTATTGTGACAAATAAGAACACGATCTTGGTGGCCATTTTTTGCCTGTTTTCCAGACATGCAGCTTTCTAACTGTAGGACAAGATTCTGAGTGAATTATATTCAAAAATTGAGGGAAAAAGAATCAAATGCTGTCCTTAGCCCTCCTCTTCTTATTCTGGTTCTGTTTCAAATTTCATCTCCTTCATTCCAAATTTCTACTGCACGGTAATATGGAGCATCCAGCTACAGAAGGGCAGAAGTTTAAAAACAACTGTGTGGCGTATCTTTGAACTATGTAATAAAGTCATGCTGTACATGATGCATACCATATTGCCTTTCCAGTGTCCTTCTTCGATGGATGAGAACATCCACTTTCTGTACCCATCCTTACCCTACTCCAACATTATTTCCAGAACAATACAGCCAACCCTGCTGGCAGCCAGAACTCGTCGTGCGTTAGACAACAACACCAGAACCATATCTTCCATACATATTTTAGCACAATTCTTTCACAAGCAGCCATATTTCAACATGTTTAGACAGATGATAAATAAGGCACATCAACTTCATGGCAGGTTGTTGAAATGTTGCATATGAGGAGTGCAAGAGAACTTCATCAGGTTCCACATCCTTCCTGGGGTCATGGACAGGTGTCAAACATCAAGGTCAGTGTGCCCCAAAGATGTATGGAGAAGTGGTGCAAAGTGCATGGTAGAAGCTATGATTTCAGAGTTTGCAAGTGCTTGGAAAGCTCAAACTCCACCCTTCTGATTTGAGAAATGAGGAGTGCAGGTGTGCAAGACAACGTCTGAGATGTGTAGCAGGAAAATAGCTCAAGTCTGAACACTCACTGTCACGGGATTTTAGAAGGATGTGTGTGTTAAACATGGAAAAGACGATGGAAGCGTTCACACTGATGAGTAGTTGATATTTTCACAAACAAGCATTTCATGAAGAGAAGGGACTAGGAGTGAATTAAATCCAAACTAGGGAGGTTTAAGAATGAGGTATGTTTTCTGTTAACCAAGTCCTTTACAAAGCGTACAGGCACGCAGTTATCATTTACTTATTTCTGGCACACTGTCTGCACTGACAAGCACTAAAGAAGTTTATTCCAGATTGCATTCATAAGGACCTTCCCAATTTCCCCCGGAGCACGGAGCAGGGCTGGCTGCCAGAATGAGCAGGATGCCCCATGTGTGATACCTCCCTTCACAAAGGGTCTGGAGCACAGCAAAAACGGGAAGAACCAACTCCAGTACCTCCTTCCTAAGCTGTGGCCATGCTCTAGAACCAGAGCACGTGAAAAGTATCATGTAGGGTTTATTGTCCGTACTTTCAGCACATTCTGTCTGACTTAAGAAATCAAATCTTTTGTCAAACGTGCAGGAAGAAGTAGAGCACGTTGAAAATCCAGTTTGCAAAGTACTTGACTGCCAGCAGTGTGCATTCCTATAATGTGATGCATGAGTACAAGAAGCATAACTTACAGAAATTTGTGAAAACCTTCAAGCTTTAAGGCTGCTACTGAGCTTTGTGTTATGAGAAACAAAAGCAGGAGTTATTCAGGTAGAGATACTCACATTTCTGTGCATTCAGAACAGACCCAAAAGTAAAGAAAATAAAATTAATCGTGCTACTCTTCAGTTACTCAGTTATCATTTCAGCTGTGAAGTTCACCAGCTTTATGGCATAGAAAATTCAAGTCCCTCTGCCCCTGAGATTCAGCAAGGTGTAAGGAGAAGTTTAAGAAGAAGTCCACTTCAGAAGTTTCATATTTACCTGATGATTCTCTGCGCAGCATACTGGTGCAGTGAGCGGAACTGTGCTGACATATTGGCTAGGGCTGCCAGGCAGTTATTGTGCAGGTATTTGTCCTGTCAGAAAGGAGAAAAACCAGCACATCAAACTGTCCTTTTTATACATAGTGACATCTGTTGCAGGAAACCACTCAGAGGACTGATACCCATTGTTTCAAAGGCCACGGCCAAAAGCTCACAGGAGAATGACAAAGTTCATACATGCAGTGACGTTTTAAATATTTCTCTTTTGATAGAAGGCTTATAAGAGTGATTTGACACAGATTTCAGGGTGCACTTATGTATCTTACATGTATACCTTCATATCCTTAGCAAATTCTTTTACAAAACATCACAGGAGTAATAAATACAGAAATAACTTCTTCTCTTCCTTTATCTCTCTCCATTTTCTAGTCTTATCCTAACATTTCCTGCTTTGTAACTCATTTCTCTACTAACTCTCTCGAAACATTCCATATATCCTACTATACTACTACTATTACTAAATATTAATATGTGATACTATTACTATATGATATTACTACTACAACTATTACTCCATGATACTTAACATTTCTGCTCCCCTTTTAGAATGCCAGAAGCCATTTGTTCAGAGGAGCACTTAAGTGATGGCACTACCAAAGCCAAGGGCTTTACAAAGCCCAACGTCAGAGCCCTCAGTAAGATGGGAACCGTCACTACCGATGGAGTTTGGCTGCAGGCAAGTAAAAACTGACTGGGCCATTGCTTAAAAGAGAAAAAAAAAAAATCTTGAATCCACATATGACTTGCTGTGGTACTATTAATAACATAATATTATTCAGTATATTCAAATTTGGCAAGAATTCATACATTGTTTTGAGCCACCAGCATGACCAGCCCCTACACATCAGTGTTTAATTACACCTACGAGGGATTTATTTTCCCTACTCTGATCTAAAATATACACGTACTCCTGAGTGTAACAGACTCCAGGTACTACAATCAAAACGCCCTACAGTGGCTGTTCTACATCATAAGAACACTGACTACACATAGAACTGAGCTGCCCACTTCTGAGTAATAAGAGTAGAAGCAAAGAAACTGTAAGCAATTGTTTTTCCCCATTAGACAATGGAATTTTTTCTTCTTATCTGATAAACAGTCCTGTACCTAAATTATGGAATTCAGAGAGTCCTACTCAATGAATTGAATGATAATACAGAAACTGTCCTACAAGTTCAGAGCTATCTAACACTGTGCTTAGCTAATACGGCTGTTCTTCCCATTTCCTTCCATCCTACAACTTCCAGTGCCAACTCACTGCAACAGAAAGAAATCCCACTCCCTGTTTGAGGCTGAAATCCTGCTGCTTAACTTAGAAGCCCTCACTGTGTACACAAGCACTCGATGTAACTCTTACCCGTGTCCGTGTCATGTTGTACTGGATGGTTCTTATCACAACGAGTATCAGGAGACTCCCAAGTGAGATCTCTGTTAGGACACGCTCAGCGTACCACGTGATGTTTTTCAATATCTGGAAAGAGGAAAAAGGTTGTTCAGCATCTAGGTCTGAATAAGAACACAGAAAGGTCCCCGGACTCCCTTTTCCCTTAACCTAGCTGATGGCCTTTTTCAATTTCATTAACTACTGTTGGCAAAATGTTACACAAAAACATTTCTGACTGTATCTCTTCCTTCCATCTCTTACTTGGATAATTGGAAAGAATGTTGATTTTCATCCTGCATCATTTGGCTTGTACAATTCCCTCTTCCTCCCACTGATCAGTAAGCTCAGAAAGGCCTCTATTTTGTATAGGGAGGATGGAGACGTAGCAACAAACTAAACAAGCATTTAGAAATACTTTCAGAATCTAAAGCCTCCTCCAACTACCTAAAAAATCTCAGTAAATTAATCTACACGGGATACTGAAGAAATTCACAATACCAAATTCTGCAAAGTCTGAAGCAGAATATCTGTGGCAAAATCTGGGCATCTCCCACTGTATCAGCCCTTGGTTGAGTGATGCACAACTCTTCCGCTACAACTGAACATTGCCAGAGAAATAATCAAGAGAAATACTTTATAAACATTAATTGTATGTCAGGCTTGATGCAATCATTTGGTTGCAAATCACCAAACGAGCACAGAACTCACTTCCAAAAAGGTCACTCCAAATTGTTCATTTCCATGGTAGCATGGAAATTGTCATTTGAAATTCTCTATGTAACATACATTGAAGGAGAATGGGCCCTGCTGAGTGTCTTTACAGACCACAGCCCTCCATGTGGTTTTTTTTCTCCTGCTGCTTCTCAAGGTCTTGAAGATGTTCCATTACAAGAATTTCAATGTCAAACAGTATTTGCTGAAGACGTGTGGTTTAGAAGGAAATAATGAGGCCACATGAGGTACCTAATGGAGAGCTCCATAATTCAGAGCACATTACCAACCCACGCCCTGCAAAAGCTGGCTGTGGAATTACTCACTGTGCACTGTTCATTTCTGCCTCTCATCCTCCTCATTTTGTGTTCGCCCCCACTGACGACAGACACGACACAAATGCAGAGAGGGCAGTGTGTCCTCACTGATACTGACAGAGTTTGTCCCTGTTCCTGTGAATATTTTTCCTATTAACAGCCAGTGCACCCAAAAAACTTGTACCAGCATAAGTGAACATATGTAACAGCAGTAAGTGAAGCATATAAGTCTTCTTTCCTTTCTCCACCTTTGAGAATGAAACAGGAGACTCAGAGCTGTTCCATAACCCAGCTTCTCCAATTCAGCCCAAAGACTGGATCTGCTCAAACAATACTGAATTACTTTTATATTCAGCTGGTGTACTTGCAAAGGGATGTATTTCAGCAAGGAACAAACCAATGCAAAGGTTTTTTTACAGAGGATTCAAAGAGATGGCATGCTGGAGCCTACCAACAGGAGATATCCTTCTCTGTGACACCCAAATCATCAGTTATTAACACTGGCTGTTGTTTCCCTGCAGTACTACACATACAGATCATTTAAATACTGATTTGGTTTGTTTTAAAACTACTGTGAAAGTTATGAATCATAGAACTGCACAAGAACTGGAAAGAAATGAGTTATCCCATATTATTGACAAAACCAGATTGGTCTTTACAGCCTGCAGTGAAAGCCTTTGTTTACTCCTGTTATAAATGAGTCGAGCAGCCCACCTTCCAGCAGGCAAGCTATCCCAGAGCTGGTACCTCTCAGTACTTGAAATTATTTGCCCTGGTTTTCAGTTCACCTTCCTTACCACTTGCATCCCACCACCATTTTCTTTTACACAACCAGCAGAAGATTTACATTCGCTAGTTCTTCCATTTATTCTCATTTTGGGTCAACATGCAACAAAACTTTGCATTTTCATTCCTTTTAAATTTTGCAGATTGCTTTTATAAAAGCATGGTACTTTTGTAGTCACAATATGACCTGCCATGACTACCCCTACGTCTCTATCTATAGAGATCCAAATTATAGCAACTTCTGAACAATCACCAACATTCTGGATAGATTTGCAATCTGCAAGCATCTCCCTCTACACTAATGAACAAGCCCTTTAATAAGCAACAAAAGCAGAACTGAAGCTTAATGCAGCGCACTTAACAACCTTTAAGGACACTTTGCTCTTCATTTACTTAATCCCCTTGTAACCAATATTTAACAGGGATTCTCCCTACATTACAACATTATTCTAAAACAACGTCAGAATCATAACCCACTTTCTTATGAGAAGCTAAGGGACTAATGAAGGCAGCACATCAAAATATTTCAGCTAATGTACTTGTGTCCAAACAGACAGGTAAAAATCCAGTGACTAATCTAATAGCTGCTAGACTTGCTGCATTAAAAATAAAACCAGCAAATCCTAATTTTTGTGTACATGGTTACTAATCATCTTCTGCTACAGAAAAACAAGTTCAGTGTGCACAGCTGAGATTTACATAGTGCAATTATTATTTTTTAGATATTGATTTTGTACAGAGGAACATCAGTAGTCTACATGGGAGTCTTGTAGAATATTAACATCACATTTTTCATTGCACATCGAGTAAGGTGTATTTCTTTAAAGAGAAAATTAAAGGTTCAATTTAAAAATGAACACTTAAGCAAGGAAGCTCTTGTTCTCCCTTTCTAATCAATTTGTTGATCTTGGTTCCTTTCCCACCAATGTGCCTTGGTTCTGAGTGGTTCAGTGGGCACGGAGGGCATGGCTTGGGGTTGGACTCTATGATCTTTATGATTTCATGATTCTATGAATTCTCACCAGGCTTTGTATGGCAAGACTAGGATCTCTCTAACACAATCAGCCAGCAGAATGCTACTCAGCAATGCTGAGTTTCAGCGAAGACGTTTCATATTTCAAGCAGGATGTATATGACAGCATGCATCTTGCACAATTTATTTTCTAGTCAGCAGCCTTAATTCTTGCACATAAACGAGCGCATGCCTTCCATCAAGTCCCATAAACTGAAATGTGATTTATACTGCAGTCTGCGACATTGATAGATCATTTGTGCTATGCTCTGAGGATCCAAAAGGCACTCAAACACCATAGGAATAAAAGTTCTCAGTATTGAGAACTGAGAGTTTAGAGTACAATTGTTCTGCGTCACACTCTCTGAAATACAAACTCAAAACTACATACTCTGTGTATAATTCTACTTTTTATACACCCTTGGATCCCAAAGAAGTATGTCATAGGTTTTCTTTGCTCCAAGGGATATCTTTCATTATAGGTTGGATCCCACTGACTGTAGTACTAAATATTCAAGACATAATTACACGCATGCTTTACCAAAACCCTTAGTCAGTAGGTTTGAAAACAAAACCTGAGAAGAAAAAAGAAAAAGAATCCTATAGGCCTAATTCTAGACACGGATACTAATTTCATAAAACAAAAGCAACTGGTTCCAGAAGCATGAAATATGAAAAGTATTTCAAATTTCAATATCATCCGCGTGAAAACAACGCCACACTTGAAACAAACTCTCTGGTTTTCAAGACAGAAAACACAGAGGTTCCGACTAAAACACTGCACAGAGACACAGACCAAATGAAGAGGAACTCAGTTCTCCGTATCCTCAGCACTGAGTTTCTTGTTTTCCCACTGACTGGCTTGAGAAATGTTCCTTAGCAGAATAAAGACAACAAACACAGCGAAGTTGTGCTTCACAGCCTGCCGCTGACAGCTACAGAACAAAGTACTGCGGCAGCGCTACAGGTTGCTGCCTCTTCAAGTGTTACACAAAGTTACCGCGACACCTGATCTTTTTTTATCTACCATGGCATGAGCCAGGACAGAGAAATCACCGATACACATCCGTGTGGGGAGCTGCTGCCTTTACCCACTGACTCAGTTGCTATTAATGAAAGACATGGAGCTCTCCGTGGTTCCAGGGGCCCGAATTCACGACGCCACACTGGGACTGATGGTTTGGATCATGGTTTCCAGCCGTTAAGACCGCAATCAATTTAAAGAGAAATGCCTCAACAGTCGAAAAGAATTTCTGTGGTTTCCTGAGCTCTTTACTAGTTTGTGTGATCACAAGGTTTATAAAATCGGGCTTACTAAAATTAATCTTAGAAATCAATGAATAAATGTGGGTGAAAGGAAAATAGCGTATAAAGGTTTTCCTAAGAACATTACATAGGATACATAGCAGAGAGAAAACCAGGTCGACCTACACTGCATCAATTTCTTCTCTCTCCATTCCTCAGCCAAGCGATTAAAAAAAAAATCCCGCTGTAGTTGTTAACATTTGAGCAATCTTTGCAGTGAGTAAGAGTTCATTCCACTTGTGTAACTGATGTTCACATCTGACAACCGTACATGCAGCTTCCCAGTTCTACTCATAATATTTTCTCCTTTATAATATCCCCTTAGACTTTAGGAGATGTGGACTCAATTTTTAGGAAAGCAGGAGACTAAATACTTCCATGTACTTTTAGAACAGTAGTTCAGTCCCTAACTCCTGGAAACAAGGATTTAAACCATTTCAAAGGATGGGAAAGGGAAACTGACGCATGAGGATGATTTTGTATCCTTTTCCTGCAAGCAAAGGAAGATGCTAACTACCAATCCTTCCACCAATATATCTGTTCACCAAGAAGGTAACTTTTTCAAAGTTTAGCAAAATGTGCTTTTTTTCCTATCAATTATCAATCATTAGAATTGCAGTCATCAATTCTACTTTACATCACAGTTGATCTGGGGGGGAGGTGACCAGCTCTTTTTCCTATGCATGGGGCAAGGAAAAAGCCTTCAAAATCACTAAGGCAAGCACTGCAGTGGTGGAACAGCATTTTGATTTGCCTTGAAGTGATCTTTAGGGTTCTTTCAATCTAAGCCATTTTATTCCCTGATTCTATAACGTCTGCTCTCTGCTTTGACGTGAAACACATCCAGTCAATCACAAAAAAGTGATAAAAGGTGAGAAAATCAATATTAAGAAATAGAGGAGAGCCAGTGGAAGAATTAATGTTAATCCACATCTGACCTCAGCCGTGTCATAGTGCTCCACTGGCTTTTTATGCCCAAAGTTTCACACCTTATTCTGAAGCAGGGTGACACAGAAGCTCACACAGACACAAATGCAGCTCCCAGCCACCTTCACCAATCTGCAGAATGAGCAAACTCCTTGGCATTACAGCTGAAAGGATGCCACTGAGCTGGCATAGACAGGGAATTGTAGAGAGAAAAAGGCATGGAATAAGAGAGAAGCAGTCAAGTAAAACAGATTAAACGGACAAGAAAATAAAAAAAGGCAAAGGCAGGGCTGAGCAAATCAGTGCAGGGTAAAAGGAACCAGATATTTTTGTAACTGAAATGGAAGTAGTAAAATAACATCCACATTACACTACAAATACATTGGCAGGGTTAGTGGTGATGGCAAGCATAAGCTGGACAAGGACACTTGATTTAAGTTCTCATTCCACAGCTGGATCCTCATTAACAGCATTAGGGAAATCTTCCACTTTATTTATCCAGCAAGGAATTTTTGACAGACTGCATGTAAACCAACTGAAACAAATGAAGGACAATGAGGAAACAGCCTGAGTCAGGGGTGGAATCGTCTGCTGCACCCTAAACCCTCACCAAGCTCCATTTATGACATACAGAGCTATATAAAATTCTGACATTTCAGAACATATATATTATTAACATCTGACCATTGGCAATAAGACAAAACACCAGTTACCTCCCAGTCAGGCTGGAAATTTACTTGAGAGCAGTTGCTTCTAGCTTTTTGCATTTCATTGATTTTACATAACCCCAAAAGAGAGTTTCTATGTCCCAGTCAAAAAATAAAATATAATCAGTGCAGACATCTGTATTATCACAGTGTTAGAAGCTGGGAACCAGAATATTATTATCCAAGGTCTTCTCCAGCACAGATGGTCAAGGCCCATCACAGAGAGTCAACATTTGGATGATATTATATGGACAATGTAGAATAGATATTAATCTAGCAGGAAGACAGAAAAGAAATGCCAAGTAAGGAAGCAACAGTTTGGAAAATAAAACTCCAACTAAGACCCTCCCTCAGCCGCATCAAACTGGTTAAGCAAAGTTTTGAAGAGAAATAAAAAAGCTTTTCTGTTTCTCTCTCCCTTTTATAGCCCCTCTAGTCCCTCAATCTGCAGTCACTGAAAGCTTAAAATTATAAATAAAGATTGGAAAGATTTTTAAGTCTCAAGAGTTATTTACCAAAGCAGCAACTCACCACTTCATGAATGGATCGGTTGAAGCCATCATCCTCTGTGAGGATCAACAAAATGATGAGGGCCATGTAGACATGGTGTGAATTCCTTTCTTCAACATGATACAGAATCTCGAGAATTGGCAGAACCTTTAGGGAAGGAGGAATGTGCACATTAGATGAGTCCTTCAAACAGCTGACAATAAAAAGAGGAGACTCCAAATCTCCCCACTATCAGCCCATCCTGAACAATGTCACAGTGATTTCTCCCTCTCCAAATAACCACTCCTAAGCAGTGACGTACAGCATTCAAACACCTTCTGTCTGTCTTTACTCTGTCTACACAAGTAAGTCCATACAAAATTTTTCTTGTGGTGAGACATGGCATTCCAATTCCTAATAAATTACATTTCCAGCCATAGTAGTTATCGTAGGCTCTGAAAGCTTGAGTTCCCCTCTGGACTATGGGAAAATAAGCAAGATTTTCAGCAATGCAAACAGGAAAACAGTTGTTTCTAACCATTTCTGCTCACATAGCCTGATCTGAAATAACTTTCCTCAACACAGCCAGGCATATTGGAGCTGAGGTGACCTGAAATTCAGATCCCATTTTGGCGTGTGGAGTTAATCCAGACAAGAACCAGTTTGGGTTGGGTTACGACTAGCAAAGGCCTGTTTTTCCCATTTTAGAAAGCGTGCAGCCAATGAGAACTGACGTTCTGCTGAGAGTTCAGCCCAAGGTCTTGCAACATTTCCACCACGATGAACGGCTTCAGCCAAAGTCTTGCAGTAATAATGAAAACGAATTGCAACTGCAAGCATACCTGAATGCTAGGCTAAAGCTAATCCAGATGCAAACACTGTCGTCCTACCAACTGGAAATTAGCTTTCCACTAGCTCAGTATGTGGCTTCCCCACACTGCAAAAATACCCTGGAAAAAGGAACTGGAGACAACTCCCAATTCCAGGATACTGAACGAGATGCAAAATGGTGTCCAAGAAGATTCTAGACACCTACAGACTTCTGTTCTTCAAAACAAGTCTAGTGAAGCAGGACAAATCATGTGAAACCTATTCTGGTGCGAGGCCAGAGTGCTGAGAGCTGCATAAGCCTCTGAAGTTACCAGAATGTTCTGTTCAGTCAACAAGTCCCAAAACAGTTGGAACATATTAAACACACAACACAGTTTCTATCAAAACCTATGAGGTTTAGCTAAGTACTGCAGGCCACAAAAACTTCTCAGAGATGCTTTAGTCAGGGGCAAGGCAGTACAGCAGCAAAAGCAGAGAAAAAATATTTACATCACAAACTTCCTTCTTTTACATATCCAAAGGATTCTTCTTCTCCAGTTAAAACTAGTGGCAATCTTTCTGTGTTTTATGAGTATCAGTCTTGAGAACAAAGACTGTGTTTTCCTAGAATATGTGTTTGGTGTGTAGCAAAACCACTTTTCTTTGGATGGAAGAGAATCTTAGAATCATGAAGGTTGGAGAAGACCTCCATGATCCCCCAGCCCAACCCCAACCCACCCCACCATGCCCACTGACCATGTCCCCAAGTGCCACATCTCCATGGTTTTTGAACACCTCCAGGGACAGGGGCTCCACCACCTCCCTGCACAGCCTTTACCACTGCATCACCATTCTTGGGAGAAGAAATTGTTCCTAACATCCAACCAGAACCTTCCCTCATGCAACTTGAGGCCATTACCTCTATTCCCATTGTCTTTACCCAGGAGAAGAGGCCGATTCCACCTCACCACAACCTCCTTTCAGGGAGCTGTAGGGACCCTCCTCTTCTCCAGACTGAACAATCCCACTCCCCTAAGCACTCCCCATAGAACTGTATTCCAGACCCTTCACAGCTGTGTTGGGAAGGGATACAAATGTTGCTCCACCAGTCCACTGCTCAAGCTATTCCCAAATGAAATATTTTAATTTTATGGAGCTTTGCATTGCATAATCTCAACGCCATTTCCAAGCCTAAGAGTTATGATAAGTTGCATATAGGACAAAGCAATACACAAAATACACTGGCACCTTTTCCTTTGTACACTGATATGCTGAGGTGTACATTCCCTTTAGGACAAGTGTTACCATTCAGAAAACGAGAAGTTTTCAACAGGCTCTAAGCCACATGGTCTGGTCTCTCTGTAGAGCCAAGAGATGGACTCAATGATCCGTACGGATCATCTTCCAGCTCAGGATACTCTATGATTTTATAAGCCACCATTTAAGTAGAAAAGATTTAAGAGAGTTAAGATGCGAGACAAAACTAGAATTTTAGTTTCATTGGAATTCTTCTAGATTTGTAACCAAAACACACTTCTACACTTTTATGGCATAGACATACATTAAATCACAAAGTTTATGTCACACTTAATATCTATCTTCTCATGCACAGGCATGGTGCAGTCAAGCGTTGTGCAGATCCTGTTTAGACACGCTTGGTGCAACACACATCAGCACTTGTGCTTAGCAGAAAACTTCCACAACCCGTTCTTCCGAACAGAAGAGGGCTACGTCCAGGAACATCCATACAAGTAAGTGTCTTGCTTCTTGTTTGTTTGATTTTTTTAGCAAAAAAATGCAGTGGTGCAACTCCTTATTCCAAAGCTTTTGAACATGCAGTCATACCCTGCAATGAATGATTTCTAAATGAAACTGGAAAAAAACGTACCATAAACACTTCTTGTTCTGCAGGCCCTTTAATTCAGAATCATTTAACTGTCATTACTGGATTACTACAACACTCTTCTACGAGGAGCAGCTTTTAACCACTAAGATACAGCCGCCATTACAAAGTTCTCCTTTTAATCCCCCAAGCGAGGGCCAGCTAAAAGCAGACATTAGAAGCTGTACGTGCTCCTACCAACAAGAAAAGGATCAACATTCTCCCATCCACAAACCATGCTGCTCTGCTTTTGAAGACATGAACTAACAGCCCCCTGTTTCAGCAGTGCCATCATTTCCTGGAGAATCTTTCCACGTACAATTTAGCAATGCAGGTGCATTTCCAGACACAAACATCTCTAATAGCAAGTATTTTATGGAATTACATGCACTGAGATGGTGTAAGTTTGGAAGACATACAAATGCTCTATTGCATTCTACCAAACAGATTATAAGAGGAAAAAAGGTACACTGCGCTATGTACAATATAGCAAGAAAACGGAGGTATTTCCATGTAAATGACTGAGGTAAATTCATATACCAGTCAGGAAACAAGCTGAAACAATCTACTACAGCAGTTAGAAACAGTTGATTCAATTTACAAATTAAACAGATGTTACAGAAGTGCAAAGATATCTTTAAAATCCTCGGAAATGCCAGAAAACATCTGTTAGTGATTCTTCCTGGGTGCCAAACCCAGAAAGAATTGTTAAAAAGAAAAGAGAAAAAAGACAACAAATGCATTGAATGAAGTTCAATGAACAACCCCCACAACCCAAAACCCCTCAAATTTAGATGAGAGTTCAGCTGAACGCTGACCGGATCTCTCATATCACAGACCCATGTGCTTCACCCAGCTAGCCCACTGGTTCATGCCTGATAACACCACAGTCCTCCAAGAAGCCATCCACCCTTGGCTCAAGGAGAATGCTGCTTTGTCAGCAACTTTCACCTCTGAATTACTTCATTTTCCTCCCATCCTTCTAAGCCGTGGGATTCACCTTCCAGGCTCTGTCCTTACCGTGCCTCCAAGCAGGCTGAGTCCTTCCTGGCCAACGTTTTCCCTGCAAAGACACTGACACATCCACACACTGCTCAGACAGCTTTCTCACTAACTCAGCACAGTTCACTTTCTGAGTTTCCCACAACAAACCCTCACAGTTCTGCTAGTTTCTGTGTGGGTGTTTGGTTGTGTTTTTTTTTTTTAAGCAAAAAACTGTTTCTGTGCACTCTCTCCATCTTCCAATAGCCTGTGATTATTTCATGGAGCGTGGTAGCACGGCACCAGAATAGCACAGAGCCTTACTGTAGCCATATACGGAAGCAGCCCCACACTCCTGCCCCTTCCTCTCATTTACAAATTTAAATTTTTAACCACAGG
This sequence comes from Tetrao urogallus, assembly GCF_951394365.1. Taxonomy (NCBI): domain Eukaryota; kingdom Metazoa; phylum Chordata; class Aves; order Galliformes; family Phasianidae; genus Tetrao; species Tetrao urogallus. The sequence goes on from NC_136816.1 coordinate 74,292,610, forward strand.
GTTGTAACTGGGAGACCATAGTTTTGTCGTCCATTAACTCCTCGCTCCCAATCCTCTTTGTGCCTGGCTCACCACATGCTATCAAGCAGCTGAGACTGCTCTTCTTAGCTGCCTGCTGCAGCTCATCCCTACTTACAAGCCTACTGAAAACAAGCAGATTGCAAAAAGGCTTCAGAAGTGTATCAACAATGACCATTAAAAGCACCAGGATGCATTAAGGGTACAAATAAACAGACAGGATAGCTCGAGACAGAGCAATCAGTTTCAAAACAGTGCTTACACCTAACCTTTGTTTCTCTAATAATAAATTGATAAGCTTAGTCGCTGTGAAACCCATCATACCACATACCAACAGCACAAGACACCAAATATAATGCCTTGTTCACAGGATTTATACAAAATGAATGAGGTCACACCTAAACAATGTGCAGCAGACTACACAGGAGCTCAGTTTCAAATCATCAATCCAGTATCAACCATCCTGCCTGAGTCTACCAACAGCAGTCTCTAACAACTCTGATTTTAGTGGCAGAACTTGGACCGAGCCCAAACCCGTTCCATATCTGCCATCAGACAGGCACAGGATCCAATTATCTGGCAGGACTTCAAACACCGTAATGGAAAAGGTTCTCTATTCTGTTACCTATATTCCCCCAGACAGCCATTATCTGATTAGGGGAATGCTTTTTAATAAGTAAGATTTGTTGAAGTGGTTTGTGACAATACTAAGTGCACCAGGGAGCATCACCTAATTTATAACCTACGAGAACTGCACCAGGTGTCTGTTACATCAGCTGTGAACCACAATCCTATTGAAGCAGCTAAGGAGTCACTGAAATTGCACTTCTACAGAGTCTACAAGGTAGACTACTGAGGAGTTTCAGCTTTATGTCAATTGTGTGAGATATCTGGCACATCAAATACATCCCAGTTCATTCTGTTAACTATTACACACGCATGATAAACCTGTGCAAGTTTTGGCCTGAATATCTAAAAAATAAGTTAACAGAACACGATCTGCCAATGTGAGCAGGCTGCCCAGAGAGGAGTGCAGTGCCCACCCTGAGAGGTACTGAAGGGTGGTGTGGCACAAAGGGCTAGTGATGGGACCTCAGGGCGAGCAGAACAATACTTACAAGGTTCTCTATGTCTGTCCGTGCCAGCACGTATGTCCGTACGTTGCCATTCTGGTGCAGAAGCATGTACAGCAGAAGGGTCGCCTGATCAGACTTCTGTTGCTCACACAAAGCCGTGTACAAGCTGTTAAAATTAATCTGGAAAACGTGGGGATGTGATGATGAGAAAGCGCTGCTGTCTGAAACAGAAAAATACAAAATAATCTTTAGCAAATATATTTGCCATCCAGACAGCTTTCAATTTTTTAAACCCCTGGATGAAATATTTTATACAGGCACCATAATAAAGAGGTAACCCAAAGCTTCCAGGAGTCTTACAGTAGATTGGCATAAACCTTACAGGGCGCTGGTGAAGCCCACTTCCATACTCTAACAAACCAGACTAGCAGTACCTTATGCATGCTCACCATATGATTTATGGCAGAGATGAAAGGCAGAACACAGCAGCGTTCTGCTCACAGAACTTCGTCTCCAGAAGCTCCACCGGCTTCAACAAAAACTTCCAACACACATCTCTAACTTCTAGGGATTTCCAGGGGAAATGGAAGAAGCAAGCACGACAGTAAGTGCTCAGCATGCAAAGGCCCAGGTTCTCATCCTTGCTCAGCCTCCCCACCTCCCCAGGTCAGATTATGCCCTGGGTTTTTTTCACAAAACACCTCTGAGAGTGCAAAGTTTGTTCCACTGCAGCAGAGGTACATTTCTCAACTCCCAAAAACCTCTCCAGAAATTTGTATAGTATCTTCCTGCCCAGCTCTGCACAAAGAACCATTCCAAACAAGCATCCACGGGAGACACATGAAGGGGGATGAGATTGCCTTTGGGAACTGAATTACTTATTTCAGTGTCTTGGCAACTGGATGCAAGGGCTATTCTTACTGAACATATCAACAAGCTCACCATATGGAAAAACTGCAGTAATTTTGTGGATACCCTGGGAACAACAGCAGTTCAAATACTCAAGTATCCTACAAGTCTGGACTTAAATATTGCCCTGCTTCTATAAACAAGATGTCCAAACTTGAAGACTTTAACTAAAATTCCTCAGTTCCCACAATAACAGACTACAGATTTCTGAATTGTTCACTGCTTACTAAAAATGCATTAACTTAGGAAGGTTGTGCTGTAGGAAACAGTGTGACAACACCACTACTCCTGCACAGTCACTGGTGGGCAGAGCAGGTTTTTAGGATGCATCTCTGTACCTTTAGAGATCAATCACCAACGTCAAACCCACTGCAGTGTGGCTTTTCTACTTCCCCTTGCCTTCCAGTGCATACACTTGGCAAAGTTTTCTACAACATTCTCAACACTGCCAAAAGCCAGTTTTCACATTAAAATCACATCCTATGAATCATTATGACCATAACTAGACTTTTTTATGCCATTCTCCTTTTTCCAGTCCCACTCAGTGTTCTCAAGAACCAAATATAAGCTCAATCATGTGAATATCACTAGTGGAAACAAGTTTAATGGAAACAATGTCATTCTGTAGACATTCACATCTAAAGAAAAAAGGGGTTTTCATGCTACTTTCGACACAGAATGACACAATTAGCAATGCAATAGCTCATCACAGCCCTAAGGGACATGATGCCAGCTAACCAGGATTTCTCCAAGCACTATAAATCTTCAGAGAACTCCTGCAGCCTCTTGGATAACCAGTTTACTTGGAAGACAGCTTTATTTATGTCTTCTAAAATTATGAAGCTTTCTTGAATTCATCAAGTCTGAAGGAAAAAGTACCCTCCTTCCTCCATCCCTTCCATGAGTTTCAGCACCAGGGAGCCAACTACTCATCACAGCTCCCAGAGGAAGGTGTCCTATTACATGGGCTTGCTGGAGAAAAAAACAGGTTTTGGAAAGAGAATCTCCAAAAAGTTGCAGCAACTTAAAAGCTTCATTTTCATCGGTTCATGCTTTGGAGTAAGAACAGATCAGAGAATCAAGGAATCGCAGAATGGTTCGAGTTGGAAGGGCCATCAGGCCCCACTCCCTGCAGTGCACAGGGACACCCACAGCTCCAGCAGTGCTCAGAGCCCATCTGCTGCCCCCAGGAATGGGGCATCATCACCTCTCCGGGCACCCGCCACCTCCCTGCCCTTCTTGTAAAGAACTCCTTCCTTATTTGCAGTATAAATCTCCTCTTTTTTAGTCTGAAATCGTTTCATCTTGTCCTATCAGACACAAACCTTGTGTGTTCTTGAATGACGTAATTGCCTGCCTGTAGGGGTTCGGGGTGTCTGGAGCGTCGGTCAGGTTGGCCAGGACCAGCAGCAGCAGCAGGCTCTGGTTAGCCAGTGGGGAGCACTGCTCCAGCTGCGGTGTTGCCTTACTCCCCACTCCGCCCAAGGTGAAGACTGTCCACAGGCCAGCTGCAGAGAAAAGGCACAAAGGGGAATCCAATTAGACAGCAGAATGCACGCTCTTATTTTAATGAAGAATGCCCCCTTTGGAGAGAACGGAATTATCTAACACGCAGCGATGTGGAAAAGGAGAAGAGCAATTCACCTCTGCACAGCATGAAGACACAATTTCTAAAAATGAGATTTTCACAAGGAACACGAGAAAATTAAGCCATAGGAAGATAAGAAAAAGCATGCAGAAAGGAAACGAAGGGTGAACATGAAACAAAGAGCAGACATCGGCTGAAGGATCCCTCCTAATTCTAATGTATTGAGAGAGAACAAGGAGCTCGTACACAGACACTTGAACAAACTGAGGCACAGCAAAGTAACAAAAGCCAATACTGCTTCAGCAACCAGAGTCCAGTAGAAAATATCACTGCTGCTCATTAGATGTGGGTAGACAATGTAACAGCAAATAATAAGCTTCTTGGGGACAAAAACAACCAAAACCATCATCAACAGCAATTTGAACCGATCATCTCACAGCAGCTCTGTTATTTGCTTCCTAACTGCAGTAACAATGCATACTAGAATGTTCTCCATTTTCTGTAGATAAGCATTCTCATCTCTAAATGCCTGCTGAGCACTAAATAGCTCTGAATGTACCTTGAAAATTGGAGGCAGATTCTGATCATTACGTCAAATCAACAGAGCTTTAGTAAAGTAATTATACACACACAGTATATAGCACAGTCAGCTTCAAAATCCTTATTTTTAAATTCATGTCAGAGAGTCAAAGTTAGTAATAACATAATTTTTTAACGAAAGAAATGAAAATTAAGGAGGCCTAGTTTTCTGTATCGTTTCTAATTTAGTTCAGTATTCTAATACGACAGTTTCGAATTGCAGAGGACAAAAACTTGCAAGCTACTGGCATGCAAAGCATACACATAGCATTGTCAATTAACAGAGTTCTCAGCCCTACAAAGTTTTGGAAGTCAAACCAGAATTTTCTTCAAACATAATCATACGGTCAGGCTTTTAATAACCAACATTCCCTTCATCAGCACTGTGGCAATGCAATTAGTGCCATGTCAAAGGCAAAGCAGCGAATGACATTCAGCGCTGAGCAGCTTAAGGACTTCTTGCAATAAAAAATGCGATGATTAGAATCTCCATAGCAAAACTTTCATGTTCCTTTAATAATTTGTTATGTGTGTTTGCGATCTACTGTTCTCAAATCAAAATACAGTCACTGGCCATCAAGCTGGCTTTCCAAGTAAATGGGTTATAGACTCGTTAAGGTTGGAGAAGACCTTTAAGCTCACCAAGTCCAACGCCCACCCAGCCCACCATGCCCAATGAGCATGTGCCACATCTCCACGGATCTGGAACAGCTCCAGGGATGGGAACTCCACCACTGCCATCACTACACCTTTCCTCAACATTTAAGTAAAGAGAGACGTGGTCCAAGTATTGGTTAGTAACTAGAGTCTTCCATCAGAGAGAACGAGCTAATTACGTCCTCGAGGAATTCACACACTGATGCACGACCCAGGTGACCTCATGGAGTTCTGCCTCTTGCTGGCAAGGGCATTCCTCCAGAAAAATCAGTCCCGTGCTAGCGGGTCCATAACGTTCACTTCAGCTCCAAGATGCAATGTCAAACTGGGTGCTATGTGCTGGTTGGTGCCCCCAGGGTTAGTAAGGAAAGCAATGCTTTTGTTCGTGACCACTGCATTATTTTGCTAAACAAAGTGTTGGGAAGAGATATGTCACAGCCAATGTTTTTCATTTTACTCTCTATGTTCCCAGTGGCTAAGATAAGCCACAATTCTCAGCATTAAACAACCAGACTGTGAAAAGGGTGGAAGGGTGCAGACTACCCACCACAGCATGATGATCCAACCTGCTTCTGAAGCTCTGCAAACACTAAAAAAAACACCACGCTACCAAAAACAGCCCTTCTCACGTCAGTTACAGCCCTGATGAAGTTAGCAGTCTTAAAACACTCTTCGATAGTTCTGTAGTTAGGGCACTTTTCATCCATACAATGTGCTGTTTGCTGCAAAACATCTATTTTTAATTGCCACTCTCTAACATAACTTTGTTTACTCATTTCCACACGCAATCACACTATCAAATTATTATTATTTTTTTAATCAGTTAAAGCAATATAAACATTTTGCCAGTTATCTCTGGACAAAAAAAAACCAACAACAATGGAACTTGGAACATGTTGTTTCTTGCTTTAAAACCAGAATGAGCAGATCCATTTTCCCTCCTGTTCCACACAACTGCACCCCACAACTGTTTCCTTCCTCATACTGTTCTGCATAAGGCACAGCAAGTGCAGCAAACAGTAGTGGTCCATTATTTCAGATGGCACCAAATTTTCACTAAATTACTTGCTAGAGCAACAAGATTGCAATGGTGAGCTCTTCTAAGTTTCCTCCACAGTTCTAGAATCATCTCCTACCTTCAAAGCTGTCTAATGTCATTTCACATCGTTCAGCCGTAGATATTTCCATCTGTTTCAAACTAAAATAAACAGAAACCTCACTTTAAGAGCAAAGCACATTTCTTTGCAATAGAGAATCTGAAGTCTGCTCTAGGATGGCAAGAAACATTGTTGAGAGCCATGGAAACAACACCAGACTTGTAATTGAGTTTGACAGCCTGCGGAACAACATTAATGGCAAAATGAAGCAATGACACATTCATCTAAAAGGAACTGTCTTTCACCAGACCACTTTTTAATGTAAGCAGAATGAGGCAGAAATCACAGCCTAGCACTCTGGTCTCTGGTAGATAAAAGCAAAGAGAAACGGGTGAGTTCATAGCTGTACCTACTCAAACAAGTTCATTTATACTTTGAGGAGACTAAAATTTTAGCAGCTTGCTTTTAAAAGTTGAGGTTTTATTTTTTATAATAAGAGCTGCAAAATGCAATTATATTCATTAAACACATCACAATCCCGCAAATGAACTCTATTGCTCTTGGACCTATTTGGTTGAGTGCCACGTTTCATCCACAAAGACTTCTCCACGAGCAGCCCTACAAGCACGGGATTAAGGCAGTATCCCTGGGCCAACCTGAAGAATGAAAAGAAAGAAGGAAGACTTCACATAGATATGAAGTTTCCAAAGATCTTCTTGAACTCTTTTTGCCATTTTAACATTTCCAAAGTTACAACCCGCTCTCTTGTTCTAAAATGAGATAAGCAAGCACAGGAAGACAAAAAAAATATTGGGTAGACAAGGCTACAGAAGCTGGTAAAAAAATGAAAATGAAAACCAGACAGAAAACCCAACCACAAAAAGCACCATGCAGAACAGAACCGGATGCCCCATCCCTGGAGGTGCTCAAGGCCAGGCTGGGGTTGGATGGGGCTCTGGGCAACCTGCTCTGGTGGGAGGTTGGAACTGGGGACTTCCAACCCAAGCCATTCAGTGGTTCTCACTAACCCCATGTTTTAGGAATTCTCAAATTAAGCTAGCTCCATGCTTTGCTTCTCCATTTATGGAACTGTTGGCATACAGAAAATTAATTCTTCAATGTTACAACATAGCACAGCACTAAATTACTCAGATAATGAAGAACTAAGACACAAGTGATTTTCTCTACTTCTACTTGATAGCATCATGTGATTCCTCCACCACAACCAGCAAATCAAGAACTCTCCAAAACTATTACCATTAAGACTATTATAATAACAATAATATTCGTATTATGACCAAGAGCAGCTCTGGGAACTTGAGAAGCCTTTTTTTCCTTTTTTTTTTTAGTGCTTACGATGTGTCACATTGCTCAAGTCAATCCGATGCTTCTCACACTGTGGTGAGATGAACGCTTTCTGGTGGCCCACGGAGAGCTGGCAGCTCACGTTGTGCTGGCTCTCCTCCTGGTTTCCAGCTGCTACATTGTGTTAGAAGAAAACTAAAAATACATCAATACTTTTCCTCCGATTACTTTTCCATGTAAGCCATTTCTCAAGTTGCCACGGGGAAGTTATGTAATAACGAATGGGAGAGGAAAAAGCGACCCATGGAATCAGATGGGAGAGGCTGGAGCAGTGAGGCAAATGCTGCTTGAAGATGGAGTTCATATTATGCCCCAAGTCAAAGTCGTGCTGTGTTTTAGGATCACATCTTCAAACAGGTTGGTCTTAACAAGCTTAAAACTGCTAATTGTGAGGAGCACCAAGTATACTAAATAACCACCAGAACCGCAGCTACACTGCTTTTAAAGAAGCCCCACTGCAAGTTTCTGGACTCAGTACAGTAAGGAAGTAACAAAGTTGAAATAAAAGAAACGTGGAACTGTTTTTATGTGGTTAATGAGCTTGCACATGAAGTATTTCATTCCTAAGCAAGATTAAGCTCACTGGAACAAAGACTCTGGCGTGTACACAACCAGCAAGCCCAGACTGAAGAAACCAACCTAGTCACACTGCACTTCAAGGGAATGCTGTAAGTTATTCTCCTCCCATCAAATCGTTGTAAGAGAATCAATACGGCTGGCTTCTCAAGGAGACAAGCCTTTCTTGTCCTCACTGCCAAGAAAAGCAGGAGGCAGTGACTTCTGCAACAGAAATTCTGCTGCTGCCCTACTCCTGACCACCACCCTCCAGGGACACAGCCCAGCTCTGTGGTGGTTCGGGATGCGTCCCAGTGACACTTGCCATAGAGCCCCCACTTGCTCAGTCTGCCAATAAACTCCCTCTGAAAGCTGCATGGTTACCAAGAAGCACAAACGTGTCCGTGGAGCCTGAAGCTGTGATGTCATTAGCACATTTTGGAAGCCGTTTTTCAGGAAATGAATCACGGAAGCAAGACAAATGAGTAGATGGATTGGGTAACTGTGTTCATTCCCTACCAGTGCTCAAGTGTTCCCTCAGTACATTCTGTTATTCTAACCAGCCTAATACTAAGGGCAAGTAATGGAGCTTGAACCACATCCTTTGGGAAGAGTGTTCCATAATCTAATAAGCCTCACTGTTAAATTTTTTTCCCCAGTGCTCCTCCTAATCATTCCTTGGTTCAACCTCACTTCTTTATTTCTGTTAGTGGATGCTTCTACGTATTACCATAAAATATTTCTTTCCCAGTTCAGTGTTATCTGTCACAAATAAAAGGTACAGTCATCTGCCTCCTTTGTTGCCTGGCTAAATTATACACAAAGGTTTTTCTTTTATTTCTTTCAGTTTTTCCTATTTTGCTTCCTGTGATTAATTCCACCTCTGGCCCTCTGCATGACCTCTCCAGCGTCATTGTGTTGAAAAAGGTCATAACGCTCAACTGCACACATTTAAACACATTCTTCATTCTCTGCAAAAAAAAAATATGTTTATTTCATTTTAAAATATATATTTTCTTACATATCAGTAGATCTGAGTTCTCTTACTGTGACACCTAAAACAGCCCTATTTGCCATCAGACTGTTAAGTTCTACGTGCTGAAGTGCAAAACACAAAGGCTTCCCCTGGAGTTTGGAGCTCAGTCACAGAGCTGCACCACTGTTCAAGCTTCTGACACCACGGAATGTGTACAGACACTGAAAAACATGGTTTCATCTGAAAAACAATGGAAGCTTTTATGAACCAAGTCAACAACTTCACACTGTCTCAACTGTGCATTTAAGATTTTCAGATGTCCACCCTTCCTGCTTGCACACAGACAATGAAGAAGGGAATAGCTTTGCTGGCTAGAAATGACATTTTTGGTATCTATAACACAAACTGGAAAACGAGACAAGAAGGAACTGATGCCAATCGATGGCTGACAGTTGGCCTAGATGATCTCAGTGGTCTTTTCCAATCCCAGTGACTCAGGAGAGCTACCCAAACTAACAGATACCTTGAGGAACCAACAAATAAACTACACACAATGTTTCTGAAACAAAAGGCTGAAAAGTAGCTAAATGAAGTTGGAAATCAATGCAATCACTTCAAACAGTACACTCAAAAAACCCAAACTCTACAAAAAGCAAACAAGGAAGGAAATCTTCATGCATTTTCATTAATTTTGCTGAACTAGGAGCCACAGGTCCAATTTCTTTTGAGTCCTATCTGTTTCACAGCAATAGCAGAATGAAAAATTCTCAGAACAGAGAGGTGGATGTTGGAGCCCCACTCACTGCTCAGCTCATGGGTAGGAGCAACTGCACCAGCTCCTCCAGACCCAGGTAACACTTCTGCAATGGAAAGGTATTTCTGCTGCCTATTTGAAAACTGTCCTGTATTCCTGAAGCTGCACCATGACTGCAAAAGAGAAAAAGATTAAGGCATTAGGGTATTATACAAGAACACAATACCATGGTATTATAGCCATTTAAAAGATAGGAAACCGAGTGCAAGCTAGAATAGGGTGTGAGGGAGGAAAATGTATGAGAAATGTGGGAAAAACAGCAATCCACCCAGCACTGGATTCAATTTTACAACTGTCTGACTCAATCAGCTATCAGCCTCGGGACAGCAGACCTCAAGCCAACAACAAAGTCCTACAGTGAGACGTTAAAAAGGAGTTGTTGGTTGAGTCTATTTTAAATAGAAATCTCATCTGGCTTCTACTCAGCCCTCGTGCTTTGTTGTTGTGGTTTGGTCAGAGCAGGAGGGAGCACCATGAATGTATGCAATCCCATTGGCAAAGCAGTGAACATTTCTGTCAACATAATCAGACAAAACTGGGGACAGGAACAAGCATGGGAATGCTTTCAAAAAATATCCTGGCAAAATGCAAGCAGGGTTTATTTGCAGCATTGGTTGTGACAACAAAGCGATCAAGCTAAATCCAGTGAAACAAATACCAGCAGAACTAAGCTGATACCTCAAGGAAACCACATTCAGAAGACAAAAAAGAGTTTTAAAAGCTGAGCAGAAAGGAAGAGCATTTTTCAGAGCAGAAGACCGTGGGCTGGAAGTGATATTGTGAGGTTCTTGACTCATCTCCTGCTCCGGGCATGGGCAGCAGTGGGGTCACACCGTGCTGCCTCATCCAATGGAGCCTTGGAAACATATGGGGATGGAGATGGCACAACTTGTCTGGGAAGCCTGCTCAGCTGGCCTCACAGTCCCAGACACAAATATTTCTGTAGGATCATACAATCTTTTATTTTCTTTTCAAATTCTTCATCTATAGAACGGAAAAAAAAAAGATCCTCCTCCGATCCTACGTGTGTGCTTAAAATACAATTAAGGGAGAAGGTAGGCAAAATACACTGAGCTTTCAGAACTCCACGATCAATTTTTCAGAAAGAAAAATTACTTGTAGTGACAATGATATCTGATCCTGTAATTCCACATTCATTCCTACCCCCCTACCCACAATGGATCTGAGAGCCAGATGCACAGCATTGCTGGGGAAATGTTTTTAAGGTGTCTACACGCTCAGAGAGGAGGTATTTTAATTCAACAAGAATAGCTCTAAACCTAGTGGCATTTTCAAGTAATGATCTTGGTATAACAAAGTATGAGCCATAAGAACAAGTGGAGCTGCTGACTGCCAGACATGTCTGCAGCTTTGATTGCTATTTACAGGAGGGCTGCAGCCAAACGTTCCAAAATAGCTCCTAGCTTACTGCAGAATCCTCTCTGCATTTATCCTGATAACCTTGTCCTCAAATTATTTTTGTTTACTGTGCACTCATAGCACTGCAGGTATTTGTTATCACAAATCCATGCACACCTTGATTCAATTCTTGATAAGAGATGGGAGAACTCTTTTAAAGCCCACCTAGCAACAGGGAGGTCCGTCAGACCATACCCTGCAAACACATACATTCTGTCCAAGCACAAGGGCTTCTCCTACAGGTAATTTGTTGTTTTCCAAGCAAATGTGCTCTGCGGGACTTTAAGCACAACTTGAGTCTTAACTTGAAAAAAATGTGATGCTCTGTTACTGCAACAAGCAGTGACAAAAGCTGCAATGCTTCTCACTCTCCTACTGCAGTAATGATTTGCATCAATCGTGAACCACAAAATGCACACGAATTCCTATGGTGACACACATGTTCACAATTTTAGGAAACTGCAAAAATTAGGGTTGCCCATGCTGTGCTTCACTTCACTTCTATTGTTTACACAGATGATAGCAGCACTTAGAGGCATCATTTTTTTCTGTCTTAGCTGATACTAAAATAAGAACACTCAATTTGCCCTTTTGGCTGACAATCTTTATTTCAGGGATTCTTGGATTTCTTGGATAAATTCTACTAATTAGGATATCACAAATTACCTAATGGTTTTTATAGAATTACAGATTCATTAAGGCTGGAAAAGCCCTGCAAGATCCCCAAGCCCAACCCCAGCCCACCCCACCATGCCCAATGATCACATCCTTCAGTGCCACATCTTCACAGCTCTTGAACACCCCCACAAATGGGGACTCTTCCACCTCCCAGGGCAGCCTGTGCCACTGCAGCACCACTCTTTGGAGAAAAATTGTTCCTAACATCCAACCTGAACCTTCCATCGCACATCTTCGTCTTTCCATTCCCTTGCTGACGAATCCAACAAGGTCCGGCCCTGCTAGTCCCAGCTTTGTGAGGATGCACCTCTATCCCCATTCAAAGTTTTTATCATTCCTTCTATTCTGTCCTCTCCAACCTCTTCATGCCCTGCTTGAAATGAATGCCTGCTTGCTCCTTTCCCAGTCTATTGCACATACGCCAGGTAAGGATCTGGAACTCCTGTTTCTTATCCCAAACAAAACAGAGGAGCAAGAGCTGGCACAGCAAAGCCATCACAGATGTGCTGCTCCCCTGCCAGGACAGCATTTCACTCCTCCAAACTTCTGCTCCACACTACCTGCTGCACCATGGAGGACAAGGTCCCCAAGTGTTCATTCTCCTGCTTCACACTGTGGCATCCAGATGAAGAACTGCAGGGAACATCCCTTTGAGCTTCTCCTGGAACAAGCTCAGCCCTCACCAGGTACCGCATCCCAAACCCTGTGGCACACTTCATCCAAAGTCCACACTCAGACCACTCTGCTGCCAGCCTTTACACAAGTTCCTGCTTAATGCATACATACAGCAATAAAGAACCTTGCAGCACAGCCTGATATAGTCAATTTTAACAGGGATGGCGAATGGTACAACTTTATCCATGGGGTTGCTCTCCTAAGCCCCCTCCCAAATCTCTAGAGCCCGTTCCAAGGCATGAAGGCTTTCAACTCCTCAATAAAACAGATGTAAGAATTCAGCATTGGTTAAGGAACATTTTTCCCTAACCTCATTCTCAGAAACAGAAGAACTGTTTTCAATCAAAGCAGTGCCAAGAAATAAATAAAAAATAAAATAATAATAATAATAAAAAAATCAGCCTAGGGAAGATGCTCAGCATGAAAAGTTTCATCACAAACAACTGATGGTCGTAAAAAATTAGGAGCGATTGAAAATTGGATTTCACTGCAGAAAGTGCTATGTAGGCCTATGTAGCAATAACAACCATGTGAAAACGTTATCAAAATGGTACTTTTAATGAGCAAGCACTGAGAAAAATAGTTACCCTGAAGAACATTCCTTAAAGCAAGTGTTTTAAGGGGAGTGGTGGAGTCCCATCCCTGGGAGTGATCAGAACTGTGGAGATGTGGCACTTGGGGACGTGGTCAGTGTGCATGGTGGGGTGGGTTGGGGGTGGACTTGGTGATCTTTCAGGGCATTTCCAACCTGAACGATTCAATGATTCTACAACTCTGTACTCTCTAGCATGATATACACACGGATGTGCATTCAGCCCAGCATAACAAGTCACATTTCAAGGTACTTCATTTCTACTATGCATGGTCAGTTCGGAAAAGTTTCATCTTCCATACCCAAGAATTATTAGTGTGGAGCAAGAGATTTCCTCAGGCTTTTCCTATTCATAGAGATTTCATACTAGTGCCAAACCATAAACAGGAAAGTGTTTGGTCTTTGGGAATGCCATTAGGAAAGACCGAGAACCATCTGCAACTGACTCCTGCGCCTACAATTGGTCCGTGCTAACGTGAGAAAGTGAAGGAACTGATATAACTTCTGTACATAACTTCAAATATACTGTATTTATCATTTTGCAGAAGACTAACCTAGGCAATAAAAGGCTGCCTGAGCAGCAGCACTGTCCTTGAGAGCCAACGGCACACATAGGCTTTATCTATGTATTATAAATCTGTCTGAAACTGGTTTTGTGAAGTGGGAATCCTACACAAGTTATCAAATGCAGTCAGTGTGTTTTACTAACCTTGAAGCAAGGCTAACCGTTACACCTCAGGGATAAGTATCAGCACACCGGAATTCTGCTCCAAGTTGTAATGTCAACTCATTGGGTAATTTTAGTCAAGCTGCAAGCATGTTATTTCCTTTATTTGTGAAATCCGTTTAAAAAAAAAAATGCAAAAATGAAAGAACTCTGGTTAACACGAGTATTTACCTCTCTGTGCCCTTGGCCTGAACAAACTCCACTTGCTCTTGTTGTGAGAGTGGACAATACCCATCAATCAGCTCCCTCCAACCCAGCCAGCAAGGTACAGGGCACAGGAAGAATGCCAGTGGTGTCACCAACTCTACTCAGAACCAAAGCTTCCTGTAGAAGCAAGGAGTGAAACATTTCTACTCTGCATATAAATACACTGAAAGATAGATCATTTATTGGCATTATAATGAGAATGCCAATTGGTGAGTGCACTCTTGTAAATCTAAATTATCCAGGCTTAATGCAGAACTCAGCAGTGAGTTACAGATAACCCTGAAGCCAAAACAAAAATCCTGCAAGCCAAAATACCTTTGCATATTTTCCAGCAATACTGTTGTATCAGTACATACCTACATTTATATTTCTTTTTTTTTTTTACATTCATTATATCTGTGTGTCATATATCCTTTACATGGTATTCACACAAAAGTTACTCTGATATAAAACTTATACATATCTTTCTATCAACTAGCTATCACACAGAATCACAGAATTGTAGGGGTTGGAAGGGACCTCTAGAGATCATCGAGACCAACTCCCCTACCAAGGCAGCTTCCCTACAGCAGGTCGCACAGGTAGGCGTCCAGGTGAGACTTGAACATCTGGAGAAGGAGACTCCACAACCTACGTTGAATTAGCTCCACAAAGCTATGTTGATATCTGCCTTATATCCTCCTTACACTATAACATCATCTGTTTACTGTGTTTATCATAGATAATTTGGTATCATAAAAATGCATTAATGTATACAGTAGACAGCTATTGTTTTTTATATTACATTTTCTATTCACAAGTACATACATGGAATACCAGTAGGTATCAAACAACCAACTGTCGATGCTGTGGTGCATCTTTCATTTTTGGTCAAATGAATTTGACCTGCATCTTCCTTCCAACGAACAGCCAACTGCTAAAACCTCCCCTAATTCTCACAGTGATGAGAGAAACCTTCATTCAAGGTCATGAGCTGATCTTCCTCCTAGAAAAAGACCCCACCAAGAAGAGCAGGCAATTCTTCATGGAAGTTAATTAACTATAAAGCGCACGGAGGGTTCCTCAACTTTCAAAGTATCTCACCAAAATGAAATTGATTTTGCTAGTTAGCAAACTCACAGTTGACACTGCATGTATTCAAAAGATTAAGAACCAGGTAAGAAAACAGGTTCAGCTCAGGAACTGCTTGCAGATGGCAGCATGATGCCACATCACCACATTCAGGGCTCAGAGCAGCTGTACATCAACTGTTGGAGGCCCCTACTGGATCAGACACGTATTGTGACTCAGCTGCAGAGGAAAGAGGCTATTAAATGTAGTAAGATTTTTAATGATTTTCCAAATTGGGAAAGAAGGTATATAAACTTTGGCAAGTTCAGAGCTAAACCATATCAAGTCAAGTAAAAAACAACACAGGAACAGTCTGCCAAATGTAAGAAATTAACAGTAAGAGCTCTTTTTGAACAGTCTAAAGGAGACAACTCCTTAGAGAGACCAAGAGGTGATGGAGGCATTAAGAGAGCACTCCAAGAAGATCACACTCCAGCAGGTAACCTAAATTTTTAAGATATGCTTTTAGGTTCTCTTTTAAAAACTCAGCATCCACTTCAAGTACTGATTCTAAGCAATTTAAGTGGACTACAGAGCTTCAGCTGTACAACTGATGCAACGCACATGTTCACTTTTTGCTGTTCCCATTAACCTCATGCTGAGAATCCACCCTGTAGATATAACTGTATGTATGCCATGGCACGCCATGCTTCTGTTGACTGAGTTTATGCAGTTAGAAGTATAAGCAGCTACAGAAACACCTGCCTGCACAATACGGAACCGATGCCATTACCGCAGGGAAAGCTCCAGTCCTACAATCAGCATCACGTTGTGCAAACATGCCTTCCATATTCAAGCAGGGTCTATAGACCTCATTAACTCATTTCTGAATTACCACTCGGTACAAGGCCAGCAGAGAAAAGCAAAACAAAACCTGGTACAACTTAATTAATGTTCCCTTAACCAAGCCCAGCATTGACATCTCAAAGGAATATGGGGATTAAAGGGCTCTAAAATACATTCAGAACAAATTTTAAAAGGAAGCATGCAATGAATCAGTGATGTCTCCAGCTTCCTACCTCCCACACTTCTCACACAGACATAACAGTTTGATGATAAGACACCCACAGGATGCTCGACTGTAACTTATGGGTAGTGGACCACACTCAATCTAGCTGAAAGCACTTGGTATTCTAGCAGATTATAAAATCTCTTCCTATGCTTGTGGATAAAGGGACAATTTCCATAACAGACAGTGCACTTCATAAGGAGTTGTGTCTAGCATGACACCCACACCAACCAGATAGAGCTGTATGTTTTCATTTATGCAGTCAGTATTTTACAAACTCTGCTCCCCAGGGAGGATAGTGACAGTGACAGTGGTTCTGCACAACAGAGGCATTGATTTCTATCAAGGTGCAATAACTGCAACCATTTCAGGTTTCCAGCTTTCGTACTTGTTTCCAGTATGCACCAAGTCACTGTGAAAGCTCAATTTAAAATTGACTGCAAAGCTCTAAATATTTGCCAAAGCAAAGTTTGACACTGTTCATCCACTCCATGAACTGACTCCTGCAAAAATACTGATACGATGCCAAAATGATGTACAGTATGTGTGCATGCCATGAGTTCTGGGACTGATGGCAGAGAGATAGAGGGGAGGACAGGGGAGGGTTCAAAATACGGAGGGAAAGAGATGCTGTCTGAATGACAGGAAGAGAAAAACTGACTGAGGAGACATAATTTTCCAATACACAAACAGCAAAAACACACAAAAGTTCTTTCTTCTCCCAGTAAAAATACTGCAGAGTCAAACGGCAGAGATCAACATTCTCTACTTAGCAAGAACAACAATTCCATAGGAAGCTCCAAATCACGTGGCAAAACATCGACCTGAGCTGACAAGCTACACGGACTATGTTTAAAACAATTTAATCCACTGATCTAGAAATTACTGACTAGATTCTAATTCTTCATAGATTGTTCAATGTATGTTTACCAAAACCACCATTTTGCGAGAGTTCTGTAAGTAGGCAGAGTGCAGAAATGGAACAGAAAGGGTGTCAAAAGAGACAAGAGCCTTCCAGCCTGCCGTCATTTTGCTCACATCACTGATGTACTTATTTAGTAAATTTACACAGTCCCAGGAGAGCCCATGTTTAACATAATACACTTCCAATTCATGAAATAGCATTAGCAGAAATGGCACACGCACGCAGAGCAGCTGCACACAACGGTCTCCCTGCATTTGTTCATGTTAATGCTGCAATTAAAAAACGCAGTTGCACCACGGGCTGTCACCATGACTTGCTTTTGTGACTGCTGCAGAAGCTGGAAGCTGTTCATTTGAGAACAGCTCAACTTAGCAAAGCTTCAGAGTATTTCAGTGATAGAGAAACAAAAAGAGCTCAAAAAGAGGAAAAAAGAAATATATAAATCTTCAGTAATAGTTTATTCTAATCAATATGGCAATTACGATAACAACAAAAGTGCAGCGACAGCAGCCACTGCACATTAAAATTTAACAGAAGCATTAAAAAGAATGTTGGGCAAGAGCAAGAACATGGCTAATGAGCACATTTTCCATCTGTGCTAGGTCTATTTCAGGACAACTCTCTTAACTGCAAAAATGTAAAATTCTGCACTTTCAGTTGCATAAAATCTTTCATAATGAGCAGCTCTTTAACCTAGGTGACACAGAATTCCTGTCCAAGAGTAGCTGTTAAAAAACCAAAGGCTTTACAGCTCCTCTCCACCCCCCAGGCTGCTCTGATCTAGAAGCAGAAAACAAGACCCACAAGATTACATTTTACAGCAAATCACTAATTAATGTTTAATAGAAATGACAGCACAAAAAAAAAAAAAAAATCTCCCCAAACTGGAAATTAAGTGAGAAATTCAAGGGGAAAAAAAAAAAAAAAAAAAAAGAATCAGAAAAAAAATCCACTAAAGATTTCTCCAAAACAATGCAAGATCATGCTTCAGGCTGTTGGTGAACACTATTCAATGATCAAATTGTTATTCAGACTGGTTGGAATACCAATTTTCTCTAGAAGTTGCAGTTATGATGTTAGTTTTGATACTGGGAGCAGATGCTCCAGATGCTGTAAGACAGGGACCTTAGAAAACTGATGCTTCTGTGTGAAAATGTCAGTGGAAGAATACTTTGCCTCCTTCTTGGTTGCAACAAATGATTCCACCCTCCTGGCTTTCTGCTGAGAGTCATCTGATTGCTTCCACCTGGTCTGGCAATAGGAAACCCATGGATAATCTCAGGTGAAGTCAGACTTTGTAGCCATGGACTGCCATATGTATCCAAGCATGGGGATGCGTCCACATCACGCCTTGGCTCCCCATGCTGTGAAATGGAAAAGCAGCCTTCCATGTAGCAGGATGAGGAGGGCTTAATCCCCTTGCCTAGCAAGCTCACAATTTCTCAAACAGGAATTCATTTAAAGAAGTTACATTTTTGTTTGAACATCTGATATCTTCAGTTCCTTGTCTTTGGAAACACAGGCCAACTGGCTGGTTGTCTTCATCTGATTATTACTAAAAGGAATTTTTAGGAGACTGCATGTGATCTAGTTGCAAGTAGCAGTTATCCCTACCCTGATCAGATGTTTGAATGTATGTTTGGGAACAAGCCTTCCTGCTGGAATTTAGTATACATTCCAAACTGGAACATACAGCTTCCTAGCAAGTCCTCTGGATAAAGAAAACACACCTGTGTTTAACAGAATGCTTACAGATTTACAGCCACTGCTTCCTCTGCAAGGAGACAATTTCCAACCCAAAGAATCTTTATTCCAGTGCAGGTGCTGTTGTATGTCCATACATGCAGTTATAATAAACATTTTTGGGGTCTCAGAGGCACGATGCCAAATTGTCATCTTTTGTGACACCATGAACAGTACACTAATGTACCCTAGTACCCTTAAAGCTATTTCTTAATAATGAATTTAAGTATCTAGATATCAAGGAATGTAAAACTGAACCTTAAGCACTAAGATTTTTGCATTAGGATTAGGATGATCTGAAAGACTTCCTGTACAACCTTGGGACTGAACCTAGCTGAAAGCATTTTATCACAACATTCCTCCTTCATCCCAATGGTTGGCAGGTAAATATTCTGACTTGACCACAGCTTAGAAGTTTTTCAGCGTAATTGTTTCAAGAAAAATAATTAAAAGAAGTGTTCCACCTACCGTACCATGAAGAATGTTCCTGTTTGATGCAGGGAGTTGGACCGGATCCCATCCAACTCAAATGATTCCATGACTTGATGAGTGAAATGTACCTCAATTTCAAAAACTGTCCATTCTGTGTTCAGCCCATTTCCTACAGGAATTCAGACTTTCGCCAAAGCCAAGGCAAGTTTAGGGCCTAACTCCAAAAGAAGATTTCACTGAAGCTGCTGGGACACCACACAGGCAGAAGACATCTGGGTATAATCACATCCCAGATCAGCACTATCATCAGTTCTAAAGCTATAAACACATGTCCTTTGCCTGAGAAGGGTTATATGCCACACATCCAAGAATTTATCACTGCCATCTATATTAGTGACAATCGTGACAGTCTGTTCTCTGTAGGGTAAGAACTGTACGGCTTCTGATATGCTTACATAGAAACTGCTGAAGTATTTAGAGGGTAATGTAAGAGCAGCTTACACAGCTGGAAAGACAACAAGCCTTAAGGCATGCAGCCTCTAGCTAAACTTCTCTTTAAAGCAACAACATATTCCTTTGCCAGTCCAAAATAAAAGTTTGAAAGCCTGATAACTATCACACATGGTTTTTCTTGAGAATACAAAGGAAAAAACAGCTAAGATGATTCTCAGCAAATGATTCACTCTCATATTCTCCTCCCTAATCCTTCTCTCCACTTTTTCTATTGCACTTCACAAAGCATTGCATTCGGAGAGATACGACACCACTGGTACAGGAACAAGCAGTTGTGAAGGAGCTGTTTCTTGCCTGCCAAGCCCCACTTCACTGAAAACCTATTTCATTCCTACTGAAAACTAGTTTGTTCTGAAGGCTAAAGAGAATTCTTAGTTCATTCAATTAGTACTATATATCTCTATGTTCAACAGTTAGAGACTCTCATCATACTGAAAAAAAAAATCTAAAATATTAGCAGGAGTGCCAAGAATTTTAGTCGTTTACAATTATTAGGAATTATTCCAGGGTTAGCTCCATTCTGAAGCTTTTCTGTTAGCATAAAACTCTGCCCTGGTCTTGACCACAATTCTCTTATGAAATCTAGTTTCCAAATTTATTAGCTATACAAGTTAGAAGAGTGATGAGGTCTCACCTCTGTCATTATTAATATCCATGACAGGCAGACAAGTTTCAGATCTCTGCCAAGTCAAAATCTGCCCAGTGAATTGCAGCATTTCTACAGTAATCTCAACATGCTTCAAAATGTGTGGAAAAAGATGGCAATGCTTGACACAAAGGAAGAAATACCATCCAGAGATTTATCCAGAAAGGTCAATCATGAAAACGTTCACTTAAAACATCAAGCAAAAATAAAATGCAAGAGTTGCTGGACCAACATGATGTGCATTTTGCATGAGTCCTAATGAAACTCCAACTAAGAATTGTGTTCACATTTACATCAGGAATGTTTTTATGCCCCCAAATGTGATTAATGTACAGGTAAGAATTTTCATTTCAGCCAACCAACTCATAAGGGAGTTCAAAAGGTATCAGAGAGCCATAGAACCATTAAGATTAGAAAAGACTTCTAGGATCAGCAAGTCTAACCCCAATCCATCTGGCCACGTCCCACGGCAAACTAAACCACAGAGCCACTCTCCTCCTCCCTGCATCTACTCTGCCATGCAGAACCATTCTAACACACATCTCCATTTTTTCTACCTTATTGGACAGAAACAGAAGATGGAAAGGACCAGACAACAATATGGGAAACTTATGCAATGAGGGATTTGCTTCTATGCTTTCCTGTTTGGCGCTTCATTCTTTCCACAGTGAAGGAGATACACCTATAAATTCATAATATTTAGCTTTCTTTGAGTCACATATTTGTTGATAAAAATAAAATGAATAAAGCTTATTTAAGCTTTGGGGCTGACAATGGAATCTACATTTCAGGATCTCGGAATTGTTCCCAGTAAACTGGTTAGAAACATCTTTTTTGGAAGCTAAACTCATAAAATCATTTGAGCTGAAAGGAACCCTTAACAGCCGTCTGATCCAACTCCTCTGCAACATACAGAGACACCTACAGCTCCACCAGTGCCCAGAGCCCTGTTCAGTCTGACTTTGGGTGTCTGCAGGCATTGGGCACCACCACCAATCCGGTCAACCTATGCCAGCTTCTCCACCCTTAGCATAAACACCATGAACATCCCACCAGCAGGACAACTTTAACACTATTTTTGTAAGGTCATATCCAATCCTACAGCACCTCCAGCAGCAAGGCATCCTTTGATCACCTTTCTTCCCACTTGCTCCAGTCCTTCACCCACAGTGAGAGCAGGCAGAAGGACCAGGGTGATGTAAGCACATGGATTCCATCAAGGCATCAGACACATCTTATGCTAGCGGGAGCAGATGGCTTCTCCCAGTAGCACTACAGCTGCTACCTCCCATCCACCAGCACATTACAACCATGCCCCCAGCCCATGGGAGTCACAGCTACCATGGGCAGTTATCTGACTGATGCAGGCTGGCACTAGCACAGCCCTGAACTTGGTGCAAATTCTGGATTTAAAAAAAAAAAACAAACCAAATTACTGAGGAGCAAGCTAAAATTCACTCTTTCCTATAAGGATAGTAATTTAATTTCCATGTAGTGCAGAAATTCACTTTACAATAATGGAAATCCATTCTTTTCATCGCGATGTCTCATTCTAGGTGCCACATTCTTCTCTTCTTAATAGTATTTTTCTTCCCACAAAGTGAGTCACTCTGGAAAATGCCACTTGCTTGAAAGAGAAGAATTGACAAACAAACCCAACTGTCCTGAAAAATAATGCTTCCAGCTACATACTACAACTACCACATACCAATAAATTAAAACTTCAATCAGAAAAGAGAAGTTCCAAATCTACTCTACAATAGCATCTGGCTTCAGGAGAAGGGAACAAAATTTGTATCTGTAACTGCTGAAGTAGTTTCTACTAATACACTGTCAGCACATGATCTCCTTGGCTTTCCTCTAATTTGGCTGTAAAGGCTTTTGCAGAAAGAAGGAAAATGTTTTTAATGGCTTGTTCAAAGGGAAAAATGGCCATTTATCAGGTTATGTAAAAACCTTATACTTGTGTTGGAAACTACAGCTTGGCAGAACACGTTTAATTACCACTGCCTTTCTAGAACATTAAGTAAAAAATAACTGTTATAATCGTATTAAGAGTTTGAGACAAACATTTTAGTCAAAGGCCTCATTAAATCTTAGATCATTCTTTAGAGTTCAGCTCTTCCATGGGTGTACAGAAAGAGGGAAGTACAGCTCCAATCCATGGAAATAAAAGAAAGACGGAAAGATTTCCAAGCCCAAATGTAAAGGTGAACATCTTCTGCTCACAAGGAAAGCATGCATCACAGAGACGATGCTCATTTTGCCAAAACACTTCTACCTCACATTACAAAACTCAACATACTCTCCATGCTCTGACCACACACTACAGTCAGATAAAAAATTTTGTATAAGTAAAAATGTTTCTGTATGACTCTGCAAGACCAGACAATTTTGAAATACTTTTGTTCTAATGCACACAAATATTTTCATTGGTGATTACACGGATTCAAGCACTCATCTGATTTTGAGTTTCAACATTGGGGATGCTTCACATCAGCCTCATCCTCATGGCCACTCTTTGCCCCATCCTCCAGAAATAGCTCTGGGGAGACATCACTGAGACCTTCCAACACTTGAAGGGAGCTTATAATAAGGATGGAGACTGATTTCTTACACAGCCTGAGAGCGATAGGACAAGGGTCCTTCCCTATCCTATAGGATAAGGGAAAGGACAAGATGGGAGGAGGAAATTCTTTACTGAGATGCAGCAGTGAGGCCCTGGCACTGCTGCCCAGAGCTGTGGGTGCCCCATCCCTGGAAGTGCCCAAGGCCACGGATGGGCTCTGGGCAGGGTGAGCTGGGGGGCAGCCATGGAAGGGGTGGAGCTGGGGAAGGTCTCTTCCAACCCAACCATTCTATGGTTTTATGATCCCACATGGGCTTCCCACAGGCTGCAGCTCTCCAAGCTCCATCATGGCCCTGTACCACAGGAGCTATATTCACAAACCAAATTCATGTATTAGATCTGACCTCTTACATAAATTGCCTACTGCTAACTGGAAAACTGTAAGCCCTGCTGGATCTGCAGGAACTAGAAAGTTCTGCTGCATTACTGTAAAGACTTAATGTAAGGATTTACTGCAGCTAGCAGGTAAGTAAGCTCACTGCTCCTCTCTTGTCCACGGGAATAGCATATTGCCTCTCATGTTCTGGTCCTGAATGATGACATCCTTAACAGTGAAAAGTGTACTCTTTAGGTATATTTGATTACAAAGTGGACTCCCTTTCAGAGCCAAAGGCTGCTTTAATTTATTCCAAGCCCTGGAGTATTTTCTCCTCTCCCCTGAGAAAACTGTTTGTAAAGCAAATAAAACTGTTTCAGAACATAAGTTTGATGAACAGAATACATGTTAGAAAACTATCAGATTTTGGTAGTTAAATATTAATTTTATACTAGGACAGGGTTAAAGCACAGACTTGCACCTTTAATTGCTGATGACTGAAAAATTAATCATGGTTTATTTCAGAAGCTGAAGGTGACAGCACAGACCTCAAGCTTCCACAGGCAGGCAGTGATTTTTGTCATTGTCTTTTTATTATTTTATTTTGTCTTATAGTGGGTTATTTGAAGCTACTCGAGGTTTTAGGCTATCAGGATAAACGTCAGAGAGAGAAATCACCAACATACAACACACCTCATGAAACTCACTGCAGAACTCTCAGTAAACAAGCTGGAACATATGGTTGCAATTAGGATTTGTATTACCACAGGAATCAGTAGCTCTAGTCACAAACCACAACTCATTATGCTATGCGCTGTGCATCCTGAATGATAGTCTCCATTCTCAGCAGTTTACACTTAAACATACGAGAAGAAAAAGAATTCCCAACTTGTCAGCCTCACCTTTGTGCCAGGGAAGATCCTCCTGGAAACTGTGCTAAAGCACACGGAAAAGACAGAAGTGATATGAGACAACCAGCATGGCTTCACCAAGAGCCAGTCCTGCCTGATCAACTCAGTGGCCCTTTGTGATGGTGTAACTGCAAGAGCAGACAAAGGAAGAGCCACTGCTGCTATCTCTCTGGACTTCAGTAGGGCCTTCCACACAGTACCACACAACATCCTCCTCTCCAAATTGGAAAGATAAGGATTTGGTGTGTGACTGTTTGACAGACAAAGAACTGGCAGCAGGATCCAATCCAGGTAGTGGTGTAAATGGCTCAATGTTCAGATGGAGATCAGAGATGTCCATCTCTGTGAGCAGTGTCCCGTTAGGGGTCAGTAGTTGGACTGGTGTTTTTGTGAAAGGACAAAAAGTGTCTAAAAAGTGAGAAAAAGATAGGACTGGGAAGTGAACTAAAATGAAAAGAAAAAAGAAGTATATGAAAAAAAGCAAAGGAAAACTCAAAGGAGAGATTCAAGCCTTGGTCTGACAGTAGTTCAACCCAGCAGAGATGATGGTCAGGATGATGCTCTGCTGGAGTCCAGCTTTGTGGGCAGCTCTTGCAGACTGACCCACCCATAGTTATATTACTGCTACTCTCCAACTTGAGCTGTGGCCACACATTTTGCTACAGTTCAGACACATCTTTAGAGAAATCTAGAAAAATTTAAAAATCTGGACCCTATCTAGATATTTACATCGAGGCAGAGTCACAGTGCCATGATCACAGTGACAAGGGGACGATGCCACTACAGACTGTAAGCAAGAAGCAAGCCTAACAGATAGAAGTCAGAGAAATGCCTTAGATTTACATTTTCATTTATCCTAAGCATGAACAGGCAATCAAACATTGACTAAGAACCAGGGAGATGGAGAAAATAATAGTTTATGCAGAAGAATATACACTAGGTTTGTGACACATCAAAAAGGTACTGAATATCTAATAGTCCCACTTGAAATATCTGTAAGTAGAAAAGAAGTTTGGTGGAGTATTATGAAATTAACACACATTGTGAAAGCACTTTTTCTGTCTTGATACTTTGACATTTGTAATGTATATAATCAAAATTTGACTTTCCTCTTCAATTTTAATATTGAACACTAGATAAGAATAGCTTCCTTTTGATGTTAAGGATAACCATACAAGATATGTCCCAAGGTCCTGAAGGAACTGGCTGATGTGGTGGCCAGGATGTTCTCCATCAGCATTTAAAAAGTCATGGCTGTCAGGTAAAGCTCCCAATGGCTGGAAAAAAGCTAACTCCCATTTATAAGAAAGGGAGAAAAGAAGGCCGAGGGAACTACAGGCTGACCTGTCAGTGCCTGGGAAGATCATGGAGCTGATCCTCCTGGGAGAGATATTAAGGCACATGAAGGATGAGCAGGTGATCCAAGACAGCCAGCATGGGTTCACCAGGGGCAGATCATGTCTGACCCATCTGGTGGTCCTCTGTGAAATGACAAGACTCAGTAGTTACAGGAAGATCAACAGATGGCATCTACCTGGACTTCTGCAAGGCCTTTTACATGGTCCCACATCGTACTATCATCTCTAAATTGGAGAGAGATGAGTTTGAAGGGTGGACTATTCAGAGGATAAAGAATTGGTTGGATGGTTGCAGCCAGAGGGTTGTGGTCAGCAGCTCTATGTCTAGGTGAGAGTGGTGACAAATAGTGCTCCCCAGTGACTATGAAGTGTTCCTATAAATGAAATTGTTGGCACAAAAAAAAAATGATGAGTAAACCTGAGTCTATGCAAGTCACAGATGTACTAATAGGTCACCAGATTCCTTCTTCAAGTACACCAACGCTGAATGACATCATGCAGACCGAAGAACACACTTCTACGAAAGTCATTAGTGTTCAGGAATGTTTGTCTAGTTCCAACAGAAGAGTTCAGACAGGAGAAGAAAAGTAGCTGCTGATGACTACACACTGAATTATGCAATTCATATTAATTCTCCTGCAGTACATTTGTGGGCCTGATGGGTTGTGAAGATCAACCAGGTCAAGATGAATAGCCTTTCATTCACTTCTTCCAGGTACAGCATTGTACCCATTACAATTGTAATCATCTGAACAGCACACGGTAAGTCAGCTAGAATCTACCACTGCAGTAGCTCCTAAGTACTTCATGATGTGCTGCAGTGTGGTTGTTTTTTCAGATATTGAAGTGTTTCAAATGAAACCATTTAATTTGGCTAATTTTTAGTAGTCTTAAGCAGTACTCATATTTTTGTTTTACCACAGAATTTGTTTGGCACTGTAACACAAGTTTTATCTTACAAGATAAAAAATTTGCTTGCCCACAAGCAGTTCTCTCAACTTAATAAACTGAGGAGAGAATTTTAAACTGGCAATACAACTTTTGAAGCTCACACAAATGTACATTCTGAACCGAGAAGTCCACACCAAGAAAATTACTTTTTGATTCATAATAAGAAGTTCTATTCTATACTGCTGTGCATATTGATGCGATTTATGCGTTCACAGCACACGAACAGCACACCACCAGATCCAGCAGCACAACTGCTTTGCACACCTGCTAAAAGACTACCTAATGGAAGATACAAAACAAAGCGGACTCAAAGCCAAAGCCACTACATAGAAGAATGTCCTTTATTAACAAAAGATTTCGCTTTCCCTCTCAATCCAAAAACATAACTGTTTGTTTATCTACTGGAAGCTGGCATTATTGGTAATGTAATTCTAATCAAGGTCTTTTACGTGCAAGATGAAGAAATGTTCTTGCAGCATCCTGATAGCTTACATGCAGTAGAGTCAAACAAAGGGAAGTAACTGGTGTGAGCACCTTGTCTGTGTGGTTTCAGGGTTAAGGAGGCTCGTGACAGAAAAAGCAGCAGTCTACAGTAGATGAGAAGCAGGAGAAGGCTAACTGTGGGAAAGGGTAAACTTCTGCTCGTGTTCTGTACAGCGATCACTCTGCTGATCACAAGACAGGAAGGGGAGGCTGTAAATACAGTGCTTAAACAAGAGTGCTCATCTGCTGCAGTGCAAGTGGCTACAGAATACGCAGAACGTAATACAAGGAGGCAGATGACTGTGGTGTCAAGTCATATAATTCCAAATTAACAAGCACAGTAATTATCTTAATCCTCCAATTTACACATGAAAAATGAAGGTTCCTAAAAACCAGGCTCCTATCTCTTTCCATCCCAAGTTTTTTTGAGCACTATGCATTTTAAGCATTAGAAAACAGCCAATCTTCAATTCTTCCATTCCTTTCAACATTTATCCAGTAAAATCATAAAAGATTACAAAAATATACAAACAAATAAAACATACAGACTTCTGAAGTTTTTCACAGCTGCCCACTGCTCAGAACTTACTCCAGATTCATAACCAACCAGTGTTTGTGTTGCTGTTTTCAAATCCCTACTGCACTCCACATACACACTTAATGCTAAATAAACCAAAAGATTACAGAGGGCTTAACTCAGAGATGCTTCCAATGGACAAATGTGCCATTTACTTTATCAGTCCTACTGCATCCAAATTCCACATACTGTCCAGCACCATATGCAACAAACAAACAGACCAAAACATTAACTGTGTGCACACAGACAGAAAAAATATCCCAACTTTCTAACTGGGTGCAGCACTTTTTTCCTGGAAAGGTCATTAGAAGGCTCTTTGTAAAAGCTGTTTCGCCTAAAGCTTTGTATGAAGACACTTGACTCACCAGAGGATAAGATGGCACTTCAGTTGCTCACAAAAGGAACAACGTAAGTGTAGGAGTGTGCCAAGGGAGCTGTTAAGGGAATGGTTCAAGAAAAGGGAAGGGGGTGGAAGTGTGGGAAGAGACAAGAACAGGTGTAGGCAGAGACCTCAGGATTTTGCACTGAGAAGTGCAGACTAATTTATAATCGAGAAACACAAATTTTATACACAAGAAGTAGAACTTGTGGGGATATGATATCAGGGGAGCTATGGAGGAAGGTAAGAGTGGAGACAATCTGGATGGACTTTATAAGCTCAGCAAGTGAAAAGAAAAGAAAGCTCTTTTGCCTGTAGCAGCATTAAGTCAGAAGGATACTGGAGCATGACGACAGTGGCCGTGAGATCAGAACAAGTAGAGAAACACAGAGAAAACTGCTCTCCAGCCACAAGCTGAAGTACAAGCCACATACAGAGAACTAGTTCAGAAAGCATTTTAAAAGCAATTTTCTCCAGCAATTGAAAAGAAAGAACATACCTGCTGGGACTTTCACAATAAAAAACATGTCATAGGGAACAATTTAATTTCTCTTCACTGCTTAAACAAACAGCAAACCAAGCAACTGTTCTTTCACACGTTTGCATCAGGGGCATAAGCCTAACATTGCACTGTCTGCCCCAACCATATCGACTGGAAATCAGAAAGAAGACAGTGTTCCAGTGAGGCATGGGGCTGTGTGTAACCTCACTTGAAACAGACGTGGTGGTACACAGGATACACTGCACTGCAAAGATGTGCTCTCTTACTGCCTCCAAGAGGAGATCCATGAGCACTGCCACAGACTGAAATGTTTTCTGGCAGAGCATACGCAGCACGAACTTCAGTATTCCCTAGAGATGCTTCCAGTGACTGATTTCACAAAAGATCAAAATAAATAGCATGTGTTCTAACAGCAACTGAATTGTAAAGTGTTATTTACACTTATCAAGTTAAAGAAAAGTAATGTGCGCTGCTGTAATATATATTATTACTGTTAGCAGTACATTTAGTTTTATTCTTATTGTATGGTAAAGAAAATCCTTTAGGAAGATCTTTTGCATGTAATACACACAGCAAAAAAACACACATGTGGCATGAAGAAGACCAAAACAACAGTACAAAGTGTAACAAACATGAACAGCCATTTTCTTGACTAAAAAAAAAAAAAGTGTCATTAAGTTCCCTAAATATACTAAGTAACACTGAAACTTGTCAGAAAAGAAACAGGTTATGGGTGCGTTAGTAGAAGGGGTCACCCATAGGACAGCACTTCCTAAGGTTTGATGAACTGCATGCAGAAGACTCACTTGCCACCCCAGATGCAATCCCATACAGCAGTCCTCCTCCATCTGTTTGCTGCTGAAAGACATGTGTCCCTGGAGGAGGGCTTCTTTCTTGTCTAATGAAGTTGTAGAGCAAAGTTTTCACGAGTCTGCTGGTATATGGGAGGCTGCAAAGACAAAAAAAAAAAAAAAAACAACAAAGGCTGACTTACAAGGAGCAAGATTTAGTTCAGCTAGAGTCAATACTACATATTTTTGTTTGCTGGAACTAGGCTTAGCTTAGATCTCAGATCTTTTCAGAATCTTTTAAATCACTTCCTACATCTGCAGAATAGCAGATACTTGTTATCTGCACAGCAAAGACCAGGTGGCCTGCAAAGCAGTCCTGAGCACTGTGCCACTGTACAAACTAAAAGGGAGAGCACACAAACATTTGCCCTTGCAGAGCTGCACTCGCCTCTGCAGGGCTCTGCAGAAGCACCTTCAACAGCAGTCACAAACATGTTTTGTTCTGAATACTGCCTATAAATCGGTCTGTGCAACTGTTGTATTATTTCACGCCAAGAAACAAGTAGAAAAATATTTATGCTAGGGAGAGAAAGACTATACTGTTTAGCTTTTTCCTTATGCTTCGGAGAAATAGAGCAGGTAAGAAAAGTATTCCTCCAACTCGTGGTATATGGCTGTGTATGGCTGGGGTCAATGTGCAAGGACCAATGCAACATCCGACCTCACACAGTGATTCTGACAAATGCACGTTCAATTTGTTGGATGTAAACAGGACGTAGCAGCTTTTCTAAGAAACAAAGAAGAGGATTTCCAAGGAAAGAAACAGTTCTTCAATTCTTCCTCCCACGTGATGCAGAGGTATACAGACTGCACTATGGTCATCTCCAGCCCCTTTACCCAGTGCCCTCAGACCCTTCATTGTCATATATGCCCAGCCACTAAACCCTCCATTCATCTCCACTGGCCAGCTACCTGCTACTCCCAGCTTAAACCAGAACATTCTGCCCTACTCCCAGATATTCCCCTCATCCTCTTTCCTTTCCTCACATATCTCACAGGAGGCACTACCCCCCGCTTCTAGCAGGAACTGCAGAAACAGATAGTAATTACCTTTACCAAACAGCTGCCTGTATGCAATTTAAAGGTGAAAGAGGAGAAATGGCAGACTGTTTCTGATCAAAAAGCATAGACGCTGCTTATAGGGAGAACAAGTTACTACCAAGCCTGTTTCACTGCCTTTGTGTAGAAGCACAAACAGTTTAAACAAGCTCCATTTCATGGAGTTGCCATTTTATCTAGCTCCAAAACATGACATACCATCGCCCACGCATCAGGTATTTGTGAATGAGGCTCTCCCGCAGAATTTCCTTGTGGAAGAGCTGGCAGGAAAGGAAGACAATGAGCGTTGTCACAGCCTCCAAGGAAATGCTGTAGGTGATATCTCTGCAGGAAAAAGGGAAAATGCATAAGGATTAATTTAATGGCTTTGTTTACAAACTGACTCATAAGAACATTTAGTAGCTTCATCTGAGGTTATGCACTTTACAGAAAGTTTCAATTGAGAGCAACCAAACAACAACTTAGAAAAACCCCTCTTAGTAGAAAACAGTACCATTGCACACAGACAATACATTATTTGTCACTGCCACAAGCATTTCGTGCTATGTCACGGGACAATGTAAAAACACTACAGTATTGCCTACAACATTCCACCTTCGATTTTCAGACTATACTTCACCTCAAAAATAATAAATACATCTCAAAGACATGCATTTTGTCTTGTTAAACAAAACTGTCACAAAAGCAACATTCTAAGCCTGGGAAACAGCCAACAAGCCAAACACAACTCCATATGCCAGGAAGAATGGATCGCTACGGAAGAGTTGTCACATACAAATAAATGCTACCTTAACTGTAAGAAGTGCTAGGGATATCACAATGCCACAGAGAGCTGCTCCATTTTCAGTAGTAATTGTGAGGTGACAAAGTATGACACTTAAAGTTATTGCTGCCAATCCCAAAGAATACTGTATAATGATTCAATGGTGACTGCAGACGGTTTAGCAAAACTCATTAAGTTGAGGTTATTTAGGCAAGGTGCAGCAAAATGAATGAGAAAGTAAAGTTATTTTGGAGATTCTTTGGTTTCTGTTTTCAACTCCGTCTATAACAACTTTGTTACATAGCATAGCTTTAAAACAAAATGAAATATTGGTATGAAGGAGCCCTACTCTTGCTTTTAACCCTTCTGTGTCAGCTGTGGGTCAGAGTTTGAAGAAAGGGATGAGGAAGGTGAGTGTTACCTGCTCAATATCAACAGCAAACGGGAACGGCTACTTCCTGGACCAAAGTCCTGCACACTCCAGAGCCACACCACTTCCAATACAAAGAAGTGATTAAAAGAAAAAGTGATGCCAATTGCTGCTTTTGTTGGAATCTGTAATACTTATGTCAGGGAGAGACTTACTGCCTAACGAACACTCTTCCTTGAAATCACACAGTGTGTTTCAGTTACCCGACTGTGCCCACAGCACAGGGAGTTGGACAGTGCTGAGCATCAGAGCAGGCTGAGGTTGCTGTGAGCTGGTGCCATGCAGACCCACCTGTGCCAGCAGCAAGGCTGAGCTGGAGATGGCCCGCAGCCCCTCACCAACAACCTGTGCTCTGCAGTTGACCACCCACATCAATCCCAAGCAACATGGGGAAGAGCTAGGTGTGCAGAATATTAGAAGTTTATTTGCCAGACAATATTTCTTTATTTTTTTTTCCTAATAAAATAAATACAAGAGCTTAGAAGAAACACTTCCTCGCTATACAAAAAGACAAAAGCTTATTTCCAAGGCTGAGAACACCAGAATGTCTCCAAGTCTGACTTGATGCTGACACGATGCATGAGAAGGACAACTGTGACATGCTGCAACACCCAAAGTGCCTGGGTAAAACTGTACAGAGCCTACTGGGCTGTCTCTGCATCTCAGTCATTTCTCTGCTTGTTTTTCTGACCCACCATACAACTAAACACAAATCTGAGACATTACAAAATTGTTCTCTATTTTCATAAAATTCAGTTCAAGGTAAAAAAAAAACAAAGAAGTTAGCGTATAAGTAGTTTTTGAACATAATCTGCTTACATAATCTTCCTTATATAACTGAAAAAGCAAAATAAGGCTAAATTCACACAGGTCAAGCCCTTCTCTTCCTATTCAGAATTCAATTAAGGCCTGTTCGAGTGCAGATACTTTTTACTCAACCTATAGAACCTCTTCAAATTAAATCTTCTCTCTCAACCTCAACTAGGGGCCTAATATCCATGGTAACCCCTAAGCCACACACATCCTTAATTACCAGCAGCACAATGATAAGGCTTCAGAACTAAATTATTTTTTCCACCCACGGTCAAGTGTACAGTTTTATGAATCCCGAGCACTTGCAAAGGGGCACAAGAACTACTGGGAACATCTCAATTTCAAAGAAAATGCTGTTAAATTGTACAGACAGACTACACAACTTTGGGGTGGATCGATTTTTTTTCATTATTATTAAAGCTATCACGAATACAGAACGACCTTACATAGAATTTATACTTATCTTTGACTTCCTCTTAAAGCTGTTTGCTTGCAGATGAGGAGGAAATGAGAAATAATGAACTCAAGTATCAATTACACGCCAGAATTACTTAGCTCTTCATGTCAGAAAAGCAGAGGAACTTCATGTTTAATTTCCACCGTTCTTTTTCTTTCCCAATGCCTCACACACCTCAGACAAAGCTCATGCCTAAAGCACATGAGCTTCAGGCAGCAGTGCACCAAACCACACCGAAGTCTTTATCTCCCCACTACAAGCAGCTGCTCTCCTGGTTCCATATTCACAGAATCACAGAATCACCCGGGTTGGAAGGGACCTCAAGGATCATGTAGCTCCAACCCCCAATTCCCTGTCTTTTAACCAGATTGAATCCCTCCACGTCCTCGCACGTCATGTCCAACCTCAAGCAGACTTCTGGGGACCAATTTTGTTTTACAGTTTAAAGGTGTGTGTCTAAAGACACATCGTACAGCTTCTGATAATTACAGCTATATAAATTCTTCAGAAAATTATGGACTTGAGTGAAAAAAAAGACAAGAGCTTTAGACGAGTGGCAATTTTATGTATTTACTGAGCACACTGCTTAGTAAAGCCACTTACCTATGAGAAAATGAGTCAATATGTCACAGGTGTTAGCTAATTGTGTACTATAAAGTATTAATACACACATTTTCATAAGTACACTCTTCCTTCCAATAAGCACTGCCACCTAATCATTTCAAGTTTAACGAATGATTTAATTTAAACAACTGCACACAATTTCTAGTGTAGCAATGTTTAGACAACAATTAAATAAATCAAATGGCAAAAGATTCTAAGAGGTCAGCTATGCTTTCCATCTAATCCTTCTGCCAAGCAGACAGCAGAGATGCTGGACTCCCCCTGAAGAGCACTGCTTTAAAGAAGCACTGCATTTAGACTTGGAAAGAATTGATTCTTATGAATATTTCTAAAGCAGAAACTGATTCTTCTGGGATGAAAACTGGAAGGAATAACACTTCTCTTCTGATCATCCATCAAGGACGTGCACCTTTATTTCCTGGGCCACAGATCAGCCACCAGAAACAACTTTTTTTTTCCTTTTACATTATCAAGCACCTCCATCTACCTGCTTCTGCAGCAGAGACACAGGATCAGTAATGCTGCTCCCTGTGCTTTAACCAGCACACGTGGTAGCAGGGGACATGTACTAGCTCCAGGCTTTATCGTTCTGCTTGAAACCTCAGGCATTTTCTTTTTCCTCTACCCTGCCAGATCAGAGAGGGCTGTCAGAAACCACTTCTGTGAGCTCTGATAAAAGCCTGTCATTTTCCCCTGCCTTTTTTTTTCCTCCTTTCAAACTCTCCATGTTCCTTCCCATCTCTCTAGCCACTGTTTCATTCACATTTTGGAGGAGATCTGAGAGATGAGATCAGCTATGGTGGCAGCTGTGAAGCACAACAGACCATTCAGCCACACATCACTCCCTCACAAGGTTTCCTCTGTGTGGAGATTTCACCTTGTCCTTCTGCAGTTCTTACAGGCAGTTATTTCAAATACGCCACAAAACCGAAACTGCATTTTCAAGTTCCAAATGCGCAAAAACAGTGTTCCACAGTCAAAACAGCAATTGTTAACAAGAATAAAAGATGATGTTTATGATAGAAACAGGAAAAGAGCACACAAAAGCAGACAGTAATCTGTCTGAGCAGTAACTTGAACACTTGCCATAGTCTGCGTGCACCCAGAGCCCAGTGCTCACAGTGCATGGTATCATGCAGCAGACAGCTACCCTGCCACACCAACAGGCTTCATGGTGGAAAGAAAGTGCTGAAGTAGACCAAAGGGTGAAGATCATAATACAAAAGCCCATCAAAAAATACAACACCCAAAACACTTATCTGCTTCTGCAGAATGAAGAAAAAGCAAGCAAGATCAGAGGATGATGCCACCAGTACCTTATTCGTTAAGGTGAGTGGCATTTAATTCAGTTGATGGTTGGATGGTCTTGCAGGTATTTTCCAGCCTTGGTGATTCTGTGATTCCGGTTCTGTTTGCATATGATAAAATTGTCCTCGACAGAACAAGAGCTATGGTCCTAGCCAAACAAGTCCCCACTGTCCTGGCATTTACTTTCTTCCATTTAAACTAATAAGGGGATGCAAACAACCTCCTCCCAGTGCTACCTACCCACAAATCTACCTACATTTCACTACCCTACTGCTGTTAGCTTCTTTCCAATGCCAAGCGGTGCTCACCACTGCTTGCTGTGCTCACATCATTCCATTTTGTTCCCTGCCTGGAGACAGGTCTGTGGAAGAAGAACTAAAATTAAGCATAGAGGTAATGCTCAGGGAAATCTCTGCTAGCAATGAAACAAATTAACACCTCAATTAAATGCAACTGTTTCTACACCTTAGCAAACAGAGGCTGAGAGGCTAAAAGTGATTACATGCCTACAGAACAGGTTGAGCGCTCACAAACTCCTGAAATTCAACTCACACCACGGCACCAAACTCTCTGCTTGCTTAAATATTTCCCTGAACTTGTCCCCAGCCAGAGCTGCCTAAAACAAGCATTAAAAAGCTAAGAGGGAACTTGTTCTCTAGTTCAGGACTGTTGCCAGCAAGGCTGATTCATACAAAATCTCTCCAATCATACAGGAACCAGGTTTCATTTCCCTGCTTCCTGACGGCCCACCAGAAAAGTGAAAGAGGAGTCACCAAGAGAATAGAAGAGGGGCTGGGAGCTGAGAAGCCACTGGAGGATCTGGTTATCAGCCTGAGGATACATGTACAACAACTGCAAGTGGACCTAATCTTTCCTCCCAGATTCACTCCTAACTTTACACTCATGATGGCAAACATGCACTGCAGCAGCTAACAATGTTCATCATAGTTAAATAATTCTTGAGAAAGCAAAGAGCACCTGTGACATTTCCTACTACATCTCCCTCCACCAGCAGGTATTCTTGGCCAGGAGACAGTCTAGTGATTGAGAGAACAAGCTAAAAAGGTGGACATACTCTAAAGGGATGTAATGGACAAACAATAGTGGTATCCGAGACATTTTACTCCAAAATCTATATCTAAAGTATCTGAGACCATGCAACCATGTGCATCTTCACCCCACTGGCATTCTGTTCTTTCCTCTACAAACATAATATTGTAAATCTGGGAGTTTTAAGTGTTATATATACAGCTACATGACTCTGTGTTTATTTTTTCGTATCAGCAGGACTTGTAAGTAAGTACTGGGTCTGGTGTGGATAGGTTGGCAGTTGGACTTGATTAATTTTTCCAACCTTAATGACTCTATGTTCTAAATCTCAGAGGAAGACCTTACCTTTGAGCAACAGAACACAAGATAACAATTTAATACTTGTAAAAACATACGGCTCAAATGACTTCTCCTAAGCAGCTGACAACTCCAACTCCAAGGGAAAAGGCAGCTGCAGAGATTACTGTCAGACAACAAACCATATCACGTTCCAGCGCGTAGCCTGCAGGAAAGCTGACCTGCTCCGTCAAGGAGAAAGGGCCTTGTGACATGGCTTCTCCTTAGTCTTGCTCCCTTACTTGGAGTAAGTGGCTGGAGCAGATGATCTGATGGTTGGACTCGATCTCATTTTCCAGCCTTAATGATAACATGATTAACAATTGTACAAAACGTCAGACATTTGTATCAAGGCAGAGCCATCTTAATGAAGGGACACTTGGTGGCAACAATAATCTCTTCTGGTCTAAGGAATGGCCAGATCACGGAGGAAAAAGGCTTCAATCAGGTAGCAGTCAGTGATGTGAAACCACCAAGGCACCAAGAAGACACGTACTGACTCCAGAGCCTTGGTGCCCTTGGTACCCGGCCTAAAGACCAAACCGAAATACTAGCAAGTGGGTGTCTTTCAAGATGCTACATCCAATAGCTTTTGTTAGAACATGGCTGGAAACCACAGAGAAAGAACATGACCTGGAACTCGATTATACTGCATGGTGTGTAACAAACAGCACCAATCTGATCTGTGATCAGTGAGGCTGGTACACAGCAATGGGCACTAAAGCAGGCCTAGAGAAGGGAAGGTCATAAGAAGGAACATAAGTAGAAACTAAATTAGGATAATATTAGAACAAAGAATGTCACACTGAGATTCTTCCACGTAGGACCTTCAAATATGTAAGAGGCCACAGATTTGCAGTGAGAAAAAATGATCTAAAGATGATGAAAATTCTTCAAAATACTTCAAAATTTACTAGACATCCACTGATTCAGGGCATTTCTACTCAGCCTTGCTGATGAGCAGAGCCTTGCAGCAGACGGTGCTGCATGTCACAGAGGACAGCACACATTAAACCAAACCTGTTACTGGTTCGAAAACAAAGAAAATATTGAAATATGACCTACAATCACATAGTGCTTAACCCCTCTGCTGCTTACAATCAGCAAGTCAAAAAAGCCCCAGCAATTCTCACTATCTGTAAATGGCACTGGCTGTTTGCATTCCACGTCACAGTCAATTCTACCTCCATTCTTCCTCCTAAAATTGATTCTTAAGCTCCCAGAAAACACAAAAACATCCTCATACAAGTCACACACTGTTAACATTTAAGTGTGGAAGTAATTAAGATTGCAGCCTAAAACAATTTTAACCATAAAAAAATAATGGAATGTAATAGAAATATCAACTCCCTTCCACTGGCACCACAGGGTGCTACTTAGCAGTGATGTAACCAGATCACAGTATTTCATTTTCCTTCCACATGCATTTATAGCTCTTAATGAAGTGAAAATGTACTGATAACAACCAGATGTTCCGTTACACAGACCAGCCCTTAACAAGCTGCTGAAAGCAGCCTTTATAATTTTAGGCTTTGGGAGCTCTATCTCACAACAGTTTCTACATAAAACTTGTAAGGTTAAACCTTGAAGTTCTACCTTTTGCTGACTATGCAATTTTGGTCACTAATGTACACCCCTGGGTGCTAATGTTAGCAAGACCAAAGAAAAAATAGAGTACCCATAAGACACCCAAGTGAGCCAAAAACCAGCCATCAACGTACTGTAACACAAGTGTAAGAAGAGACTGCACAAGTCTAATTCATGAAATGCAATAACTGTCATTCCTATAAAATTTCTTACATTTAAATGTTAATACACAAAACCTTCCCTGCCGGCATTCTGTACAATGCAGCAGAGCCCATTTTTCATGAGGGTTATTCAAGATCCTCTCAATAATTCTCAGATATTGGGCCACAATGATGCAGAGCCCCACGGTCTCTGATACAATTTGCATTAGCTGCACCGAGTGCAGCTGCCAGGAAGGATATTTACCTCTCTAAATAAAGCCAACATTGAAAAACAGCTTCTTCCATTCCTTATTAACAGTGTCGATACGCTTTGCTATACAGCTCTGGAGCCTTGCCCAGCAAAAATCAGCACTTTTTTTTTTTTCCTTCAGTAATTTTCCAAATATTTCCTTCAGTTATATACAGGCTGGATATGAGAAACAATTTATTTTCAGAGTGGTGATGCAGTGACACAGGCTGCACAGGGAGGTGGGGGAGTCCCCATCCCTGGAGGTGTTCCTCAACTGTGGAGACGTGGCACTGGGGGACATGGCCAGTGTGCATGGTGGGGTGGGCTGTGGCTGGGGATCTCAGAGGTCTGCTCCAGCCTCAATGATTCTATTGCTCAAAGTGCACTGACTTCTCCCACCAAAAGGCACTTGATATGATAATATAGAACAATTTCAAAAGCGAAGCTTCCAGGACTGACGTACACGTGCCTCTGCTCCTGTGTTTTGGATATGGAGACAGTGTCAAACACACTAAAATTGATCCTAGTGTTTTATTGAAGGAGAAAAAAAAGAAAAACAAACATTAAAAGCAGGATCTGGAGAAGATATGCATTCAGACAGCAGATGCTTGCAGTACTCCATCATGAAAGCGTATCTACAGAACCAAATGACACGGTAATTGTGATAATCCTCTGCTAAGCCCATTGAACGTTTCTAAAAAAATCTGCTGTTATGAATTACGTTGCAAACACAGGTTGAGCATGCAGACATTAACAGTCTGTGCCACTGCAAGCTGCCTATGCTCCAGCAAAGGACCCAAGTCCCACTTCACAAATCATTACACTCGAAGATTTCATGTAGTCCGCTCCACCTATTCCACCCCCAAAATCACCTGATGAGCCTGAAATCTCCTTGATTTATTCCAGCTATAGGAAGAACATAACTGCTTCCCTGATACAAAGTAGGAAAAAAACGATAGTATAAACCTGATCAGGGAGAAAGGAAATTAAAAAGTAATCATGCCACTGAAATCACCTTGATCAACTTACAACAACAAAAAAATGACCTTAAACAAATGTTCAAATGTCTCAGTTTTATAACAACTTTATGAAGAACAGAGTTCTTTTCACTCTCCCTGCAACAAGCTGTGGTCCCAAGTCTTTTGCCCTGCAATGCAGTTACCACAAAGGCCAACAAGCTGCAGGAAAACTCTTCCAAGGACCACTGTGTGATTGTGTATTTCAGAAAGCAACATTTTCCTCTACTTGCTTTTCCTTACACTACCTCCCCTTCCATGACATGCAAAAAAAGGTGAGTTAAAGCAATAGTACATAATTACACATTTTTACACTAGTAAACATGGGAACGATTGACATTTTTGTAAATCTTAGTATCCTTCTTACTGTTGTTCAAGCTGACAGTTCAGCAGCATGCCATTTGTGGAAAAATATAGGCCAGAAAGCTTATTTGTCAAAAAACAAAATAGGCATTTCCACATCCACCTCTTCCAGAAGGTAAATAATGTTTCTAACACATCTGATCACTGAACATTTTAAACAGGCTTTCTGACTTCTTCAATTAAATCATCAGCGTATGGAGTATTGACAAGGGCTGAGTGCCTTCTACAGACACTTCTGTTCCCAGCATCCACATTCACACCGAAATACAGAAGCTGACAGGTTCATCTGTTGAAAAGGGTTAAGAACATGTATGCCTTTAAAACTCTTCCTGCCAAAAAAACAGAACTTGTTACAGGATTCCATACAAATAATGGGACTTCAATTAAAAAAATCCTGCCAGATGCACGAATTCCGCACTTATCTCAGTCCTTTCAGTCCTCTGGACCTCCTCTAACCTGCTCCACTCAAAAAGTGGATCTGCTCCAGGAAATACTCAACAACTTTGCAGAAGGGCACTAAATTACACTGCTAATTTGTTACACAATACTACCCAAACCTCACACAATGCTGAGGTGATTGTACTTAAGGAGAGCAATGTTTCAACTGTTGCATCTTGGTCTGCTTCCCAACCAAGAAGAAATACAAAGTACAAAATAAATCAGAGTTACATACCACACCATACTAAACACTCAGGAACTCTTTCAAAGCTGCGATGCTTTAATTGAAGAGACACGCTTTAGGCACAGACAACAATGCAATTTAAACACAAAAGCAATTGCTGACATGACCTCTGCTGAAGTTCATACTAGAAAAAAGTCAAAGTTAATCTAGGCAGAGGTGGAAAAACATTTTTATTCCTAAAGAACAAAGAAAGCTTACCCTCATTTAAAACTACCAATTGTAAAAAGAAAATTAGTTATGTTTTGTGGCACATACAGCCATGGAATGTGGGATCATCATATCTCAAATGAAGCAAACAGAACAACTTCTCCAGATGGATTGAGCTGGGTGCACAATGCTGACCACATCTTTCTTCCAAACTCGTGGCTGTGGGTTATCGTTATCAGTACTTCATCACCACACGCAGCATTCAAATCCAAGCATTCAGTGCTAAGATCTCATCACTGCATGTTTATATTCTCTCAAACGTTCAGCTTATTGAGGGAGGTTGAAGATAAGAGCCAACTTACAAGAGGGGAATTTCAACAATAAGCTGGATGAGGCAGCACAGCAGCTCTTCTATGAGGTCTTCACATTCTGTTCCTGAAAATGAATCATAGCAAAGGTTTTCTGGATTTTCAGATAACAAAAAAAACAAAAAACAAAAAACAAAAAACAAACAAACCTAGATTTAAACAGATTTAAACATAGGTTCAGATGATGAACATTTCTAATTTAGTGACAAACACTGGAAGAAATGTTAGATTTAGAACTACAGCATTTTTACATGAAATAAAAAGCATTTGGGATTCACAGAATCACAGAATGGCCAGGCTTGGAAGGGACCTCAAGGATCACGAAGCTCCAACCCCCTGCCACACGCAGGGCCACCAACCTCCACATTTCATAGCAGCCCAGGCTGCCCGGGGCCCCATCCAACCTGGCCTTGAACACCTCCAGGGATGGACGGGGCATCACAGCCTCTCTGGGCAGCTGTTCCAGCACCTCACCACTCTCATAGCAAAGAACTTCGCCCCAATCTTCCCTCCCTCAACTTCAAGCCATTTCCCCTTGTCCTGCAGTTATCTCCCCTTTCCAAGAGTTGACTCCCCTCCTGTTTGCAGGCTCCCTTTAGGTACTGAAAGGCTGCCATGAGGTCACCCCACAGCCTTCTTTTCTCCATGCTGAACAAGTCCAGCTCCCTCAGCCTGTCCTCGTAGGGGAGGTGCTCCAGTCCCCTGATCATCTCTGTGGCTCCTCTGGACCCTCTCCAACAGCTCCCTGTCTTTCTTGTGCTGGGGGCTCCAGACCTGGACACAGCACTGCAGATGGGGCCTCACAGGAGCAGAGCAGAGGGGGACAATCACCTCCCTGTCCCTGCTGGCCACCCCTCTGCTGATGGAGCCCAGGATGCCATTTGCTTTCCGGCTGCAAGAGCACACTGCTGGCTCATGTTCAGCTTTTCATCTATCAGGACCCCCAGGTCCTTCTCTGCAGGGCTGGATTATCATCAGTGATGCTAGGATTTTTACTTGCAAAACAAATAGCTACTAACATTTGGAAGTTCTTACTGCTTACCTAAGCTCATATTTAATCGTGCTCTCGCAGACAATCTGACTGACTGATACTAGGTCATGCAATAAACACAGCACTGCAGGTTATGACAGTGTTATTCTGCTTAACCCAAACTAAAAAATCTGTAACTCCAAAAACTCGATTTCAACAAACACATCAAAGGGAACATTCACAATAAAGCAGAAGTATTTCTTTCCACAATCAGTTTATTAAAAACATATTAACAATTGTCACCTAGTGAACTGCACATTCAAAGTCAGGTGAGTTTTTTTTTTATAACAGAAACGTGGTTTCCTTCATATAGAATCCAAGAGCAACACAGCGTAGCTCCTGTTAGCTGAAAACAAGAACTGCTAGGAACATTTAACATCAGACAGAAACCACTGCCACAACGAAGCCCAAATAATGCGTGCTAAAGGCACCCGAAGGTGTCACTTTTGAAAAGCTTTCTGAATCTATGAAATGCTGATAAAGCAAGACTGCTCCACATCAAAAGGGTCCTATTGTGTTTGGTGTTTTTTTTCTGTTAATGGTTGAGGAAAGCAAGAAGAAAAAGGACAGAAAAAGTAACAACAGTGCATTTTGAGAATACTGTTTATCACACAACTTATTTGAAGAGTGAGCAATGTTATTTGAATACTAAAGAGGGCTCTTCCTCACACTTTATATTCAAACTAATGCAAGAAACACAGGATTGGGACAATTATGCAGGATGGAAGATGCTTGCCTTTCCTTTCCTGCTCTGCTCTCAAAGTTTTTTTCCTAAAAACCTTAGTGGCTGTAATCATTGTCATTCCACCAGAATAATTAATGTATCCTTTCCCCCATTGGGGCACGGGCATTCTCGCTTAATTCTTGTCTTTCCAAACAATGACACAGATGCATGCCAAATCTATAACGTGAGAGCAAGCCATAAACATGGAACACTCCGTGTTTTCATAAACAGTATCTTTTTCAACAGCAGGATAAAGACAATACACACAACGCTTACTCATGTTCACAGATCACACACTTGGATCCATGGAAAGCCTTGGGAAAGTAAGTACAGGGCGAATCCTTCCAGACAGGGTTAGAGCCACGATATGGGATCTCACATAGGTAATAAAACAGCACTGCTTCTCAAATACCAACATGCTACGTTGTCATAACCCAATGTGAGCTACAGCAGCAGGATGTGCCCAACATTAGTAACATACTGACACAGCAAGGTATAACTCCACCTTAGATGCCATCTGTTTTGCTGTCCTGTTGCTCCTATAGATTGGATAGAACCTGGACACCACTAAAGCAATAAATCAAATCACTCATGCAACGGTACTTAAAGCCTCATACATGCAGTTAATTGTACAACCCACAGACTCGAAGCTTCTTTGGGTATTGTGGTTAGATCTTCAACTCCCAAGGGTTCCCAGCTTTCCCTTAGCAGTGCTAACGATGAATGCACGAACTAGTGCTACCCTTCTTTTCCTGTACGCAATAACCTGCAAGTCTAGAGGGGCTCTGGTGAATGTATGGTTGTTTATTTCCCCTCCCATGTCCTCCATGCCCCTCTGCCCACAGTTGTCTGCCAGGAAAAAACAAGACCACTGCGTGTCAAAGCCCAGGTGTGATCTCAAACAAACTGTACATTTTCAGCTGCTTTCTTTCCAAGGCAACAGGCACTTTGGGATTCCTCTACATTTGTTATAACATACCAAATACAGTCTTTGGCAACTCTATGCTAAAAACTTCTACACTGAAAACGAATAAAGTTTATTACAGGTCAAGGAATAGGCTAAATGAATCTACAGTTTGCTTTAGAATACAATACGTAGCACATGCCAATC
The DNA here is from genome assembly GCF_951394365.1 of Tetrao urogallus. Lineage (NCBI taxonomy): Eukaryota > Metazoa > Chordata > Aves > Galliformes > Phasianidae > Tetrao > Tetrao urogallus. Next base: position 74,336,135 of record NC_136816.1, read on the forward strand.
TCTCCCATACTTCTCAATCACAATACAGTTGAAAAACCCAAAGAAATTAAGGGATATACGCAACAGAAGCCTTACCAAAAGCTAAACAATCTGAAGACTTACTCCAGCTTCAGCATGTGCCAAGCCTAATTTAGCACTGACTGATACCAGTAATTTTTAGATGAAACTTAAAGGACGTGGTTTAAGTGTCAATGAGGATTTTCCTGCAACTGAAGTTGTGCAATCATCTCCAGAGCTGCATCCAACTTCTCAATTATGGGTGAAGACAAAGGGCGTACTTCCTAAGGCATAAGGAACCACCTGAAAACTGCCAGTGGGTGAGAACTTCTATTAAGAGTCTGAGTAAACCCTCCTGCAGCAGAGACACAGCCCCGTGCCACTTGTTCATTAGAACACCATGAAGGTAGGCTGCAACGTACCCTTGTACTTAACCTTTCTGCAAAGAGAAAAGCTCCAGTAATCACATCCTACAGAGCTTTCTTCCAAACTTAAATACAGTCCAGCAGGAAAAAGCATAAACTGAACACTTAGAAAGATTGAAAGCAAACTGTAAAAGAAAGTTTTTACAGAAAACTGTAAAAACTGGGAGGCGATTCTTCCAGGTAAGCCAGGTAAAGCACCACCTAAACAACAGCAATTATGTCAGAAGAGAAGGCATTTCTCAAAAGCCCATGGCAAGGATATTTCCGCAGACCATTACTGTCATATAAAGTTCTGCCTGAAATACCAAACACACAGCAGGTGCTGATGTTGTGACTGCACAGCGAGCAAACTGAGTGAGCTGACAGTGTGGCTAGGCCCTCTGAGCTAACAGGTTCTCTGCTTATTCTCACATGATACTAGGATGGATTCACAAGCTAACAGGAAAAAGAGCGTGATGCTGATAGTTTAAACAGGGAAACGAAACAACTCCAGAGGTTTAAGCTGAATGGTTTCCCACAAGAAACACTGATGGATGCAAACAGAAAGTATTAATAAATCTGTATAAGCTTCAGAACAAATTGTATTCTAAAGAATGAAATACATGCTGTAGAAAGCCAGACTTCATTATGAAAATAAAAGAAACGTTTCTTTCTGTTTACTTTAATGAACCCTAACACGAAAGCATTCCATTACGCTCTGCGAATTATACTTCACTTTTCACATTGGTAAGTATAAAGACCACACAGTACATACTTTAAAACATTATCTGAAGGACCTGTTAGGAAGAAGAAATGCTGGCTATGTGAACACAGCATGCTATAAAACCCAGCACCTTGAAGAAGGTATTCCAACTGGAAACACAGGTCAGGAGCAGCACTGGCCTCAGCCCACAGCTGAGCAGGGACAGAGAACTAGTTTCCTGCCTTCAGTCTCCTGCCTTAGCCAGCAGACCACACACAATCCTCTTCCTAATCAAGAACATCCAGCTAGCATTCAGCTCCAAGATAACTGCTAAGCACATTTGCCATCAAAGTGCATAAAATTACCACAAGTAAACATCACTGAGAATTATAGTCGAGTGCTACTAAAGATAGGATAAACATGGATCTATCCCAGTGGCAAGTCACTTTGTTTTTGTTTTTTTCTTTTCAAACACTGCACCACAAGGAACTCCCAGCATGAGGAATAAAGATTGCTGATGCCCTAACAAAAGTTGTCAGCATTTCCATCTGTTTTCCTGTGCTACACTGAAACAAGAGATAGGCAGGCTTTTTTTTTTTTCAGTAAACAGCTCTCAACCCTCAAACAATCTGCCATGACACAGTGCAAAGAGCAGGCACCACTTGCTGCTGCACCAGTTAGCTGACCTCATTCTTGGAGATTACTCACCTCAGTTTAAATACATTAAACCATTTCAACATGCAGTACTTAATCCCTTGGCATCAGAAGTTGATTTCCCCAGAGCAATGGCAGGCGCCAAGGAGTTAAAACAGATTTTCAAGAGCAGTTTTCACTATTTGGTGAGCAAGCAGCTGTCAGGCATTCTGAGTGGTGTCCTTCCTTGCTGGACTGACAGATGAGGGAAGTCCACATTCAGAAATTTTTGGTTACTCTTTCACAATTCACTTGCACAGTATCAGCATTCTGATGCCAATCCTTTTTGGCCAAACTGTTTTTGGCTTTATGCAACACATACACAACTACAAAGTCATCAGTGTCTTAAAACAAAGCTAAAGAGATCAACGTTGTCTTGCCAGCATTATCCACCATGTATTCTGCAAAGGTGTCTTGACACAGTGCTACACAAAGCTTTGTAGCAGACAACACGTGGGTTTTCTTTTTGCTGTCAACAGAATACTGAACACATTCATGCTCAGAAGACTTTCCCGGTTAGTCACTTTGGTTTGCTTTTCAAACAGATGACAGCAGGAGTGCTTTTACAACAAAGCCATTCCTTTGCTGCCATCGTTCTTGTTTAACACTTTTTCTTTTTTTTTTTTTTTCCTGGGGAGGACTTTTTCCCTTTAAGACATTCTATTTAAATACACTTTGCCAATACTTTGGTAGAAGTTTTGTCCACCAGCTCAATTTTATCTTCTGCCTTTTGAGGGATCAAAAAATCATTGCAACTGTCAATATTTCTAAAAATCATAGTAATTCCATTTCCTAGCTGTTACTGACTTATGGAATGTGAGAAGGTAAACCAAAGAGTACATTTATTTCTATAATACCCTTCTCCTGAAGTATGGCTACACTACTTCCAAGGCATAAGAACAACAATGGATCTTATGTTCCAGTGGTGTTCTACGAGGAATACTTCTCCTCTCCCTCTATCATCAGAAGAAAGAGAACCAAGTAATACGATCTACATCTCTTTCCTCCATAGAACTTCCTGCAGATGAGAGAACAGAGGAGTAAAGTGCACGTGCAGGGTCACAAGTGGCAATCAACTTACAGAACCACAAAGGGAAGGCAACTTCTAAGCCCCAGGAAGGGAGAAAAAAATGGCATTAATGCCCTGATGTCACTGAAAGTGGTGAACAGTTGAGGTAAGAAAAGTAACATCCTCCAATCTCCGCAAATACAAGGAATCCAGTCTCCTAAACAACTCCTCCAGTGTCAGTCTCACAGTAGCGGTAGAAAAGCTACACTCCATTCTCATTTGTTCCTCCCACTGGGTTAGAGGCCATCCTATGTGTCCTAACAACGTGAACACAGCTCAAGAAGAGGGCTAGTTTGCCATGAGAACCTGTAGTGTACTAACAGTTTGTAAACAGATGTTTAATTCTAGCAAAAGACAACAGTAAACCAGTCTCTAAAAGCTCTCAGCACACTTTAAAGCCATCCTCCTTCATATGCTGGATAAAAAGGAAGATAATTTACACCTAATTATTTCAGACTTGAAAGAGGAAAGCCAGTTTTACTACTGCCTACATACTTTCAATCTCACAGGGTGTCCTGGGGGGTACGACACACATCTAACATCAGTACTGCCCAATTTCAGCAGCAGATACCTACCATATGAGCCAGGTGTCTTATCCTCGTAAGTAAAATGAAGTTGCAGTTCCTCTTCTGACATCCGACTGATGAACACTTTCAGCAAGCAGCAGATAATAAATAATGCATTGTGAGCCTGCCAAATAAAGAGGTGACTGGAAAGGAAGCAGAAACAGGAATCAGTAACACAATTTGGAAAAGTGCATTAAAAGCAATGAAAGCAACGATCACAAGATACATGACATTAACAGAAGAGTTCCTATGGCTGAAGCAAGGAAAAGCTGAAGTGCTCTAAAGCATTAACTGAGATTCTTTCTGAATGCAGGGAGGCTACGGCTTCATTACATTTCCTTGAGTAACAACAAGTGAGCGCTAGGAAGCCCATACAACAGCACAACATCAAGCTGTGTTAATGCATTGATGGATTAAATAAGCAGAAGCCATCCAGGAAGGAGTAGCATTGCTCTCCAGATATAAGCAGAGCAGCTCTGGCAGCAAGGAGGCATTGAAAAGAACATCTTATTTCTCTCTCTGATGGGAGTCAAGTTTTTATCAAAGGTTACAGGGGAACAATCGCAGAAAGCTTCCTGGAAGAGCTGTATGATGCTACATTCATAACCTCTTGTTCTTTCCTGCTGCTGAACAACAGTTGCATAACACAGCCTGAAAGCAGTATCCATATATAGATGTTTCTGCTCAAACCAATCAAATCTGAAAATAATTTCTGAGGGCCTTCATAAATCAGGATTTAGCTAAAAAGTCAGGTGACTTTCAAATATCTCAAAATCAGTAACTTAAGATTAAATGTCTCCTTTGAAAAATAAGCATTCTCTTATCTGAATCCTTACACCTATCATTAAGTTTCCTACCACGCAATAGTCGGCCCCCCACATAAAACCACCTCAAAGGGCTTGGGGTTCTCAACTTCCAGCCTGGAAACACAGCATGCTTACTGCCCATATGGGGTCCACCCAGAGAAAATTAGGACAGCAAGCCCCCAGGAGTGCATACTTGGGAAGGCAGAAATTAACCTGAAGTCACATCATTTTCACCTACAAATGTGCTTACCTAGCAGGGAAGACAAATACTCTTTTGTTCAGATAATACATTCATCAGTTATGCTTCATACTCTCTGCTTGATAAAGCGTTAGACACTTTCCTAATTTCAAACAATGACTTAAGGGAAGTTTAACTTTGTTCAGTAACTATGTTAACTGGTAGAGCATAACTCCAAAGCCAGCAAAAAATTGAAAGTTGAAGTGTGAAAAGGTGCGCCCACCTTTTTTGCCAGTACTTACTTTTGACATTCTGCTGATATTTTTAATTCTTTGGTTCTAGAAAGAAAGACTTTAATCAACGACCCAAGGTTTCCTGTTCGAGGATTCTTCTCCACTAGATGAGGAATTGCAAAGACACAATTAAATAGCACTTGTAAGTTGGGACAATTTAGTTCAGACTGTATGTAGAATGAAAACAGACGTCAATGCCTTAAATATTTCTATAGAAAGTATGATACTTGTTTTCCTAAACAGTGGTTACTCTGTTTTTAAGATTTTCCACTACATGCTTTACTACTCCATGATTGTTCTCTAAAATAATTTTTGTTCTGAATTAAAAATATTCCAGTGTGAAGCTTCTATGGCTCCCTTTGCAAGGCTTGCATAGAGTTTTCTATCAGGAAGCCGAGCAGGTTTCCACTACTTGCAACCTCTTTGTAATATCACTGACCACATTCATATTATTCCTTCCTTTCACCCCTGATTAATTCTCCCTCACAGATTATCTTTGAGGGCAGGAGGAAAAAGAGGTAGCAAGGACGGAGTTATTTGTTTTAAACTTTTCAATAATTTCATGTTTTACAAAAGGAAAGCTAGCTTTCTAAAGGCTTGGAATACATAAACACACTTGACACTATTCTAATCTTGCCAGTAGAACACATACAGTTACATATACAAAAGATGTGAATGTGTACATCTATGTTCCTAACGTTTTTGCTCAGCCAGATGAAAACAAGATGTCAGTTTCTCACCTAAAGATTTGCAGACTGAGATGGTTGCTTCTTCCAAAAGTTTTAAGTCAGCACTGTGGGGAGGGGAAAAAACGGTTCCATTAGCAATTCAAGTTCCATTACTTGAAGAGAAAATTCTTTACAAAACAGTGAAACACTGCTACAGAGCACTTCATTTTAACAACACATTAGCTAGTTTACATAGCTACTGAGCAGTACAATATGCATTTGAAGTACAACAACCATAGAAACATATGAACTACTAAATCTTATGAACTACTAAAATCTGTGCTAAATTCTATGGACTACTAAGACAGGAAACTGATATTCAGAAATTAATTGTCAATGAGACATCACTGAACCATTTGTTACCAGTATTACCCCTGTGGCTTTGATGCTGCCGTGCTTGGTTTGACGTCACTGAAATTAGGCATTAGCTACACTGCAAGTTTGATGCTTTCAAAATGACAAATACCACTGAAATACACTGATGTGATCCAATATATAGCCCCTTGATTCTGTACTTCTTTGGATTTCCTAATCCAGTTTTGCACCCAGACGTTGCCCCACATTTTTGCATGTTCTCAGCTTGCAATTACAGTAAAAACACACAGTATTCACATATCATCCACATGATCTCAATAAGAGAGGCATTAAAAAGAGTAACTTAACGGGATAGGAAGACTCCTCTGTAAGTGCTCTAGCTGACTCTCCTCTCCTATTCACCCACAATTCAGAGACCATGACAGAACTCTATGGATTTGGTCAGGCCAATTTTCATGTTCCCAGAAAGACCTCAATAGCTTCCACAGGATCTCTGGATTAGATCTGTAGCTTATTTAGGCAGACATGATTTCCAAGAGTGGCCAAAGCTGAACAGCTCCTTGGAGAAAAGAGACAAAATTTTCCTCCATCCTACCTTAGGATGCCTGAGCATGTAAGAAATCACCTCCACAACACAGTCAAATACTAAAACTAAATATACTTTCAAGCAAAAACACTTACATACATTCTAAGTAGCCTGTATTGAAATACAATTCTACTGAAACATAAAAAACAACCATTTCATTCTAAGGACAATCAATTACCAGAACAGCTTGCTTTTTGTTTGTGAAGGCTTAAAACCCAACAGGGCACAGCCCTGGGCAAGCTGTTCTGGCTGACCTGCTTTCAGCAAGGCACACGATAAGGCAAGCCCTAAAGCTCCCTCCTGCCTCAGCAGCTCTGTAACACTACTCCTCCTTCAGCTCTCCTCTTTCCCATCTTTCATTCCCAGCCATTATAGTAATGAGTTAATGACTCATCTTCCTCAATTCTTGCCAAGACATCTTCTGTATCCAAATTTTTATATAATTACCTGTTAATGTTTCTTTTCATTAATTTGCAGCTGAAATCAATAATAGCCTGGACAATCTCAAAACCTGAGTGAGCCAACAGCACCCAGCATCATTCTCAATACCACTGGTTTTAAGCTGGAGTAGGACTTATGGGAGAAGACATACAGCTGACATGTCATTAAATGTAAGAAAGGAAATATCTCCAAGCAGAAATATGTTTCAGTATAAGAAACATTTATTGTAAATCATCAACCTGAAACAAACAAAAAAAAATTTCAGCTCTCTTTACAAGCTTTTAATTACAGTGCTTTTCACCGGAGAAGTATCTTTCCCTGTTGGAAAGGTGTAATACAGTACTACTGCGAAACTTAATACTGTCCTAATTAGATTACCAAAATTGCTTTTGCTTCCCAAGCATTAGGATTACATTTCCCAATGAGTAACCTGATTAATATAAAAACAGCTGAGACAGAACACAAAAAGATAAGGATATTGGTAGGAACAGCAACTGATAGAATTATTTCAGAGGTTTTCAATAGGAGAGACCTCAACATAGAAACAAACATTTTGGTATGCCTGCAGCTACTCTGTGGATCAGAGTAACTTAGTGTGCAGTGAGCTGGCAGCATGCAGCTCTGCACCTACAGCTGAGCGTCTTAAGACATTTTCACATTATGAAGATCGGCTTCATTAACATCAAATGCTGGCCTTTTTCCTCTTTCAAAAATTGCTTTCAAACATAAGTCTCAGAAACAGAAAACATACTTAGATCTGTGCTTTAAAACATTAAGATCAGTCTCAAAGGTGGTCTCCTGTTTCAATGCTAAAAGCATGCAGAGTAATTAAAAGCAAGTGGTACAAAACCAGAATGCCTTGTCAACAGCTTCCGACAACATTATTTGCTAGGCCCGGGTGAGACAAAGATATATCTATTTTAAGCATCTAAATCTGTCCATCTGGCTGCTGTCACCAGGATGTGCTCCTTCTGAGCAATTACAAGCATGGTGAGCATTACCCTGGACACCAACCCACCAGAGAGCTCTCAGATACTAAATAACCAAAACCCAACTAAAACCATCCACCTCCCACCACCCGAAGAAGCTCCGTACTTCTAGAAGACAAGCAGAGCGATTACTGCAGCTGCTTCAGAATTTAAACCTTAAGTGTATACTTTAATCCTAATTACAGTTCACTTTTTCCCCTAATTCTCAAGGTATTAATTCTTACAGGAGTTTTTTTTTTTTCCCCCTTCCCTCAAGCACACAATACTCAAATTTCAACAAACTGTCAGAATCAATAACCAAACCAAGCAAGACCTTCAGAATTTCAGCAACACTTTCAATATCTGAACCATTCTTTTTGGTACCAAAACAAAAATGAGCTTTGACACCTAGAAAAACCAACCCACTCCTTCTCCTTCGCACAAGAACACAGATCTGAACTTTGCCATCCCGATTACTAGGCAACAACAACCACCCAACTCAAGGAATAGGAACACCCAGTGAGAGCATACTGCAGCAGAACACCACCCCAACACATGCACAGAGGGAAAGAAGTTGTTCTGAAATCCAGTAGAATTAATGCTGCAACTATTACACCTCCAAAGACTGATCCACAAAGGGAGATGTGGAGATGACACTTGCTTAACGAATAAGCATAGAACTGGAAGGCTAAAACTAAAACATCCCCCCTTTCTAATCCATACAGCAGCACTGGTAGCATTCAACTTTTTCATCAAGAACAGGACTGGACTGAAGCTCAAGCAAGCACTAACTCCCTCTGGAAACTCCACATCCAAAGAAAGGGATTGCTTTGTTAGATGCTCTTAAGATCACTGTTTGGGACAAAAACATCTAAAATGCATTTAAATCGATCCTCTTGAACACATTACATTTAACTGCAATGAAGTAACCACAGGAGGATCCCATGGAATACGTGGAGGGAACAGCTTTTCAGAAAAGAAAGGCAACGACTTAGATCCAGATGAACGTGAGGTGCAGGATTACTTCCCTCACACTTGAACAAAAAGTTCTAGGCTTCACAGGAATGCCCTCTTCCTCTGTGACCTGTTGGCCAGCATTTTCGAAGTCCTTCATTAAAGCACAAATTTGCTCTCTTAAGTTGAGGGAATACTCCCAGGCTTCAACAAAACTGTCATTAAAGGTGAAATTTGCTTCCTGACTTCACAGAATTCTTTAAAGAAAGTAGCTTCAACTAGCTGTATTTTAAAGGCATCAAGACTCTTGTGAAACAAAGACATGGTTTAGTGATGGGATTCTGCAGGTCAGGCTGATGGCTGGACCTGATGACCTTGAAGGTTTTTTCCATTCTAAATGATTCTGAGTCTGAAAACACAGCTTTTACATTGGCAGAGGTTACTGCTTTAAAACACCCCAGCACAGCAAGCAGCAAGAACGTTTTGCATACAGACTGTCACTACAAACCCATCCAAACACAGACTGCAGGTCATTACATCTTTTCTACCCTATTGAGGAAGATAAATCCCTCAAAATCTCTATTGTTCCCTAAATGCCACCTGAAGATTTGATGCACACTTTCAAGTCAACAGCAGAAGAGTGAAGGGTTGTAGAGCTTGAAAAGGGCAATACCCATTTGGCAGTAGATGAGAGAACAGCGCTTTTTTACTGTGTTCTCTGAGAAAGCAAGAATTCTGGTTGCAAGTGGACTGTAAACACAATGGGAAATATTGTGAGTTATGTCCTACTGTGCTTGGTTTTTTAGTTATATATGTATATATCAAACAGCAGCAATTTATTTTGATTGTTCCACTGCCCCTTTGTCTTACAAAGTAAAGAACTGTCTCACAGCTCAACTTGGAGCTTTTCATAACTAACTTTTACTAACTAACAAATGCTAAAATCATGCAGTGCTACAACAAACCCAGGAAGTATTAGATCCAATAAGAGGATTCATTTCCCTACTGCCTTCTCTGCTTGTATTTTTCCTCTTCCTCTTTCCTTACAGCCATACATAGAACAAACCAACTTCCAAAGAAGCATCCAGAGAACACGATCCTGTTCTACCTGGGGATTGTGTCAGTCTCATCTCTGCAAAAAGATGAGGAAATAAGGTCTTTTGCTCTACCTCCACGAAGACAACACAGCACTTGTGTGGCTCGCAACAGCACTTGCAAACCATCACCTACTATAAACACACCTTACAACAGCCTAGTGTAAAAAGTATTATTCACAAAGAGGAAAAAAAAACTTTAAATTCTGTCTTGGCAAGTGAAAACTGGTTCCTTCCCATAACTGCCAAAACCCAGCACCTCGCTGCTGTCAAACGTATGACCTCCACTCAAGCCTCATTAAAACAAACTTGATACTCCACAAGCTTTCCATCTCTAAAATGAACACTGACCTCTATTGTTCTGCTCCTGCAGGCAAGGTTATCTGATTTAGACAACGGCTGAGGATGCTGTGCAGCCAACATCATTTGACATCATTTGTCAAACCGTCCTCTCAGGTAGATGCAGCTTAATGGGAAATATCAGCTTCCTTTCAATTACACTGCACGAAGGAGGCCTCTAAAAATAAATCCCTCCTGGCTCCCAGGCAAGAGCACCATCTGGTGTTCAGCTAATCAAGCCTTCAACCTGCTTTTGGATAAAGCTTTTGGGTTTGTTTGGCTTTTTTTTTTAATATGTCTTTTTTTATTTTATTTCTAAACAAGCCGACTCTGCACTGGATCTGAGAGCATGAAATAGGCACATCAAAAGCTCCAAGTTGAGCTGTGAGACAGTTCTTTACTTTGTAAGACAAAGGGGCAGTGGAACAATCAAAATAAATTGCTGCTGTTTGATATATACATATATAACTAAAAAACCAAGCACAGTAGGACATAACTCACAATATTTCCCATTGTGTTTACAGTCCACTTGCAACCAGAATTCTTGCTTTCTCAGAGAACACAGTAAAAAAGCGCTGTTCTCTCATCTACTGCCAAATGGGTATTGCCCTTTTCAAGCTCTACAACCCTTCACTCTTCTGCTGTTAATTGTTGGCTATTCTCTCCATGCAGAAGCCAAAATTCTTCCTCTTCCTCAACCACTACAGAAACAGAGGTTTTCACCTTAACCATTTTCCCTCCAAAGTGTCTGAACTTCAGCTTACAGGCACAGTAATACAAGCCAGGTAGATTATCTGCCAGCTTTGAAATGTCAAAGTCATAGTCAAACAGCAGAATATGGGAGTCTATTAGATGCTACGAAAATAAATGTGGCTCTTTGTCTTTCAAAAGCCACTGTGAGCAGCATTCAAGACACTGCACAGAAGTCTGTCACTACGTGTGAGCCAAACCTCACCAGAAACTTTATTCAATCACTAATTTGTATTAAATTCTCAGGAGCTCACGGTGTTCGTTACCTTGCATCAGTTTTTCTCCTTCCAAAAAATATCTCATTAACACTTATTTTGACAGGAGCTCTGTGTGAACAAATCAAAGTTGAAGAACGGAAATAAAACTGGCTTTAGAATCTTCAACAACTGCAGAAAAAGTGGCTTATTCAAGAAAAGCCACTTCAAAACAAACAAAATTCAAAAAAAATCAAACACATACACACACTCACATCCTCTTACAAAGTCTATCATTGATTTTTTTCTAGCAGCCAGAGGGCATTAATAGCAATTGCAGCTACAAGGAAGAAAGGAACCCAAAAAAGACAACACGGTGGTAAGAGATTTCAGAATCAGAAACAGAAGTCCAGTTTACAGGCAGGCATTTACTCCCCTGCTGTCTCAAACAGGAATAATGCAGAACAACTCGTTTGCTTTTAGACTTGTCACTTTTATGGCTGTGTTGCCAAAGTTTAGTTACCCAACAAACTCCATCACTGTACCTGTTTGTGGGAGCGGTGAAGCTGAAGGACAGCAGCTGATTCCAGAAGGGGTCATTCTCAGAGATGGGCTCTGCTCCTGATAACTTCTTCAAGTACTCATTGTCTGGAAGCTCACTGATGCTGCTGCTATTTGCTCCCATCTTTGTTATCTGGCAAATCACGTTCTAAACTTTCATTTCTGTAAGGAAAAAAAGAAAAGAAACATTTAAAGTCCTTGGTACAAATGAGGAATATACAACCTCACGTGCCAGCCCATCCTTCCAGGATATCAGCTTTAATAATCATCTACATTTTGAGAATACATAACTGTGACTAATAAAAAAGCAGAAGTTTTCTCACCATCCCCACCATGAGGTAAAGCACTGCATTACAGGGTAAATAAAACACTCATGCCTGAGCTCGCTTAAGAAGTAAAAACGGGAGAAGTTCTATTAGAAGATGCAAGCTACCTCCTAGAAGAAACTCTTGATTTGTTTCAACAAAGGTACAGGACCTATTTGAAGTATCACTTCAACTTGTTTGCCTCATCTTCACAGAGGCCTCTGCTTCCAGAAAAGACCGTCCTTGTGGCATAAAAATGAGGAAAACTAAGAACGATGATCGATGCAGCCACAATCTGCAATGTTAGCCTCCAACACAGCTGCAATCCCAACATCTTGTATTAGAGACTTAGTGCAAATCCACAGTATTCAGAAATGTGAGAAACAAAACGCTAGCATAGTCAAACAGCAGAATATGGCAGGCTATTAGGAAATAAAGATGTGTTCTTTAGCAGGTGAAATCCTACAAAGATAGGGAAAAATGTTTAGGAAAAAACAAACTACACCAATAACCCGTGAACCTCTTAAGAGTCTATAAAGCTTTTTGTAAATGAGACCTATCTGAATCCTCTGCAGAAGCAATTTTGTCACTGTGACCACGCGCAGAAAGTGAAATATTAAGTGAAATCTGCAGAGAAGCACTGAAGGACTGTAAGATGTAATTAGTTAACGAAGGTTTCCAAACTTAGGCTGAGAGCTTACTCAGAACAGGATGAATGCATCTTACCTGAATACAAACTTTGCCACTTAGAAAGAAAAAAAAACCCACAAAAGTCCCAGCATGCATTAATTCTGAGATCACGTCAGTGAATACTAAAGCTAGAGGATCAAGTGGCAAAGAAACAAATGTGAATAATATATGATACTGGATCATTCGTATGTAGAAGAACTGAGGCTCAGGAACTGGGGTTCGAGTTGTACATAGACATCTTAGCCCTGCTGCCCCTGGACCACAAACATCCAGCTCCTACAGAAACCAACAACCTGGGATCAACCGAGATGATCAGAGGGCTGGAGCCGCTCCCCTATGAAGAAAGGTTGAGGGATTTGGGTTTGTTCAGCCTGGAGAAGTCTCCAGGAAGAGCTCATTGTAGCCTTCCAGTATTGAAGGGAGCGTATGAACAGGAGGGGGATTGACTTTTAGGTGGCCTGTTAGTGACAATATAAGGGGGAACAGCTTTAAAGGACATTTGGGTGAGATGTTAGGTTGACATTTTTTACTCAGAGGGTGCTGAGTGCTGGCACAGGCTGCCCAGAGAGGTTGTGGACACCCCAACTCTGGAGGCTTCAAGGCCAGACTGCATGGGGCCCTGGGCAGCCTGAGCTGATGGTTGGCAACCAGCCCACAGGCAGGGGCTAGGACCAGGCCATCTTTAAGATCCCATTCACCCCATGCTGTGCTATGATTCTAAGAAAGCTCTTGGCTCTGGCATACCCACTGAAATAACGGTGATTTGCTGTATTTACTGTACCTTGTATTTGTAATTTACTGTACCTTGGGAGCTCTCCCTCGTCCCCAGAGCCCGGCTGACCTCTTCCAAACAGAAGCAAGGCTGGACACTGGAAAACAGGATTTTTAGAATTTATCTCATCCTCTTTTACCACAGATTTTCCCCAAACTTGATTATGTTAACAGGCACTTTTGTACAGAAAGGCTGCTCTGCAGGACCTCAGTTCCAAGCTCACCTTAGAACACAAGGCTAAGCAGACTCCTATCACATCACAGTAGGAAAGCCAAAAGGAACACACACACGACAGCCCTTTCACCTCAGAGAAGTCAGTCCCAAACACACCAATAGGTTACTTAGCAAATCTACATTTTTCCCCTCCGAATACTCTAAACAAATTCATGGGTCATTAAAAAAAAAAAAGTCTAATTGCTTTTTAAGGCAGAGCACTCTAATTGTTAGCTTAAAAAAAAAAACCTTAGATATTTATTAGCAAGTCTTTTAGTTTAATGCAATAATATCACCATACCAAGACTCTTTTCTCCTCATGAAGCTGTGAACATCCCCAAAGACTCATAACTCACACTGTAAGGCTGTGCAACATGCACACTGTGTTACATGCAACATCTGTTTGGCCACAGAACGCAGCCCCAACATGCAGGAGCAGTTGCTTCAAACCAAACACAAGGAAGCGCCTTGCACATCAGGACCTATTTCAGCCTCAGATAGATGAGGGGAAGCACAGATCTTAAATTCACTGTCCCTTCTAAAAGACTTTGATATTAATTATTAACCATGTTTACAAGAATCTCATTTTTCCTCTTCAGGTTAAAAGCAATTCAGCAGTACGTACAGCATCTGGTCATGACTCTGCATACCAAATCTTCCTGGTAAGAGCAATACACATGCTAGAATTGGAGGTGAAATGGACTTGCAGGACAGCCATCCAATAACTTCAGGCTTCTTAGGCTGTTAATGTCCTATCATTAGTGATAGGACCAGAGGGAATGGTTTCAAGCTACGGCAGGGGAGATTCAGGCTGGACATGAGGAAGTATTACTTTTCAGAAAGGGTGGTCAGGCACTGCAATGGATGCCCAGGGAGGTGGTGGAGTCACCGAGCCTGGGGGAGTTCAAGGAAAGGCTGGATGTTGTGTTGAGGGACATGGTTTAGTGGGAGCTATTGGGAATAGGTGAACGGTTGGACTGGATGATCTTTGAGGTCTTTCCCAACCTCAGTGATTCTATGATTCTATGACTCATGTGCTCCACAGCTTCTGCTGTTTTATTAAACTGCTTTGGCCAACCTTCAGCCAGAGTTCTGCAGTGTTCCCAGCCTCTCCTTTCACATACACAAACACGACAACAGCTTGCAAGCTTAACTCGGGGTAACCTGTACTGCAGAACTCCCAGCAGGCTTGTCACACCCTCTAAGCCTTCTGTTCAAATAATGTTACTGCAGTAGTTACAGTTCCACTAAGTCTCCTACTGGTCTCCCAGTGAGGGCATCCCACTAATCCACCTAGTAAAGCCAGCTTTGAGCAAAGCAGTTCCCCTTTCCACAACTAACCCTCACATGGTTGTCAGGCTGAACCAGCAGGCAGCCTGAAAATACACCTACATACACACATAGAGACACAAATATCAACACACACACATTCAAATGAGACATTCAAATGTCTCATATAATCCTAGAATAAAACGTCCTAGAAGCAGAAGACATTACCAGAAGGTATCATTTAGCTCCAAAATTTGAAGCCTGCTACCCACACAGTACATTTAATTCTCTGATAGTCATTCATATTCCAGCAGTATTTGCAGTCCAATACTTTGTGGACTGAGTATCATACACAACACTCATCTGCAAAACTGAAGAGCAGAGATGGCACCCACAAGTAACAAAGTCTGAACAGACATCAGTTACACCTCAGAGATGATCTCCAACTGAAGGAAGGCATCAGGTTCAACCTTCAAAATCTGCAGACTCATCCTCACTGGGGATTTCCTAATCTCCAGGACAATCCCACTTCTCAGTGGGCAGCCTGACAGCTGATAGCAATGGACACTGAAAGCCTGAAGCAGAAGCACAGCCCTCGAGTTTGTGCCCGGGAATGTTTGTTAGATGTGTTTCATCCACCTCTAGAAGAAGTAGAAAGTTCCAGTAAGCTTGAAGCCCCACTTTTTTGGTTGCCTTTAAGAATCCCAGCTTTCTGCTCTCAGCAATACACTTCTGCACCTCCAGGCACACTGCAAGGGAGACCATCAAAGGCAGCAGGTCACTCCAGTCCCAGCTGAGCTGGGCAGGCACACACACACACTGCTCGCATCCTCACCCACCTGCACTCCTCCTCACTGAGCCCATTCCGAACTGCAGCACACATCAAGGACTGCAAAGCCTTCGTGGAGTCAGAAATGTTATTTCTGTTCATCAGTACACGACCACGCGGAACTTTGGGATGAGAAATGTTCCAAGCAAAAAGATCTGACTAAGAAATGATGTCACCTGCTTCTTCCACTGCCTGCTGCCAGATGTACCGCAAGGGTCCCCATGTCACAATGTGCCAGGCAGCTGCTGCCAGGGGGAAACTTGTTTGTTAACACATATCCAAAGCTTCAAATGCACTGACAAAGGACTGACAGATCTCAAATTGATGCCGATGCTGCAGAACCAGAAAATGTGAATTCCAGCACATAAACGGCAGTTTCCCTTAACAGTACAACCTACTGTTTTCTGCTCACTTCTAGGGAAAGGAAAACCCAGCAAGCAGAAAGTAATCTGACAATTCAATTTACTGCTTAGTTCTCCAAAGTATTCATTATCTGAAAGCAAGAGACAGCGAAGTGACAAAGCTCCCTTCACACAGATGTTTCTGCCCCTGCCTGATGTGTCATGCACTCATCATACTGCACAGCTCAGGGAACTGTTTGGGGGAAGAATCCCTGCTAAATGAGATTAGTGATGCACAAACACTCTGCAGTGAGAACTTATGCCCTTAAGGGCAGCTGCAAAAAAAAAAAAAAAAAAAAATTTAAAAAAAAAAAAAAAATCTTTACAACTCTTAGAATTTAAGATATTTTTCTATTTTTAATCAGAAGAAGCATGAAAAAATGATCTTATTTCAAAGCATGTTAAAAAATAATTTAAAAGAAAAAAAAAAAAAAAAAAAAAAAAGAGCAGAGATGCATCAGCCATACCTCAATGTCTGCCAATGAAAAACACCATCAAACCACTGCTATCAGTGCTTCCCCTACCTGAGTTCCCCAAGGAACTGCTTCTGCTCATGTTCTTTCCCACAGTACTGACTCGTGGTTGCCTCCACAGCTTTCCTACACCTACGTGGGAGTGCTCCTTTCCCTAATTCCAGGCAGAGCTGCCCAGATACCAGTCACTCTCCATTTCTTCTCCACCCACTCCTTTTCAGACTCCAAAACATCCTCGGTTCTGATCTCAAAGAATTTAAGATTACTCATCTGAGCTGTCTGCTGTTTTCTCCTGCAGACAAACACAGCACCCTTTTCGTTCCTCCTGTTCTGCAACCTGCCCTAGTGTCCATGCTGTTCTGCAGCATCCGCCTGAAGCAGGCAGCACTGCTGTGATGTGGTCCCTACAGGTCGCAGTGAAGCTGAGGAGTCCTGCACAGCAGCAGAAGCAATGCATCCTGGCAGATTTGCTGCCAGCAAAGTACACCCTTACAAGGGAGCAGGTGAAAACTGAGGACAACACTTCTGCTCCAGTTCATCTTCCACGTGTGTTTTGTGTGGGAGTCAATCTCCACATTCCAAGGAGCATAAGCTGCTCCTTCCCATCCCACCTCCAGGACAGCCCTTCTGCTCACAGCCAGACAAGAGATCCCAGGAAACCTTGCTTAGGTAGAATATTTCAGAATATTAAAAGAAACTGAATGTTTCTTTTAACAACATTCTGGGAAAGAACTGAAAAGGAGAAAAAAATAAAAGAAGGAAAACGTACCTTCTATAAGTGACACGGAGATGCACGGCTTATGTCATTTCTCAGTGCCATCTCAAGAACCTACAGCTCTGTATTTATAATACAGAAGCACCAGCCAGCAGGACCTGTAGCTCTTGAACAAAAATTGACACTGAATGACACGAGTATCCATTAGTAATCAGTATTCGGGGGGAAAAAGACAGAAGAAAACACAGGATATAAAGAAACGCTCACAAAGTTACATTATGGCACTGGGCAGCAAGAAGCAAATACATGTTTGGACACAGGATGCACATTCTAAGGCAGCATGCCTTTCCACTACTTCTTTCAAGACCCAAAGTCAAAACTACCCTATTTCCAAGCACTAGCCCTTGTATTAGCACTCACTAATTCACATTAAGATTATTTGCCCCTGCTCTCCTCAGTCACTGTGTGTCACAGGAGGCAAACAGCAGGCAGGAACTTAGAAGGAGCTCTGCTGACAGGACACGGGCCTGACAAACACCTTTTGTTACGAAGGTGATGAAACGTCAGGGCTTTCCTCCACCCTGTAAAGGTAAATTAACGTTGACAGGATCTCCAGCAGCCAGAAATAAGCTTTATTACAAGAGAAAACAGCAGGCTACAGCTTTCTGAAGCACAGTTAAACAGCCTTAGGCTGCCATGATGTCTCTCCCAGTTCATCTACCTTTTATGTTTCATATAGGGTGAGTGCAAATGAAGCCACTTGGCAAGAAGTGCAATTACTATCAGGTACAGTAGGCTTCCCACTGCAGAGAACACACTTGGAAGAAACACCCATCCTCACTGACGATGGTTCTTCAGCCACCAAACAGCACTTCTTGCTTTTAATACATCCTTTGCGCAAAAAGACATGTGACTTCATAACCCTGCAAGCCCAACTGTCAGTCATTGGCACACTACGAACAGCCTGGATCTTCCTTTTCATCTGATAAAACATCACTGGAAGCATCAAAGCCACCTACCTTCCATATTCACTTACGTTACATACTTTCCTACTGAATTTAACTCAGACTGCCAAGTGCTGGGAAGAGCAGCAAGGAGCTGACAGCCGCTCCAGCTGTGTGCTGTGTGGATTCCAGCCCACGGAGAGCTCAAAGTAACGCCTTCCTCAGGTCTTTGCAATGCAAGCAGCAATGACAATTTTTAATTTAAAATCAAAGGAGCAATTTCACTGCTTTTTACACAGAAGTTACTAAAATTCAGAATTACACTACACAGTGGCTTTCAACATTAGACTCAATGGCCCAGGAGACTGTTTGCACCTCCCAGCATTCAAGAACTGCCCAACACAAGGGAAAGTAGGCCTGTAATTCTATAGATCACAGAACGGTTTGAGTAGGAAGGGACCCTTAAAGGCCATCAGGTCCCACTCCCTGCAGTGCACAGGGACACCCACAGCTCCAGCAGTGCTGAGCCCACCCGGCCTGACCTCAGCTGTCTGCAGGGATGGGGCAACACCAGCCTTTCTGTGCAACCTGTGCGAGGGCCTCTGGGTAAAGAATTTCTTCTTTCTATCCCATCTAAATTCCTCTTCTTTTAGTTTGAAACCATTTCCCCTCGTCCTATCACCACAGGCCCTGACGAATAGTCTGCGCCCTTCTTTCCTGTTCTTCTTCTTTCCTTCCCCTTTCAATACTGACAGGCCTATCTCAGGTCTCTGCAGAGTCTCCTCCAGGCTGAACACACACCTGTCCTCACAGGGAAGTTCTCTCCATTTGTCCTCACAGGGAAGGTGTCATACCTGCAGCACAGCACCTTACCCCTCAGCACAGGCAATGAAAGAAGTCGAAGACAAGAACCGGTATCAGAGAAAGTATGCTTCACAACCTTAAAATATTTACCACTCTTACTGGATATTACCCTCCAGAAGAGACCAATACGTGGGAAATAACCAGGAAGTGGAGAAAACACTGCATAGGGTGAACTGCTCTCGCATCTCTGAACGCAGGAAGGAGAACCCTCAGCTTCCTCACGGGACCCACAGCACCGTGAAGGTTGGAAAAGATCTCCAAACCCCTCCACCACGCCCCCCGCAGCCACATCCCAGTGGTTTTTCAGCACCACCTCGGACGGTGACTTCGCCACCTCCGCGTTCCACCGCTCTTCGGAGAAGAAATTTCCCCCCGATATCCAAACCCGCCCATTCCCTGGTGCGGGCACAGCCGCGCGGCCTGACGCTCCGCCAACAGCGTGCCCCGGAGGCTTTGACGCCGAGGGAGCCTCGGCCGAGCGCCGGGCTCCGCCTTCCGTTAGGGCCCGGGAGCGCTGAGGCCGCGCTTACCGTGCGAGGACCCGCCGCTCCAATGGCTGCAACGGACACGCACTCAGCGCGCGCCGCGGGGGCGCCACCCGCCGCCCCCCTCCTCACGCAGGCGCACACGCGCCGCTTGCCCCCCGCCTGCGGCCTTTCCACGTCGCCGGCGCTGCGGCGCTGCGCATGCGCCAGGGTGGCGGCCGCGCGGCACGCCGGGAAATGCAGTCCGCCAGGCGGGAGAGCCGCGATGCACGCCGGGAAGTGTAGTCCGCCTGCTTCTAACTAAAGCTGATTTTATGTATATCGCACCAACCGCAAGAGGGCTGCTTAGTTTTTGATGCCTATTTGATACCTGTGGTATTCGATACCTTTAAAAAACCCTGTTTTTTGTTCTTAAACGCAGCTCTGTGCAGTTCTTTGCACTGCATCACAAGACCTCCTGCACCCCTGCCCACCTTCAGGCAGCTTCTTCCTTTCACCTGCTTTTTTTAAGTCATTTTTTGCTCTTCTTGTTGTTTATTCACAATGCAACAGGATCATGAACCCAATCTTGAAAAAGAATAGAAACAGATTCATAAAACAAGTCTCTGCCAGGGCTTTCAGTGCCTATTTTGCTTTCTGCAGATTTTTTGGTTGGCCCTTTCAGTAGATGCTTACACACCTAGAAACGGGGGTAGAAGCCCCACTCTGTTTCATGTTCCATCTCAAAGTATCATTTCAGTAGGAAGAACAAAACAAAACAAAACTGCACGAACAAACGAGCTCCTTCCTGCAAAATGCGAGGAGCCCAAGCACAGCTCTGGCACTTTTTCTCGTGCTCACAGCTGCTAGAAGTGAATGCATTACACAGCACGCCTGTGAGAGGTTACAGGAATGCATTATCTTTTATTACATGAATTGTGGCATAGAATAACAGAACCAGGTTTTCTATCACAAAAGGTATTGCAGGGAGAAAGATGTGCCTGTGAACGATATAAGGGCTTACCCTCCAAGGGTAGTGCAAAGGCTTATTAAGTAATACAAAATTCACCTTCTATTAGACTGGCTCGTTAAGGGAGATTAAGCACCATTATGTCTTACATTTTAAATTCTATGATTAAGAGGAATTTTCTATGCTTGAACTCATTACAAAGATAACAGAACAACACTGGTCCAGTATCCAGCTTGGGCACTGCAGGCTGATTCACACATGCCCTGCCAAAATCTGAGCAGCGGTAGGAAGCAACACACTGCTGCAGCCGACAGCATGGAGTGAAAACTTCTCTGGCAGAAGAAATCACAGCCCAAGAATGAGCCAGGACCTCAGTGACAGTTCAAGGGGAGCAGGATGCCCCTCAGCACTGCAGTGCACTGCCCTTCTACCTGCAATAATTCTTGAATGAACAAAACGCATTAATCAGCTTTTCTTGCTATCATAACACACTCAAGTACTATCTACAAAACATCTCTCTATAACAATGTACAACTGTAAGACTTCTGAGAAAATGATAAGCAGCAATCCCACTTGCTGGAATGGCTAGTTTGGAGTTCTTTGTTTCGTTTCGTTCTGTTTTAGTCTTTTAGATAGTCTTCTGGTTTGGCAGTGGGCACAAAGCAGAAACTGTAACTTCTATACCTACTAAGCACAAAGGCATCATTTTGGGATGCATTTCAGAACCAGAACACATCTTCCCAGGAGGAGGCAGAGCTGGACACGCTGAGAACAGTCCCTTTATCCTGCAGTCAGTAGTTTTATGGCCACCCTCTGTCTGCTGACTGTCCACAGGTTTTCAAAAGTTTCATTACTGCTCTAGATGTTTATTTTAAAGAAGACTAAAAACAACTGTATGAAGCTGCTAATTGTTAAATAAAGTCCTGCTTTATTACAATTCAAGTTACACAAGCACGCTGAAAGAGATTTTTGTCTTTTTTTTTTTTTCTGAAAGATAAGACATGTATCATTTGAAACCACTGCAACAGAATATAAAGCAGCAATTCCCTTGCATCATGTCTTTGTCGATCCTTCTCAGGAAAGAAAGGTAGAAAGTTAAAGAAAAAATGACTGAAAATATCAAATCAAGTCCTTCTATTTCTAGTAAGCTAAGTAAATTTTGCACACAGCATTACTCCTTTAGCTCATCCACAAATCTCACATGGCAGGCTCGGCTCTTCATAATTTTGACCATAATATTTATATTGCCACAATGAAATTAGTAGTTCTTTAACTACGCCAAGATTACAGTTTTCAAGTCGAAGCCTGAAGTATTGCACTCACAGCGAGCAAAACTAAGCAGCAACACATTTAGCTAGACTTATCCACAAACTATGTAATCTAATCTCCAATCATGTCAAATAGATTATAGATTATAGATGCAAAGTGGCTCCAGCGAGGAAAACAAAGAATAACTTAATACAGCTTTCAAACATTTCATATAAGAAATTTGCTAGCTGCCATTGTAGTGGCAAAAGAGATCCTCTCCTGTAAGTGGTAAGGGGTTTTATTCAGCTGTAATGTGCAAAGAACAAAGTCTCAGTGTGAGAAATAGCAATCACCAGTTCATGTTGGACACAAGGGGAATGAAATCCGTAGGAATGAATTCCTCTAATCTGCTTTCTTGTCAGACACTTCTGTTGATCCCTTTGCAGCAATTCCGTTTGCAACCCCATTGCTTTCAAACTGCAAATAAAAGACAACACCTTTAAAATGAGATGTCTAAAACCATCTTTATACCCAGGACAGTAATATATGGTGATGAAAACTACTCTTGTAAGCACAGCCAGTGAAGACTCATGCAGAATCTGCCTAAGAACCAACGTGATGGAATTTCTTTAGATTTACACATGACTGTTTAGGGTGGAGGATGAGGGCAAAGCTCTCAAAAGTTCTGTTTTTTGCTACAAGAGATACATAAACGCAGAGTTTCAGCATTTTACCCCATTATGAGTGGCAGAGCTAGCAGAATAGTTACTTTTTATAGTCTCTTTCATGCATCAGGTTCAACTGATTGATCACTTCACTTCCTGCTTTTCCGAAAGAACAGCCTGAGTCCTGTCTTCAAGCTTTTTCAGAACACAGGTGCAATTCCTGTCCTCCCAAAACCTCCCAGAAGCTGTCTGGAAGAAACTGCTATTTCCGACCAGCTCAGTACTGACAGCTCCCTTTCAGCAGTAAATAGCCAAAAAATCTTCTCTGAAAACACCCAGCTTCTGTGGTGCCCACAACTGCCCTACCTAGAGATTCCCTCACTAGCTAAGCACATCACCTTACCGTGTAAGTTCCAGATTCATCCCCCTTATCTCTCTGTGAGGCTGAAGGTGGATTTCCAGCACTGCCTCCTTGGCCTTGCTTGGTGGCTGTTTCTTGCACAGCTCTCTTGGACCACACACGCTTAATGAAAGGAGCAATAATGGGATAGATGTAGGGCTCAAGGAATTTCTTGTAGACCCAGAGAAGAACAGGAATGACAATACAAGGGATGCACACCATGGCTTCCTCTCCTTCTGTGACGAAGCTGAAAAGCAAAAACGTTAACAGTTTTTGTATGCCTCAAGTTAAGAAAACACAAAGTCTTAAGAAAGGGCTGCAATTAATGTTTAAAGAAAAAAGATCTCTTAAAACCAGATTTTTAAAGTTCTAAAATGTTATTCCCTAAGCTGAGAGCAGCTGTACATTCCACTGCTATAAAATCCTTAGGGACAAAAAGGGCAACACTCTTGACACTTCGGTAGTAATCTTTGTTAATTCATCATCCCCACAGCTCAAAGTCAGAAAAAATGCATTCAGAAAATCAAACAAACAAACAAACAAAAATAGGATCTGAGAAGAATATGTGCTACTTTCTTCCACCTGCACTGGACTGGGACTCATTTGATCTGCACCAATTCAATACAATTTGCCAAACTACTAGAAAATTAAGAATCCCCTGCCTCCCAAAACCTGTGATTTTGGGAGTTACTTTCAAAAACAGCAGCCCAAAGTCTGCAATGAACAAAGCAGAAAAGCAAAAACCAGAGTGCAAGGGCAGAAAGTGCAACTGGGAGAGGAACTGGTTAAGCAGAATGAGAAATGTCCCTTTCCGTGGTGGTAAGGTACCACTTACGCTATGCTCAGCTGCACAGTACAACTCTAACCTTCACGTTTCCCTTTCTTGGATGCTAACACCTGGATTCCCACATTAAAACACACAACAAAAGCTTTCCACAGTCCTTCCATGAAGCTGCATACTCTCTCTTGGGACATCCAGTACTCTTTTCAAATTATCCCCATGTAGCCCCAAGCAGGCCATGTGAAATAGCAAATCAGCTTCCAGGTGATAGCTTCCAATGACAGTTCTGCCCTCTTCCAGTGTAAGTACAGGAGCTGACTGCCTCTGAAGCCAGATGGGAATCTTACACTGCAAAAATATGCATGAGGCAACCCTCCAAAGCCATCTGAATAGACTTATGCACTTGGTGCCTGAATTCCTAGATATCAAATCTTCAGTGAAACCGTGAGGAATTATCCACCTGCTGAAGAATGACGGAAACAACAGGCTGCCTTTCTGAGGCCACTCTGAGCAGTCACTGTGCAGACAAATAATAGCACTGTCAGATGCAGAAGCAAGCCACAAAAACTAAAACAACAGCCCTAAAATATTCAAACATTGTTTCAAAGTTTATTCTGTGCTTTCATGATGCCTTGTTGCCTGGCTGGCAGGCAATTGAGGGTGAAATTGTAATAGCAAGCTTACTATTCTGTCAAATATCCTTTTGTTTGTCTCTCAGCTGCCCACATGCGAGTGAGCAGAAAGAACAACCATGACATGGCACATTTAAACGCATTTGGTCTTTGTTTCCCACTTTTAATTCCATTATTATTGAACTTTTCTCATGGAAACAAAGCAAAACAAACAAAAAATAAAGATATGCAAACAAAAGAAGTTTATCTCCAAAAAAAGGACAAGCTGGTCCTCCGCTGTGTTACTACCGGCCCTCAGGCCTAGAATCTGCCCGGTTCCGTTAAATCGCCGAGCCGCCGCCGGCTGCATTTTCCCTCAAGGCACGAGCACAACAGCCGGAGAGCCCCAGGAACGAGCGAAGCGCGGCTCCAGCAGCGCTAAAACAAACAGCTCCCACCTCCTGCACGTATTTCACCCGGCTGGAGGAACGAGGGGCCTGCAGAACAGCGGCCGCAGGGACCTCCGCCCGAGCCGGGACACGCCGCTTACCTCAGCCACCCAGCTGCAGCCGCACCGGAAGTAGTCCGCCCTCCTGCTTCCGGCGGATGCGCGTAATGGCTCTGCCCAATCAGAGGCGGAGAGCCTCGTGGCCCCAACCCAAGGAAGTGACGTACACTGCTAGCGTCACCAGGGGCGGGACTTCCTGCTTAGGAGCTGTGCAACGCTCCCCCGCGCCACCTCGGCGCTTGCTGCCGCCAGTGGGGAACCGCCCCAGGAGGACACGCCGAGCGCTGCAACGTTCCTCGAACATCGCACAAACCCACACAAGACATTTAAAGTTTTTAACTTTATTTATGTACATCTGCTGTTTCTGATTTACTCCCGAGCCATCAGTTTCTGCTTCTTCAGCTTCTTCTGGGATATCTGAAAAACAAAGAAGGAAACGGTGGTAAGGGGTACGGTTACACATCAGCCTTCAAAACTCCGTGCTCGCCCTCTTTGCCCTCTCTCTGCATCCATGTTTACATGCACGCACCATGAATGCTGTAACTCCTTCAGAAGGCAGCAATAAATTCTCTGCAATATGCACACCAACACAAGTGTTTCTAAGTTATCACTGCTGTCTTTAAATTAACATCAAGGTTGCTCAGAAATGACTTTTTTTTTTCATGAGTATTCCAAAGGTGTCCTAAGATAAGACATCACAGCAACCCTTCTGTCTGAACACACTGCTTCCTGGAGACATTAAGAAATGAGAAGACATTGAGTGCGTGATGCCTTTTTACCTTTTTCTTTTGAGCAACTTCTTCTTCTGGCTTGGGGACAATTTGCTCCTTCTCAGTGAGGATCATCTCGATGTGGCAGGGGGAGCTCATGTAGGGGTTGATCCTCCCGTGAGCTCTGTAGGTGCGCCGGCGCATTTTGGGAGCCTTGTTCACCTGGATGTGCTCTATCACCAGAGAATCCACATCCAGACCCTGGGGGGGGGGGGGTAAAATTAAAACACTGTGCCTCACTTCTCCCTGCAACGATCTCCGCAGCATACAAACAAGAATAACCACCCCCCTGCTGCACATTATACGGATTTCAGGTTGAGTCTTTTACCTGGCAGGGACAAACTAAAATCAGAAAAACAGAATACTCTCCTGCATGTCACAATGGAAGTACCTTCGCTGATGGCTCAGAAAAAAAGTTATTATTTCATGGTTATTCCAAAGGTGTCCTAAGATAGTCATCACTGCCATCAAAGCTGCCAAATAAAGCGTTGAACACATAGCAAAGATACAAGCTGACCCCAAGTCTACAGGTCTTGTTTTCTGTGAATTTTAAGAGATGAACCTCATAGAATAAGCACGCATCAGATAACTCTCCATGAACTACCTGAGAAAAACTCTCACTCACTCCAACTTAACACAGCACAGTTCAAACAGTAAACGAAATCTTCTACGCCATGCTTTCAGCTACAGAGCAGATCCTCACTTTTTGTTTGAGCCACTGAGCTCAGGATCACAGAGTCAGAAGAACACTTTCCAGTTAGTAACATTACCCAGCCTACCTTGAGCTCAGCATTGCTCTCTGCGTTTTTGAGCATGTGCAGCAGGAACTCCGCGCTCTTCTTGGGCCAGCGCCCCTGAGTCCAGCCCCACTGCTTGGCCTATGACAAAAAGAGCTCTGGTTTGGTTCTGGTACCTGACCCGTCCATGCCAATAACTTCCTGTTACATGACTTTTAATAAGATTGCTCAGAATACAAGTTTCTTTTCACGTTGAATCCAAAGGTGTCCTAAGAAAGTCATCACAGCAATCTCAATTAACAGTTCTCCCACTCACATTTTCACAGATTATCACCAATGACTGATCCCCTCCACGCTGTCTGAATGTCACCTTCTACCTCTACTGTAAAGAAGTGTAGCCAAAGCACCCATCCCACACTGTCCCATCTGCATCCTCACCTGGGCACATCGACCAACTCCTCCGTTGTAGCGACGGAAGGGAACACACTGCTTCTTCAGGGTCACATCCTTCAGGTACTTGGTGGCCTTGCGGATGTGCATGCCCTTGATGGCCTGGGCAGTCTCACGAGTGTTCTAAAACGCACAGTGACAGCTCCCTTTAATGCTTCTTCCCAAATTACAACAGGAGTTGTGATAGGACAAGGGAAAATGATTTCACCCTAAAGCAGATTTAGACCGGATATAAGAAAAAAGTTCTTTGCAATAAGGGCAGTGAAGCACCAGCACAGGCTGCCCAGAGGTGGTGGATGCATTGCTGTTGCAGGTGCCCGTTTGTTCACGTGGCCCTTAAGGTCCCTATCAACTCAAACCATTCCAAGATTCTGTGATTTAAAGCCACTTGTCCCTTGTCTCTCTTTCTGATCAAGCAACCATCTTTCCCTTCCAGTTTCCTTTCTGCCATGAATTCAGTCCAATAGAAACACTCAAAGCAAACCCACAAACAAACAAAAAAAGAAAACCATACTTTCCTTTGCTATAATTCTTAGTCTGAACTCTACTACTGAGCTTGCAGCCAACTCCATCATACCTTCCTTGTTTTTCACCCCATGGCTACAGCTTCTCAATCAGAAATATGAGTGCTTATATTTATCACAGCTCCCTTTTTGGCAACTATTCCAAAAAACAGAAGCCTGAGTAATCAATGCACGTTAAACTGTAATCAGGCTGAGGGAGCTGGGCTTGTTCAGCCTGAAGAAAAGCAAGCTGTGGGGTGACCTCATTGCAGCCTTCCAGGACCTAAAGGGAGCCTACAAACAGGAGGGGAATCAACAATTTGAAAGGGTAGGACAAGGGGAAATGGTTTGAAGGTGAGGGAGGGAAGATTGAGGTTGTATGTCAGGGGGAAGTTCTTCACTATGAGAGTGGTAAGGTGCTGGAACAGCTGGCAGAGAGGCTGTGGATGCCCTGTCCCTAAAGGTGCTCAAGGCCAGGTTAGATGGGGCCTGGGCTGCTATGAAATGTGGAGGTTGGTGGCCCCGCGTGTGGCAGGGGATTGGAGATTTGTGATCCTTGAGGTCCCTTCCAACCCTGGCCGTTCTGTGGTTCTGTGTCTGATATGGAATCTCACAAAAAGCTTGATCACAACGTATAAATACAAGCTAGAAAACCTAATGCTAATATAAATAAGGGAATTAAAAAGTGGAAAAGGGGCAAAGAAGAAAAAACAGCAGGGATAAAGTATCAATGCTTTAGGTGCTCTGCATTCAGTGTGCTCTTGTTAAAAAAGTCAACACCGCCATAACATTACAATGACGCGAAGTCACATCATTGTAATGCAGTCCACATCCAATGATGTGGAGCAGGCCATGACCTACATCAACCACGCTAAAAAAAGCCATTTCCTTCAAAAACGAGCATTTGGTGTCATACCCACCACTGTGTGTTCACGTACCTTGAAGTGCACGCGCAGGTTGGAGCCCCTGGACTTGCATGCTGTAAAGAGAAAAGGCAAAAGGGATGAGACAGACGCCCCGCTGCAGCCCTATGGGGAGGCAAGCAGAGCAGCACTCACACTTGGTGGGGTTCTCCGGATCCAGCGAGTAGCGCACCATCTTCGGAGCTCAGCTGCATGAAAAAAAGACGACATACACCGTAATGCAGGCAGAAGGCGGACTGTGCAATTCAAGGCCGAGCCCTAACCCGAAAAGCTGCTCAGAGGTCACATTTCTTTTCATAACTCAATTCAAAGGTGTCCTAAGAGAGTCATCACCGCAGCCACGGCCCTCTGCGGCCCTCTGCGGCCCTCTACCGCCCAACGGGCCTCTGCCGCCCCACGATCCCCCCGCCATCGCTAACCCCGCCAGTACCGAGGGCACTGAACGACCCCGCGTCCCTCCACGCCTCCCCATGGCATCTCGCGGCGGGATGGGGCAGGATGGGACCGGATTGTAGCAGCACCCCAGCCCGCCACAGCTGCTCACCTCGGAGGGAAAGCGGAAGAGGAAGGGCGGGACCGGGAGAGGGCGGGGAGTGCCTCAGCTCTCGCGAGAGTTCGGGGGAGGCGAGATTGACGGGAATGAGGGAGGGAGTAAGGAAGGGGAGAGAGCGCGGCGCTGCTTGTGTGAGGCTTTCGCGTGGAGGGTCTGTCCTTGCCTGGAGCTCCACAGCTCGGCCTGACGTGTCAAAATAAAACGATGGAAGCTTTGTTGCCAAAGATACCCTTCGTAAATGCGAAGTGTGATTGATCCCAATGGCTGATTGAGATGGTAAAATCACAGAATGGCCAGGGTTGGAGGGGACCTCAAGGATCACGAAGCTCCAACCCCCTGCCGCATGCAGGACCACCAGCCTCCACGTTTCATAGCAGCCCAGGCTGCCCAGGGCCCCATCCAGTGTGGATGAATCAACCCAGAATGGCCTGGGTTGCAAAGGAGCACAATGCTCATCCAACTCCAACCCCCTGCTGTGTGCAGCATCGCCAGCCAGCAGCCCAGGCTGCCCAGAGCCACATCCAGCCTGGCCTTGAATGCCTGCAGGGATGGGGCATCCACAGCCTCCTTGGGCAACCTGTGCCAGTGCCTCACCACCCTGTGAGTGAAAAACTTCCTCCTAATATCTAACCTTGAGCCTCCCCTGTCCCCTGTATTGAACTCCACTTGGGGGAGAGTGATGTAGCAGTGGAGAGCTTATGGGTGAGAATCAAGGGGCAGGCTGGTAAGGGTGACACTGTTGTGGGTGTACTACAGGCCCTCTGATCAGAATGAGGAGGTTGATGAGGCCTTCCATAAGCAACTGGATGTAGAGTCACGTTTCCAGGCGCTGGTGTTTATGGGGGACTTATCCAGATATTTGCTGGATGACCAACATGGCCAGGCACGCACGGTTCTTGCAGTGCATTGAAGACAACTTCTTGATGCAGGTGGTGGAGGAACCGACGCGGGGAGGGATTTTACTGGACCTTATTCTCACCAACAAGGATGGACTTGTTAAGGAAGTAAAGGTCGAGGGCAGCTTGGGTTGTAGTGATCGTGAGATGGTGGAGTTCAAGATCCTGAGTGGAAGAAGCAAAGCAAAAAGTAGGATTGCTACCCTGGACTTTAGGAGAGCCAACTTCGATCTCTTCCGGGACCTACTTGGAGCTATCCTGTGGACTAGGGTGTTAAGAGGTAAGGGGGCCTGTGAGAGCTGGTCAGCATTTAAACAGCTCTTCTTCCAAGCTCAGGATCAGTGCATCCCTGTGTGCAAGAAATCAGGAAAGGGAGACAGGAGACCTGTGTGGATGAGCAAGGAGCTCATGCACAAGCTCAAAGGAAAGAAGAAGGTCCGTGAAATGTGGAAAAAGGGTCTAACCACTTGGGAAGAATACAGGAATGTAGTCAGGGCCTGCAGGGATGCGACGAGGAAGGCTAAAGCCCGCCTGGAATTAAATCTGGCTAAAGTGATAAAGGATAATAAAAAAGGCTTTTTTAAGTATGTTAACAGCAAAAGGAAAACTAGAGAGAATGCGCGCCCCTTACTAAGTGAGGGGGGTGTTCTGGTAACGGGGGATGCTGAGAAGGCAGAGATACTGAGTGCCTTCTTTACTTCTGTCTTCAGTGAAAAGGCTCTCCCTCAGGCTTTCCATACCCTAGAGGTTAGTGAGAGGGTCTGGGGAGTGGGAGACTTCCCTTTAGTCAAGAAAGAGGTGGTGCGTGAGCGCCTAGGCAGTACTAAGGTCCACAAATCCATGGGACCTGATGGGGTGCATCCACGTGTGCTGAGGGAGCTGGCGGAGGTCATTGCCAAACCTCTCTCCATCATCTTTGAGAGGTCTTGGATAATGGGGGAGGTCCCTGAAGACTGGAGGATAGCCAATGTCACTCCGGTCTTCAAAAAGGGCAAGAAGGAAGACCCGGGTAATTAAAGGCCTGTCAGCCTCACCTCTGGCCTGGAAAGGTGATGGAACAGCTTGTGCTGGATGTCATCTCCAGAAAACTGGAAGAGAAGGGGGTTATCAGGAGTAGTCAGCATGAATTCGCTAAGGGGAGGTCGTGCTTGACCAACCTGGTGGCCTTCTATGATGTTGTCACATGCTGGGTGGATGGGGGAAGAGCGGTAGATGTAGTCTACCTTGATTTTAGAAATGCATTTGATATTGTCTCCCATGACATCCTCATAACAAAGCTGAGGAAGTGTGGGATAGACAAGTGGACAGTGAGGTGGTTTGAGAACTGTCTGACTGGCAGAGCACAGAGGGTCGTCGTTGGTGGTGCAGAGCCTGGCTGGAGACCTGTAACCAGTGGTGTCCCCCAGGGGTCTGTGATGGGTTTGGTCTTGTTCAACATCTTCATCAATGACCTTGATGAGGGGATAGTGGCCACCCTCAGCAAGTTTGCTGATGATACAGAGTTGGGAGAATTGGCTGACACGCCTGAAGGCCGTGCTGCCATTCAGCAAGACCTGGACAGGCTGGAGAGCTGGGCAGGAAGAAACCAGATGAGGTTCAACAAAAGCAAGTGTGGAGTCGTACATGTAGGGAGGAAGAATTGCATGCACCAGTACAGGTTGGGGGATGAGCTGCTGGAGAGGAGCTCTGCAGAGAGGGACCTGGGAGACCTGGTGGCCATGTTGCCCATGAGCCAGCAGTGTGCCCTTGTGGCCAAGAGGGCCAATGGCATCCTGGGGTGCATTGCAAAGAGCGTGGCCAGCAGGTCGAGGGAGGTGATCCTCCCCCTCTGCTCTGCCCTGGTGAGGCCTCATCTGGAGCACTGCGTCCAGTTCTGGGCTCCCCAGTACAAAAAAGACAGGGATCTCTTGGAAAGAGTCCAGCGGAGGGCCACCAAGATGGTGAGGGGCCTGGAGCATCTCTGCTATGGAGAAAGGCGGGGTGAGCTGGGTCTGTTCAGCCTTGAGAAAAGAAGACTGAGAGGGGACCTGATCCCGGTTTATGAACATCTGAGGTGTGGGGGCCATAGTAGCGAGGCCAGTATCTTTTCATTGGTACGTGGAGGCAGGACAAGGGGAAATGGACATCAGCTGCAGCACAGGAAGTTCCGCAGGAATGTGCGCAAGAACTTCTTTACAGTGAGGTGACGGAGCACTGGAACAGGCTGCCCAGGAAGGTGGTGGAGTCTCCTTCTCTGGAGATGTTCAAGTCTCACCTGCACGCCTACCTGTGCGACGTGGTGTAGGGAACCTGCTTTGGCAGGGGGTTGGACTCGATGATCTCTAGAGGCCCCTTCCAACCCCTACAATTCTGTGATTCTGTGATATTGCAGTCTATCCATGAGCGTGGTCATGGTTACGTGATTTGTAGCTCACACCACACAAAAGGCCCAGGAGAAGGGTTAATGGGTGCCACAGCCACAGTGGGTGCAGAGAGCACCGGCTCTCGTATGGCGCAGTGTTGTGTAGGGTGTGTGCGTGAAGGATGAACCTCGGAAAGGACAGACACTGGGAACGAGGCGTGCTTCTGCTTTCTAATCTTTTATTGGAGATGCGTAAGCCCCGCTAGGGGCGCCGGGGGCGCCGCCTCTTGCAGGGTGGAGGAGCGCGCTGGGCGCTGCCGGCCCTCCTCTTGGTGGGGCGCCGGGACCCCCCAGCCGAGCGCTTCCTGCCCCGGCCGCGAGCGGAGGGGCCGCGGCTGCGGCGCTGCTCGGAGGGACCGGCTGCCTCGGGACCCGGCTCCTCGCCAGGACGTGTGCCGAGGGCCCCGCTGGACGTGCCGGGGAGCTCCTCTGCGTCGGGAGCCGCAGAGCTGCCGGTGGGCACGACGCGGGGAGCGACGGCGACTTGCGGGGAGGCGGCGGGTCCGGACGGGGACGCGGGGCCGACCCGCTGCTCCTGGGCAGCGCTGGCATCTTCGACGCCCAGCAGCCTCCGGGCCCCCTGGCCGCACCGGCTCTCGATAGCTGTGATGAGGCCGTCGATGAGCGGTGCGGAGCTGGCTCCCAGGGCGTGCTGTGTGCACTCCACCAGGACGTCCCGGTCCGGCCCCACCTGGCACAGGAATGCCAGGATCATGCTCTTCAGCCAGTTGATCTTCCACCAACGCAGCTCCCCGTTGCGGCCCAGTTCTTGCTCCAGCCAGGGCAGCACCGGCTCCAGGATGTCTCGTCGGACCCTGAAAAGTGCCGCCCACTGCTCCGGCAGGAGGCCGCCCACTCGCTCCGGCTCCTCGGCCATGGGCTCAGGGGACGGCGGTGGAAGGGGTGGGAGAAGTTCCTCCTCGCTGTCAGCATCGGTGGCAGCGGTGGCGCCGAAGCCGGCGGGCACCGGCAGTGAGGGCGGGGAAACGATGCAATCCACGAACTGATTGTCTCCCCGCACACAGACCCGGATGGTCTGCATGGCCGTCCTGCACAGCGGGCAGCTGTCCCTCAGCCTCGCCCACCGCTGGATGCAGCCAACGCAGAAGGTGTGATTGCAGGGAATCACACAGGCCGTGTCGTGCCGCACGTCGCGGCAGACGGGACACGTCCATGCCTCTTCTGCAGCCATGGTCTTCTCGCTGCAGGGGCTGGGAGAACCGAGAATGACCAGCTGTTCTCCCTCAGTGCAGCCGCAGAGGTGCTGTCTGCCCTGCAAGAGGAAGGAAGGTCACAGTCACTCGCTGCCCCAGGCTGTGCGAGTCCTCAGCACAAAGCCCTCCCAAGCCCACAACTGGGCCTTCTCGTGCTCCCCGCTGGCCCAGGGCCAGGCTCCCCACGGCTGCCCTGAGGGACCCAGGTGTCCCCGCACCACTCACCTCTGCTGCTGCGGGTGCGCTCCGTAGGGTCCCGGCTGCCTGCACGAGGCAGGGCCGGGGAAACAGACGCGATGCTGCGGGGTCAGGCACTGAGATGCTGCGAGCAGCCCCAGGCACGACCCAGCACAGCACAGCCAAAACCTTGCTCGACCTGCAAGCCTCGCAGAGCTGCTCAGCACGGTCCAGGAACGAGCCAGACTGAGCCAGGCGCGGCCGGCACCCCACTATGAGCAGTGAGGGCAAGGCTCTCACAATCCATCACCCGGCGACGTCACAGCCTGTTGCTCGGTGACATCATAGACTCATCCGGATTGGCAAAGACCTCCAAGATCATCAAGTCCAACCTCTAACCTAGCACTTCCAAATCTACCACTAAGCTATGTTCCTAAAGACCACATCTACATGTCCTTCAAGGCTGGGGACTCATTCTCTTACCTGTCCAGGAAGAAAAGACGAAGTAAAATACCTTCTCCTGAAAGGCAAGCAAACTGTCATAGGCACGAATTGGCCAACAGCAGTCACCAGCACTGAGAGGAGACATAACGAATGTCATTTTAGAACAGACTTACAGGGCATGGCCTCCACTCCATAATGCCAGCTCGATGTCGGTGTAGTCCCACTGTCCAGTCTCACAGCAGCTTTGTTCCTGCACATACAAACTGTCTGACACATTTTGCACATTCCAGTTTCTCCAAGATAGATGATGATACATATTAATACAAGTTTTCAAGGAGCACCATGGTGAAATGCTTTACACAATACAACATCAGATAACAATTGTCAGTTCCAGAAGGATTATACACTGATAGGTATTTGCTTCATTAATTACACGTGCATGCATGTGTAGCCTTCCGCATCGTGCTGTAAGATGGATGCATCTGATGATCACTTACCATGCTCTTTGAGCAACATGGTCCAAACACAAACGTGTACGTTAGTGTGAAATTCAAACAGAACAGCTATCCTGTAGGCTTTGGTCCTCTCGCCTGTGTATCTACCCAAGCTGTGCAGTTTTATGGGAAATCAAAGCAAGCCTTGAGTTGCTTAACTTTTGGAAATCTTGACATAGCAACTTGAGGAGGAAAGAGGGAAAGGGGGAGGAATGGAGAGAGATCGCCAGTCCTGGATCCAGCGTCTGGCCTGCCAGTGGGGTGTCAGGTGTGGAGAGAAAGCGCCCCCCCTAGGCTTGTACATGTGCTTCCCCATAATCCCCAGTACTTTTGGAGCCTTCTCTTGTCCCAGTTCCAGGACTGGTTGAGACATCTATCAAACCAGGAGAAACTGTCAGCTTTATTGGGCAATTAGGACTGAAGTTTCTCAGGAATGGCAACATAATGGTGAATTATCTTTGACTTGGTGGGCACACGAAACGGCTAGGAAGAGATACAAAATAGAGATGTACTCAGGACTGAGAAGTGGAGGTGAACATGAATGATATCCACCCTCAGCAAGTTTGCTGATGATACAAAGTTGGGAGAATTGGCTGACACGCCTGAAGGCCGTGCTGCCATTCAGCAAGACCTGGACAGGCTGGAGAGCTGGGCAGGAAGAAACCGGATGAGGTTCAACAAAAGCAAGTGTGGAGTCGTACACATAGGGAGGAAGAATTGCATGCACCAGTACAGGTACAGGTTGGGGGATGAGCTGCTGGAGAGGAGCTCTGCAGAGAGGGACCTGAGAGTGACCTGGTGGCCATGTTGCCCATGAGCCAGCAGTGTGCCCTTGTGGCCAAGAGGGCCAATGGCATCCTGGGGTGCATTGCAAAGAGCGTGGCCAGCAGGTCGAGGGAGGTGATCCTCCCCCTCTACTCTGCCCTGGTGAGGCCTCATCTGGAGTACTGCGTCCAGTTCTGGGCTCCCCAGTACAAAAAAGACAGGGATCTCTTGGAAAGAGTCCAGCGGAGGGCCACCAAGATGGTGAAGGGCCTGGAGCATCTCTGCTATGGAGAAAGGCGGGGTGAGCTGGGTCTGTTCAGCCTTGAGAAAAGAAGACTGAGAGGGGACCTGATCCCGGTTTATGAACATCTGAGGTGTGGGGGCCATAGTAGCGAGGCCAGTATCTTTTCATTGGTACGTGGAGGCAGGACAAGGGGAAATGGACATCAGCTGCAGCACAGGAAGTTCCGCAGGAATGTGCGCAAGAACTTCTTTACGGTGAGGTGACGGAGCACTGGAACAGGCTGCCCAGGGAGGTGGTGGAGTCTCCTTCTCTGGAGATGTTCAAGTCTTGCCTGCGCGCCTACCTGTGCGACGTGGTGTAGGGAACCTGCTTTGGCAGGGGGTTGGACTCGATGATCTCTAGAGGCCCCTTCCAACTCCTACAATTCTGTGATTCTGTCTCGGTTTAAAACCATTCCCCCTTGTCCTGTCATTATCCACCCTCACAAACAGCCGTTCCCCCTCCTGTTTATCCGCTCCCTTCAAGTGCTGGAAGGTCACAATGAGGTCTCCATGGAGTCTTCTCTTGTCCAAGCTAAACAAGCCCAGTTCCCTCAACCTTTCGTCATAGGAGAGCTGCTCCAGCCCTCTGATCACCTTAAAGAGATTCGTGGGTTGTTTGTGTCAGTATTCCTTATGAGATGTGTGACTGGAGGAATTAGGAATTAGCCATGGCAGATTCCTTTCTGTGCAGGAAAGACGGTTGTTGGAGCCAAGAAAGCCGCGGTGAAACATCAGCTGAAGGCCAGCGCGGTTTGCAGAGCCGTGAAGCCAGCAGCAAGTCCGAATGCTGCAGCTAGGTGGCAATCCAGGATGAGGATAGAAAGTATCCAGGAGATGCTTCTGTATTTCTTACAAAAGATAGCGGTGTTAAAAACTGCAGCAGTGTTAAAAATAGGCATGTCAAAGATTTACTTGTTACCAGAAAAGATGTTTGTCATTTTAGGCTGCTTTTGAAACCATGACTGTTTGGGAAATTTGGCTAAACAACTCTTTAAGAAAATATGAAATATCTGAAATATCTCCTGAAGGTTGTACCTAGTTACAACAGAACAACCAGCAAGAAAAGCTTGAGTGGGCAAAAGGAAAACACCTGCATGGCCATTAGTCTATGTCCAGACACCTCGTGGTGTTAGAAAGGTCCAATTCTGCACTTAGAGGAAGCAGAGCAGAGCAAGAACTGCTGCCCATGTAAATGACTGCTGAGCTATTTCTGGATCTCTTGTTTGGTGCTAATAAACCCCAAAGCTTTGAAGCTAGGATTTCACCCAGATGGGAAGAGGAAAATATTTGAACTATCACAAATATTTACATGGATGGAAACTGTAGAGCTGTAATTGTAACTGCAGCTTTCCATTCACCTGCCTTAAAAGGTGCCTTTCCCTTTGCTGTCAAAGGGGAAGCTTGTCTGCATGTCTCCAAGCAACCTGTCAAGCGCCTACAAGAAGAGAAAACTTACAGCACTGCTGTACACATGCAGATATTGGTTGTTTGTTTTATACACAAGCAGGGGGGGTTGAGGGAAGGAAGGGGAGAAGAGAGGAAGAGAGGAAGGGAGGAAGGGAGGAAGGGAGGAAGGAAGGGAGGAAGGAAGGGAGGAAGAGAGGAAGAGAGGAAGGGAGGAAGGGAGGAAGGAAGGGAGGAAGGAAGGGAGGAAGGGAGGGAGGAAGGGAGGAAGGGAGGAAGGGAGGAAGGGGGAAGGGAAGGAACGGAAGGAAGGGAAGGAAGGAAGGAAGGAAGGAAGGGAAGGAAGGGAAGGATGGAAAGGGAAGGAAGGGAAGGATGGAAAGGAAGGGAGAAGGGAGGAGGGAGGAGGGAGAAGGGAGAAGGGAGAAGGGAGAAGGGAGAAGGGAGAAGGGAGAAGGGAGAAGGGAGAAGGGAGAAGGGAGAAGGGAGAAGGGAGAAGGGAGAAGGGAGAGGAAAAGGGGTGGGGGAGGAAGAAAGGGAGAAAGGAAGGAAGGGGGGAAGGAGGGAGGGAAGGAGGGAGAGAGGAACATTTAGTAGCCCATGCTCTGAAGCACATGCTTGTTTTTGGTGTGGAATGGTTTTCACCAATTAGCACTTCCGTCATCATCCGTGGGATCAGAAGCTGCTCAAACCTCAATGCATACAACCATGGTGGTAATGTGAAGGAGGATCTGCACTGTGAAAACACACATAACAACATGCCTCAGTGGTGTATTACTGGAGAAAAATAAACGGACACGAGAAAGTGTCTTCTCTGGGATCCCATGATTTTGAGGAGCAATACAAATGGAAAAAATAAAATAAAATCTCAGAGATTAGTTCCAGTGCTTTCTTGCGGATTCAGTTTTGTGTGGAATGATAATATTTCCAGATGTAAATCAAAGGGAGCAAAAATTAAGCATTTAAGTCCAAAATCGTGTTCCTTGAAACTCCTGAATTGGGAGCAGCTGTCTCCTAATCCTCCTGGAACTGAAACCCCATAGGATTTAACCTTAAACTCCCCTGGTGCCATCCCTCTTAACACTCCAGCCTGTACCACCCAGCCCTGGCGACTCAGGAAGTGTTCTGTGCATAGATCCAACTGTTCCTCTGCTTTGTGCTTTGGACCATTCCACTGGGAAGGGTGGCTGCAGAGCGGAGTAGAGCCCAGCAGCTTAACCTATGGCACAGCAGCCACGGAGCACTTCCAGGATGTGAGAGACCCACATTGGGTTCCCTTCCCTTGAGAGGATTCAAGGCCGTGTCCTAACCACAAGGCTCTTCCATGACACATATGCTCTCTCCTGTCCTGCTGCAGGTCTTCAGCAATGTGATGCGTTGTCTTCACACCTCCTTGAGGTGCCTCCTTGACCTGCCATGGAGCAGCATGGGTACAACAGTGTAACATCACAGAAGTCCCACTGTGGATTTAGCTGTGAATACTCAAGCAGCCTTATCAGCCCTACAGGAACTACCAAGCCAAATGTCATCCTAATCAACAATCTCTCACCTCGCATGACAGCCACATCCCTCCTGGCCAAAGGGAGAGGTGAGCTCCAAAACTGGCAGAGTTGGAGCTGGAGACATGGCACTGCCGTGCCAAACAGATTGCTTCCAGCCAATGGACATACCAAATTACCAAACAGTGCAGGAGAGGCTGTGCTAACAGCTCTGTGACAGATCGCTCCATTGGGGCTGATTGGTTGAGCTTAACTCCAGCTCACTAAAACCCACCATGTGCCCCTGTGCTGTAAGAGGGTTTTCTGACCTGTTCTTTGCACAGGAAGGGAAGCTAATTCCTCAGACTTGTAGCTTTCTTGGCATTTCTTTTACAGCTGCAGCTTTTGGTGCTCAAGGGTTACGTGGGGATGTTAGCTGTCATTCACAGAATTACGTACAAATGGGTTGCTGAATGGTTAAGCGGAAAAACCTGAAGACAAAATTGAAAGCAGCCTGAATACTGCAGCTGGAGATATGGAAAACTTTCCAGTCATTCTCAACTGCCTGCACCTTTATCCTCCTGGCCAGCCCCTGGGTAAACAATTTCCTCCTCCCATCTCACCTATATCTCCCCTCTTGGAGTTTTAAACAATTCCACCTTGTTCTATCATCACTCTCAGACTCAGTAAAAATGTCCAGAACATTTGCTTACTGAGGAGCAAGAGCTGTGGTCCTGTAAATGAAGGAAACGCACCTCCACAGCATGGCCTGACCACCATCAGCAGGACAACACCGTGCAGGACTTTGTTCTGCAGCAGTTACGGTGTCCGTCTTTGTGGATGGCAGTTTCAAAGATTTCAAAGAAGAGATGATTCCATGGGAGGCCAAAAGTTCCTTAAACAGACACCTCTTTACGAGGAGAGCTCAGCTGCACCGTCTGCTTGTTTCTGCCGTGCCCAGTTCAGGGCTGAGGAAACAGTGGAGCATGGTGTCATGACAGCAGAGTGCCTGTCTCCACCGTCACTGCTGCTGAAGTGTGACGCAGTGGGCTCTGTCCCTGTGCTGCTGGTGATGGGCCAGGAGCGTGGCCAAGACACACACAGCAGTCAATGACACTGTACCAATCAGTGGCACTGTAAGGCTCAGCAATTGTTGGCGTATTGTCCCGGAGAAATGAGTTCATCCACCCTTTGCAAGCCCACAGAGGGGAATCACAAGGGAAGCAAACTCCGACGTGACGGAATAACGTTGTTGCTGAAGGTGGTGTTTGTTCAGTGCATCCCCTGCCAGCAAAGCGTTTACGCATGTTGTTTGGGGCTATGACTGCTTGTTTTTGGCTTTAATTTAATATCCCTGGAATCAGCAACAATGCCCACAGTCTGTGCCCAAAGTTAAGGCATAAATTAAAATAGGGAAAATTTGTTTAAACATGAGAGAATATATACTCATATTTTTTTTCAGTGGGGATAGTAGGACACTGGAACAGGTTGCCTGGAGAGGCTGAGGCTCTCCAGGAGGCTCCATCCTTGCCGATGAACAACTGGATCGTGTCCTGGTGATCAGCTCTACCGACCCTGCTTGGGCAGGGGAGCTCCTCTGGGCCATGTCCACTTCCAGCCTCTGCTTTCTGTGATCTCTGGGTCCTGTTCAGCACTTCTGAAGCTGTGTATTCTGTGCGGCCTCCAGCCCCATCCACTCTTGCATCTTCTATCCACTCTTTGGTTGCTTCTCCCAACCAACATATTCTCCTCTGTTATCTGCTCATTCTGTTTCATTCAGAGCTCCTCTGGACCAGCTGATGGACAACAGCTGAGTCTTTTTTTCAGGCAGCACCAGGGCAGGAGCTGCCCTTCCAGGCAGGACCCATATTTGTCACCCATGCCTGCAGCCTTCTCCATTCTGACCTAAGGTGAGATTCACCCAAGCCCTCGGAGGGGAGCATGGATATTACCTCCACAACACTTTCAGACAGCGGGCAGATTCATGCTCGGAGCTGCTGCCTTAAACCTCTCTTCCCTTCTCCCCAAACCCTGATAATGTCCTCAGCAACCCCTCCAGCATCCCCGGTTATCATGTTGATGTGTATTTCTGCATTCCTTCTTTCTCATTCATACTGCCACAGATTTCCCAACTTTCTGCTCTGACAACAGCACTGCCTTCCTTCCTGCAATGCTCAGCTATCCCCACTTTGATCCTAAATGTCATCTCTGAGCTCATTCCTCCCTCCTCAATTCCTGCCCCTTCTTCCCCCTCCCCTTTTCCACCACCCATGCCTCAAGCCCACTCATTCGCAGCCTTCCCTGTCTGTCCATGCTCCCTAATCTCACAGCCGAGCCGCCCTCCCCCTCTCCATCCTTTCCAAGTGGGTTTTTCTCCATGGCCTCATCACATGCTGCTGCTCGGGAAGGTCATATGATGGGTCGGAAGCACAGAGCATGGCAGTGGCAGGCAGCCTGGGTAGCACACCTCAGTCCCACCACCCTGTGACTCCGCCGGGCTGGAGGCACAGCCCCTGTTTTGCCTATGGCTTTGTCTGTCTGCTGGCCTTGGGCTGAGGTGGATATCAGCACCGTCTGTACCTCACAGCCAGGAGCACCACGACAAAGAACTACGGAGTGCCCTGAGCTTTTCTTAATTAATTACAGAGCCATTCATTCTTCCTAATAAGATCCACATGCTCCACAAACATAATAAATGGGAGAAGTTGGGCAATTAGGACTAAATGGCTGGAGGGGGAATCAGAGCCCTGTGGCGAGCAGCGCATGCAGGGACATCTCATTCATCCCTGCATTCCTATTGCACGTGGACATCTCATTCATCCCCTACTGCACATGCTGCAAATGCATGGGGTAGCTGCTGTTAACTTTTTCATTGATGAGTAATACGGGGCTTGAGGATGGCAAAATGTACAAGTTGATTGTGGCAAAATGTACAGGTTGATGAAAAACAACGTGAATAATATTATTGGTACGAGAAGAAAGCAGGAGATGCTGCTTATCTGTGGCTCAGGCTTTTTTCCATCTCAGGCAGTGTTAAATGCTGCTACCATCCAGGCAGCAAAAGGTTCCGAAGGGAAGAGCACAGCATGAAGAGCAAGTGGTAGGTACCCTAACCTTGGTACTGCTTGCTGCTCTGCCTCAAAATTGCTTGTCACACCATTTCTGCAAAACAAGAGATCGTGTGTGCCGCCTTTTTGGTGATTTACGATACCAGCCACTCCCATCCAGTAGGAATCAAAGAAAACACTGTCAAAAAATCTCTCAAACATCAGCCAGGACCACAAGTAGAGGGATAATGTGTGCAAGTTGTCACTCCAGCAAAAAGAAATTGGGAATGTGCAACAGTAAAGGTGGGGTGTGACTTAGCAGTAATGATGCTGAGAATGAAAGCTATTTCTAATTGGCTTTGCAAAAGTAAGAAACCAATTGGTTTTACTAACTAGCTCCTTTTCTTTCTTGTAGGCACTGGGAAGCTTGGGGAACCTCTCTTTTGCTGGCTGCAGGAGCATTAAGACAGGTGCAGCACTGGGTGCTCAGCTCTGCAGGATGCCCTGAGCTTTTCCTCCAATGCCCCGCCAAAAAGAAGACCTCATAAAGGAGGAAACATCTCCCTTGACCACACACAGCCCCACTGCACTGCCAATGGGCATGGATCCAAAGCCAGCTCAAGCCCAAACACGTTTAGCATTCATACAATTTGGATGGAAAATAAGTGCTTGGGAAAGGCATGAGAAGAGAGAAATTCCACCTAATTCCTAAAACCTAAATGATAGGATAACTACGGTTGGAAAAGACCAACAAGGTCATCCTGTCCAATTCCAACCCATCCTTGCTCAGCAAGCACTGCAGGCGGCCAAGAAGTTCGGTCATGGGGAAGGGCTGTCCAGCAGCAGGAATGGGGATGTGCCATGGGGAAGTGGCTGGGATTTGAGGACACGTCACGGGGAAGTGGCTAGAATCAATGGGGATGTGCCATGGGGAAGGACTGGGATCAACGGGAATGTGCCATAGGGGAGTGTCTGGGATAAATGGGAACGTGCTGTGGAGAAGTGGCTACAATCAATGGGGTGTGCCATAGGGAAGGGGCTGGGATCAAAGACCCTCATGGGGGTGGCTGGAGGCAGGTACGAGCCATTTCCAACTGGCTGACAACATGAGCAAGACTTAGCATTGAAGAGGAAT
The DNA here is from genome assembly GCF_951394365.1 of Tetrao urogallus. Lineage (NCBI taxonomy): Eukaryota > Metazoa > Chordata > Aves > Galliformes > Phasianidae > Tetrao > Tetrao urogallus. The sequence continues at coordinate 74,378,572 of NC_136816.1, forward strand.
GTGGGGATTTACTCCTCAAGGCCCACCGTGTCTGCCAGGGCTACAGCCCAAACGCTGCAGCCACAGAGCATGTGCTCGATAAGAACCCAGCAACAGATGCCAGCGGATTTACTGTGGGCCAGGAGGCCCCGTGCAGGTCTGCAGACTGCTGGCAGGGTCAGCTGTAAATATTCCCTCACAATCAAAGGCATTCATCGAAGGATTACATGCTGGGGACTTTGTGGTAAAGTAAATTTGCAGCTAGCAGGACCATTAATAGTCAAGCAGTATAGTGGCTTGCTGGCTGCCATTGATTTTCCCCCAGTGATTTTTACTACACGGGGCTTAGGGGTTTGAATGGTGTGGCCCTAAGAAATAGGCTTAGGGGTAGGAGTGGGGGCTCCTCCGACAAAGAGAGCTCAATGACAATGGATAACGCCACATGTGAGCTGATTTCATAATCTGAAGGAGATCAGCCTCGTCCCTACCGAGGGGTGGGAAGCACTGGACCCTTTAAAACACATTCATGGGGAGTTTGAAAGTGTTGGGAGAGGAAAGGGGAAAGGAATGGCTGTGAAATAAAAGCACAAGGCTGCTTGCACCCTGCTGTGATGCTCACAGAGTAGAAATATCCACAGCAGAAACTGTGTCACGTATAGGGGCAGGAAAGCATATAGGGGCAGTGTGGGATGTAGGAATAAGATAGGATATAAGGACTGGGTGGGATACAAGGGTGACCACGGGATGTCATTTCCCTGGGGCCTTCGGGTGCCACCACCCCTGGCATAGGTCCTTGCTGCCAGGTCCCAGGTCAGGTTGTTCTGCAGCCCTGCTTCTCCTGGCATCAGAGAAAGGGATGAGGAAAGGAGCCAAGAGGGAAGCTAACACCAATCCCATTACATCCTACTGCCTGAGCCATGGTTTATAATTGAAAAGAAAAGCCGTTTTATAACTTGAAAAAATGGAGCAATTATTCTCTCTGCAAATCCCACTCCCTTTCAATGGGGAAAGGAAGGAAATCAGATAACCAGACAGGAAGAGTTGTGTAAGATACTCTTATGTGGAACTAAGAATTTACAGATGAGCAATAATCACTCCTTGATGCTGAATTTCTCACCTAAAGCAATGAACTTTACCTCTGGCTTGAGCAAACGAGCTCTCCTCCGTCAGAGTAGACTCACAGAAGCCAGGTTACAGAATCATGGAATGGTCTGAGGAAGAGACCTTTAAAGGCCATGTGGTTGGACTCCCTGCAATGAGAGGGGACACCTACAGCTCCATCACGGTGCTTCTCTGCATCAGTATCTACCAGAGAGGTAAGGTGCCCCGGTCCTCAGAGCACTATTACCCCGTTTCTCCTCGGAAAACCTTCCCCACTTTCATTTTCCTGCAGCACAACACATTCCTTGCTTTCTGCCGCGACACAGAGGAGTAACAGAGGAAACGGGAAGAAGAAGGGACCAGCAAAGCCACGTGCACCGGAGTATGGCCGAGAGACAGCGGGGCAGAGTGTAAGGATCACTGATGAGCCCTATGGATCTGTACGGATGGAAGCGTAGGTAACAATATAGGCAGTAAAAATGTAGGTGATGAAAAGCAGGGTGAGCGGTGCTGCCCTTTGCTGCCCACCCCCAGTGCCGGGGATGGACCCGCAGCGCTGCCCCGCTCGCCCACCCGCCGCATTACCCACGTGCGCGCTCCCCACGCCGCTTCCCTCAAGCCCAGCCCAACGCCTGGCCCCGCCCCCTCCTCGCACTCTCATTGGCTCTGCCCGTGACGTCAAGGAGGGCGTGCCCAATGAGCGGCGCGCTTAGCTCGAGCCCCGCCCCATCGGGCCATGAGCTCCGCCCCGCGCGGGGTCTTAAAGCGGCGGCGGCGATGCGCTCCCGGAGCGCCATGAGCCGGGTGGTGCTGGTACTGCTGTGCGCCGGGCTGGGTGCCTGCCTCGCCGCGGGGACCACAGGTAGGTACGGGGCCGGGGGTACAGCGGGCCGGGGGTACAGCGGGAGGTTCCCTTGCGCCGTTCCATCCCGCTGAGCCGCTGCTCCGTGCTCGCAGGTGCCCCTAGCGCGCCCCCTAGCCCGCGGCTGCGGGTGAAGTTCGGGCTCCGGCGCTCGGCCGACGCCGAGGATGAGGGCTGTGCGCTGGAACTGGGCAGCGAGCGGAGTCTGGAGGAGTGTGGCTTCAACGCGACGGCCAGGACCTTCCTCATCATCCACGGGTGGACGGTGAGCGGGGGTATCGGGAGCGTAGCAGGGGCTGTGATCGGGAGGTTTGGGGCAGCTGCTGAGCGCTGCAGTCTGTGGGGAGCGCTGCGCCGGTGCAGCTTCACCGAACTTAAGAATGCTGCAGTCGTTGAACTTAACAATTGCACACCTGTTCTGCATCACTCCGTGCCTCTGCAAGGAGAGCACAGGCGGCGGAACCTGAGGTTTGTTCCTTGAGGTGTGACCAAATGCCCATTGTAAAAGTGACACTTGATGGAGGTGTGGACTTTCTATGGCACAGGGCTGGAGCAGGGTGTTCTGTATGGAATAGTCCATCTTTCATGCTTCTGTGATCTTTGAGGACCTTTCCAACTCCAGCAGATCCATGGCTGGAAGGGTCCAAGAACTGTTTAGATGTGGCGCTCGGGGACGTGGTCAGTGGGCATGGTGGAACTGGGTTGGATATCTTGGAGGTCTTTTCCAACTTCTATGGTCCTCAGATCTTTTATGACCCTTCCAACCTAAGCCATTCTGTGATTTTTATATTCTTACTTCTTATCCACAGTTGTGCCATGTGCTCCTGGCTTTCCAAGGACAGAAGGCAGGCAGATTTCAACAAGCTGCTTCTGCATTTCATGTCCCACCTAGGGACTTAACCAGTTTTGCCATGGCACTGCAGTTTGCTAGAGACTAATTTTACAATACATCAGAATTGCTGAGGCTCTTGAGGAAAGAGCGATAAAATGCAGGGAGCTGGTGCCTCTCCTTCCTGTCTTTACAGGTGTGGCAGCTCATTGCAGCCCAAGTGCCAAAACCTGTTTCTCTTACACCAATTAGCTTGGTGCACCGGGGTTTACATAGGAGCACGCATTTGCCGTGAAAGTGTGAGTGTGTGATTGGGATGCTCCAGAAGCTAATGTTCAGATCTCCTTCCAGATGAGTGGCATGTTTGAGACCTGGCTGGGCAGCTTGGTCTCAGCCCTGCAGGAGAGGGAGAAGGATGCCAATGTGGTGGTGGTGGACTGGCTTTCTCTTGCTCACCAACTCTACACCGATGCAGTGAACAACACACAAGTTGTTGGGAAGAGCATAGCGAGGCTGCTCGACTGGTTGCAGGTAATATGCTCTGCTGTCACGTTGCGTGTTTGCCAGCAAGTGGGGAAGACACTGATGTAACCCCAACCCCAAGGCCAGGTGGAGCAAGGGCTCACAGCTGAAGGACTGTGCTCCTTTGCACCATGCTTTGCTTACATGGGAGATGCTGCTTTGCAGGTTGCTTGCACTAGTGAGTTCTGAGCAAAATCCAGATGGAGGTCTTCTGCCAGCTCTCCATGCAAGGCTGCCTCAGAAAGTTCAGTACAGAGCATCCTATGTAGGTGAAAGCTGTGTGCCACAAGCATCACCTACCCCATTCAGCTGGTGCTTATCTTGGTGAAGGAAAGCACCAACCATGCTTGTCTGCCCCCCCCCCCCTTCTCTGTTCTTAGAACTGGACTTTGTAGTCCTGCAGATGGAGGCAAAGCCACATATCCTGAAACACAGGGGCAAATTATTAAGCATTTTCTTCTTCCCCTTACAGGAGATCCCTCTCTTTAAGCTGGAGAATGTCCATCTGATCGGGTACAGCCTGGGTGCCCATGTTGCTGGCTTTGCTGGTAATCACGTCCATGGGAAAATAGGCAGAATCACAGGTGAGTGGCTCCTGAAGCAGTCTCTTACAATTCACTCTACAGTAACGAGCTTCCCCATAGAGCCTCATTCCCTCTGCTGCTGCAATGCTTTGGGCTTTCTGAGTCAGAAACAACAAGTTCCCTACATGGGGCAGCATTGTCTCTTCTAGTGAGAGAGCATCTTTACTTTGAACTGCAGATAAGAGCGGAAGAATCAATGAAAAATCTGAGGACCTGATTTTGAATGTATTTGAAATTGCATGTGAGTTCAGCAGAAGTCCTGTTCAGGCCCTTACTGTCCAAACCCTAAACCTCTGAGTGGCAGAGCTCTGTGATCAGAGCTCATGCCATTCGTCCCATGGTGTGTTTGGTCAAAACCAGCAACCCCTCCTCTGGAGAGCATAGAGTGCTTCTGAAAAGAAGCTGATTTTAACAGGGGAGAACCTATGACACGGTAGAAGGGAAAGCTTTAAATGTTTAAATATGACAGTGAGAATTCCTCAGAGCCTGGCAATAAATATCTTGGTAAAACTGCCTAAGTTGGGGAATGGCTCAGGTGCACAACTTCAGTGAGTGAGCAAGTGTTCTCCCTGTGGAGCTCATCTCCATGGTCTCACTAACGGAACAGCTTAGTGAGATCATGGGGAAGAGCTCTGAAGGGTCAACACTTGCAGTGAAGCAGGGACTGTGTAGCACCTGGATTAGGAGGGCTCCCAGCAGCAAGTTCTTTCCAGATTTGTAGGAAATAACCCATTCTGTATCAAACACCCCAGTTCCTTACCCAGTCCCTTGTGCTGTCTCCAACCCAGGCTTGGACCCTGCTGGCCCCATGTTTGAAGGAGTGGACCCTAGCAGGCGTCTTTCCCCTGATGATGCTGCCTTTGTGGATGTCCTTCATACCTATACGAGGGAAACGCTGGGTGTCAGCATTGGGATCCAGATGCCTGTGGGCCATGTTGATATCTACCCCAATGGAGGGGACTTCCAGCCCGGCTGCGGGCTGAGTGATGTCCTGGGAGCCATTGCCTATGGCAGTAAGTTCACAACCTCTATTGCTGCTGATCAGAGTATGCTCCTTGGGTTGATATACAAGAGCAGAGAAAACCATTATTTTTTTTTTTCTTTCTGAACTGTATCTGTGCTCTTGGAGTTAATTGCTAGGAGCTAGACCTGCTTATAGATTTGAAGTAGCATGTTGTCCCTCTAACACCTGATCATAACCTAAGGCTGTCTTTTGATCTCCTCCACGAGGGGAGCCAACACATGACTCATCCTCTCCAAACGTTTTGCACTAACCTCTTGAATTGCTTCTGTTTGAGGGAAAAACAAACACACCAATTTTTGGCCACGCTGCCCCATGCTGGGCAGCGAAACACTGCTGCTGTCTTAACACCTACTGGGGTGACAAATACTCAAACCAAATGTATCCCTTGCAACTCTGCTCCTCTAGCAATTGGTGAAGTTGTTAAGTGTGAACACGAGCGGTCTGTGCACCTGTTTGTGGACTCCCTCGTGAACCAGGATAAACAAAGCTTCGCGTTTCAATGTACTGATTCCAGTCGCTTCAAGAAGGGCATCTGCCTGAGCTGCCGCAAGAACCGCTGCAGCGGCATTGGCTACAACGCCAGGAGGACACGGCACAAAAGGAACAGCAAGATGTACCTAAAAACCAGGGCTGACATGCCGTTCAAAGGTATGCTTCTTAAAAGAACGTGGTCTGATTTCTAGGAGTGGGTCTGAGGTGCCCCTGAAGTTCAGTAGTGGGGAAGATCTAGAGGTAGGTGAGGAGCGTCACCTCCATGTAGGGCAGCGGTAAGAAGTGTGAGTGCTGCATCCCTGGAGGTGCCCAAGGCCATAGGTGGGGCAGCCTGGGTCGGTGGGGGGACAGCCAGCCCATAGCATGGGTTGGGACTAGTTGGGCTTTGAGGTTCCTTCCAACCCAATCATGCTATGGTTCTACAGTTCTATGACCTTCGAGGCCCCTTCCAACCCAAGCCACAATGCAATTCAGTTTGTTTTGTTTGTATTGCTGTTAATATATGCTCTCTTTGTTTCTCTCCAGTCTACCACTATCAGATGAAGATGCATGTCTTCAGCTACAAGAGCCTGGGGGAGGTTGACCCCACCTTCTCTGTCACCCTCCATGGCACCAACGGGGAATCTGAGCCCCTCTCTTTAGAAGTGTAAGTAAGCTGCCTGCTGTGCTCACCTAGACAGTGAGGTGACTGGAGCTAGGCCAGGTGGCATCATTCTTTTTCCTCTGGTAACACTGGCAGTACACTTGAGTCTAGCAGACCTACTTGATCACAATTCAGTACTTCATCCAGTAACTTAATTACGTCAAATTGCGTAGAACGTAATTTGTGCCCAGTTCTCTACGCATTGGTCTTTGTGGCTCATCACTGAATGCTCTGTTTTCGCTTTATTCCACTGGGCAGCCTGCAGGCCCTTATACCTCTGGATGTGCTGTTGACCTCCTTTAGCCTCTCCAGAAGGAGACGAGGCGTGACGTTCACCCTTAAGCCATGGAAAGGTGGCTGAGCCAAATCCATGATGAGTTGATTGAACACTTTCTTGAGTACAATCAGTAATTAACTGGTGGCAACTCAATGTGAAGCACTTGCTGAGCTGCAAAGGCTCTTTTTAAATGAGTGAGCATCTGGCAGGCTTCCATGAGAAAACATCGAGTCTTTGCTTGTCTTCCAGGCTTGAGCAAATTGGCCTTAATGCTACCAACACCTTCCTGGTCTATACTGAAGAGGACATGGGAGATCTTCTAAAAATAAAGCTCACCTGGGAGGGAGCAACTCAGTCGTGGTACGATCTGTGGAAGGAGCTAAGGAGCTACTGGTACCGGCCTGCCAGGTCCTCCCAGGAGCTGCACATCCGACGGATACGTGTGAAATCTGGGGAGACGCAGCAGAGGTAATGGTGGTGTTGGACTGCACCTGAGCTGGCTCAGCCAAAAGAAGCGACATTCAGAATCCAGCAAGGAAAGGGGAAAGGGTGTGAATTTAGCTGGTGGCCTAAATTGTCCCATTTTTAGTGTTACTACCTCCTGCATCTTTATGGTGTGGGAGGAGATTACTTGCAGCATGAGGCTACAAACCAAGCCTGAAGCAGAACCAGACACTGCAGATCAGATCTGAGGTTCTTCTGCTTTATTTAGATGCTGGAATAGTCCTGCCTCCCCCTGAGGTCTGAATCCAGCCTACTTCAAGGTGGTTTAAATGATACTTGAAGGATTAAAGTTCTGACAGTGCCAAGAGCACATACCCGAAGCGTAGGTAGGGCTCTTTATTACATGATAACATGCTGATCTGGCATAAGCTTGTGTAAAACTGCAGCTGGTAACATGGTAGCACCAACTTAAGCACTATATTGCTCCTTATGAGATCTCTGGAACTGTACCATTACATGGAGGTGCATGCCAGATTGGAAGCATAGCACACCCGAATTCTGTCATCTTGCTCTGAAGATAACCCAGATCTGTCAAAAGCAGTTGATGCTGACAGTTTTTTCACATTGATCAGCTTTAAATAAGCTTCTCTTGCCATCTGTGAGGTGTTCTGCATCCTTCTTTTTGGAACCTGTGAAACAAAGGGGAGGTAAAGAAAAAGATCCACAAGTGCAATTTTACAATAGGATAGAAAGCACTGCATCAGCCAGTTGGCAAAGTAATGATGTACCAAGATGCTCCACAGAGGATATAAAACCAAACAGCAATGTCCTAAAATGAGTTCTAATCCATATTATGTCTTGTTTATTAAACTTTAGACAGAGCTTTCAGTGACTCCCAGTTCTTCTTCCTCCCAGGTTTGCTTTCTGTGTGGAAGACTCCCAGCTGACCAGCATATTTCCTGGCAAAGAGCTCTGGTTTGTGAAGTGCACAGATGAATGGAAAAGAAGGTAGGGAAGTCAGTCAAAATCCTGGTTGCTGGCGTGTGGGCACTTGAGGATGAGTCCAAGATCCTTGCAGTAGTGGAAAGCTGATTAGATGCTCCTATTAAAGACTGCTGCCCTATAAAGCAGAGGAATGCTGGAGGTGGACAATATTACCTAAAAGATCACTTCAGCCTGAGCTGCAGAGAAATACCTTGGTTAAATTTGGCTTAGTGTATCAGTGAGGCACAGCTGAGGATTACCATGGTGTTACAGCACTGACTCCCACCACTTCTGTTGAGGCATGGGAACAGGTTGCCTAGGGATGTGGTTGATGTCCCATCTCTGGAGACTTTCAAAGTGAGGCTGGATCAGGCCATGGGCAACGTGACCTACCTGTGATAGGTGCCTGTGCACTGCAGGGGGAGTTGGACGACATGACCTTCAGAGGTGCCTTCCAACTCTATAGATTCTATGATTCATCTCCATCTATCTCCCCTGGCTCAGCAGTGGAATCTCACCCATTGCAGAGCATGCCTGTCCTGCCTTGATCCCTGGGGACGTCCCACACACCAGAATCTGTCCTCAGAGCACGACCGCTGGCAAGCCTGATCCCAGCAGTGACAGCCTGATTGCTTCAGGCTGCCTTGAATCATACTTTGAATCAATCCCCATTCATTTAACCAAATGACAGCTTCCTGAAGACAAAGCCCAGCCTCACAAATTTCATTTTGTAAACTTAATCCTTTGTTGTTTCTCATCTGGAGACCTAGTGCTTGTTAGAGCTAGCACAGCCCTTTGCACAACCTTCCTGGTTGAAATCAGCTGATAAATGCTTGCTGGTGCTGGCCCGGGTCTGGCAGAAGCTAGCAGGCTGCTATACACAGTAGCAAACAATTATGTGAATGAAACCCCCATGCAAAAACTTGTTGTTCTGCCACATGATCAAGTAAATGCTCCTGCAACAAGGCTGTTTTGATGTGCTTCTCAATAACCCCATAAAAGAAGTGCAGGCAGATGTCTTCCTGCTTTTGCTGGTGGAGAACAGCTTTTGCATGAGGCAGAGGAGCAGCTCTGATCTCCAGAGCACGGCGGTTTCCAGGAAATGGTCTTTACTTCCAGAAACTGAGCAACTGCTTGCTCTTCAGCTCTCCATTCCTGCCAAGTCACTGGGAGATGGCAGCTCCCTGCTTGAAATTTCAGTCTGTAAACACCATCAAGTGAATCTGAACAGGCAGAGCCTAAAGACAAGACCTGCAATTTCTTTGCAGTCTGTTCACTGTGTGTAATGTCTGCTTCAGGTTCCCACTGAATGGCTGCTGGGAAGGTAGTTGAGTTTTTTCCTTTTTTTTTTTTTTCCTTTTTTCTTTTTCTTGAACAGAATGGTGATGGACAGTTCCACATTAATGATTCTATGAAAATAGCAACCTGTACTTTGTGACCTACTTCACATTGTCCCAGAGATTCTTAGGAATTCTTTGATATTCCTTTTAACCTCTGCATTTATTGGTGTTTTTTTTCCTCACTGTTATTCCCAGATCTGTCTCAAACACACTCTGAAGATTTCCCTGAAACCCACAGTGGAGCAAGCTGGACACATGAAGACCATGACAGTGGGAAGATGCTCTGGCAAAAAACCTTAGTAGCACTTAAAGCAAATAGCTTTGCAGGACAAAATACTTTGGATCAGATGAAAGAAACTGGGGAGCAGCTGATGGACTGTGGTCCTGGACCCAGAATAACTGCAGCTCCTTGCCCTGACAGCCTGGGAGATGCATTTAGCCTTGCCCTGACTTTCCTGCTCCCATTAACCATGACTACAGAGGATAACTCTGGAACTCCAGACCTCAGCAATGATGTCCTGGTCCACCACCAGTGGAGCTGAGAAGAGAACCATATGAACTGCTGGATACAGTGATGCCAGGAACCAGTTGGCATCTACTGTAGGAGCACTATGGGCTGGAGAAGGTGAGACCAGCACACACTCTGTGTGGGGTTGTGTGGGGAGGAGTGGGGATAAGCACCGTGCCACTTATGTTCAGGTTGTCCTCTGCTTGCCTTAGACCTGCTCTGTGCCTGGCTGATGCTGAGATCTGTGCATCACTGTGTGCCAAGCAGCTCTCCGTCCTCCCTGTCCCTATGGCATAATGCAAAAAGTGGCAGCTGCTCCTTTCTCCTCAGTCCTTGCTCCTTGTTCAACAGTCCACGTTAATTAATCTTTGTGAGAGGCAAATAGCAGCTGCCCAGCACAGGAGGAAGGTAATGGAACTGGACTGTTCCAGGAGAGCTTTGCACTTGTCCTTGTAACTACTGAGAATGTCTGCCTCTGCTCCAGTGCTGCTGTAGTACCAGTGCATAATTAAGACCTTATTTCCATGTAAAGCATTGAACTGAGCCAATAGCCCATCTTCATTGCCACCACACCTTGCTTGTATTCCTGGTGCCAGATGAACGTGGCTTTGCTCTGAGCTCAGCACTCCACAGCTGGTCCCACTGGCTGCAGCAGAATGGGTTGTATCAGAGGTAAAACTTGTTAATTTTCTAAGTTTTGGGAGGATACTTGGTGTAACAACTCTGAACTTTTGGCATGCAGCGAGACAACCTCAGAAAGTGGTGCTGCCATGTGGTGCACTGAGTTCTGAAGATGGAGTGCATCCTTTGAGGTTCTGAGTTTGTGTAGAGCTTCAATCCGACCAAAGCACATTTGGGGATCTTTTTTATTTCATGGTTTTGTGCAAAGGTTTTAATGATTGGAGCCTTTGGTGAGTAGCCGAGACTTGTTACCCTGCCATATATGGAGTGGTTTCAAAGCTCTGTTTGTATATTCTGGTTTTTGTATGACTTTAAACATTATTTATTTCTCATGCTGTACATATGTAAAGTTTTAAAGAGTTTTGGTTCTGAGTTCCAGTTTTTATAAGCCTTGAGATGAAAATAAAGAGCTCTGTATGAATCAGTGAAGTCTCATTATTAACCTGTCGTTGGCTTTCCCAGAGCAACAGAACACGAACACGGGTTTCCTCAGTCTTTCTAACAGCTGCCACACCATCCAGCTTAAGGAAATCTCTCATGGTGCCCTGCCCAGCCATGACTGAAGCTGGTGGCACAGCTTCAGCAGAAAGACTGCAAATTAAGTAAATATCCCTAAGCTGTGGGGTGTTTACATGAAATTATTTGGTTAACCTTTTCCTATGAAAACTAAAGCAGACATTGACTGCAAGAATGAGTGGTTTAGGATGTGAGGCGATGGCCTGAAATTGCACTGGGGAGGTTCAAGTTGGTTCTTAGGAGACACTTCTTTTTGGGAAGAGTAGTGAGGCAGTGGTACAGGCTGTCTAGGGAGGTGGTGGGGTCACCATCCCTGGAGCTGTTCAAGAAACATAGAGATGTGGCACATGGGGACGTGAGCAGTGGGCATGGTAGGGAGGGAGTGGGCCTAGGAATCTTGGAGGTCCTTTCCAACCTGAATGCTTCTATGGATCCACTCCTTCTGCTCTGCATTTCAGAGCCAACACCGCACAGCCCAGCACACACCAACATCCATCCCTGCACATCTCTTCCAGTTTGCAGTTTCAGTATATGCCAGTTAAATCTGGGATGGGTGCAGGGGGCTGTGAGCTAAGCTCTGCACTTGCATGTTTCCCCTTCCCCCAGTGTTTTAGGACTCTCCTCCGTTCAGCTCTGCAGCTGGGTTCCCACCAGGGTCAGGTCTCCAGAGCGATGATGCACTTGGCCCCAGGAATGCTTTACAGCCCCACCACACTGCCCCAGATTGTGCCCTAATGCACCAGGTACTCTCTGTGCATCGCTACTTCTTAAGGCAAACTGAAAGCAAAGTGCATGTGAAAATTGCACTGTAGTTGTAACTACACCCTTTGGGTGCTGTCAGCCCCACATCACAAACTGCTCAGCAAAGCCCCTACTGCAAGAGGCTGCCTCACAGAGGCAGTTTCCAAGCTACAAAAACTGGGGTTGAATAAATGTAATGCAATAGCTGTGCTGGGGAAGAGAAAGACCTGCCAGCCCTTTTGGGAATGGGAACAGCACATTTCCTGTTGGCTCCCCGTGCTGAGATAATGGGGCAGCTTCAATCTGCCAGGTCAGCCTTCCCCCCAAGGTAGCCTCAACCCAAAGATGACATCGACCATCCAAAAAAACCAAGATCCCTCTCCTCCGACAGCACTATCAGGTTGTAATTTTATGCCTGCTCTGCTCCATGTCGGCATTCCAACATAAATTATACAGCTCATTGACTTCCCTGCGATCCTATCCAGCCCAGCAGTGAGCACAAAGAACGCGGCAACCTTTGTAAATCCCTGTGAAGTATTGGGAGGGTTTGGAGGGACGGGTGAAGCAGCGTGACCCAGAGCTGACCCACGTTTAAGGCTAAAATCAGATCACTTTTATTGCTGGGTTATTGTTTTCCTATCTCTGCCCTAGGTTGTTTCACAGCTGTTGCAAGAAGCTTTAAGATGTTCATGGTAAACTGTGCAAAGAGGACACAAACTGCAAGCATTCAGAATCCCTTTCTTCCGACACAGCTTGCAATAAGATGGGAAAATGAAGAAAAGAGACCAATAAAGCAGGGATTTTCAAGCCATGCTTTTCCACTTCTCCAGCAGTCCTGATTATTGCAAACAGGCAAAGCAAGACACGACACACGAGTTGGACCAAACCTTAAGGCCAAAACAGTTTTGCTCATTTCCATGTGTCTTTCTATATCCTGCTTTTGGCTGAACACAGATGTATCCCACCAAACTACCATGAGGAAAGCCACTTCAGCTTCACTAAAACATCCTGGAACCATCTTCCTCCCCTGCCATAAAATCTGCAGATGTTAATGAGCAGAACCTCATTCTGCATACTTCTGTGAAACAACCAGATTTGTCAGTTCTTTGCTTAACCCAAGAAGAAACACTCCAGAAAAGCTGGATTATGTACCACTTGTGCAATGAGGTATAGGATTACCTGGGTTGGAAGGAACCTCAGCAATCATCCGGTGCCAACCTGTCATCTCATTCCAACAGAATTAGAGGGAACTTCCAAAGGCAGGTCTCAAAGTATCAGTTGGGTACTTCAAAATCCTGCATTTCAGAACCTGAAATGGGTCTATGGTTATACTTGGTAATCGTAGACATTTTTTCCAACCTGAATGATTCTATGACTCTGTGAGTGGGCATTGTGTGGTGGTGGGCTGGCAGTTGGACTTGGTCTCAGAAAGGTCTTTTCCATCTGAAACGATTCTGTGATTCGGTCTAGAGACATGGAGATGGTGGGGATGGACTGACAGTCAAACTGCTGACCCTGGAGCTATTTCCAGTCTTAATGATTCTTTGGAAACCAAGGACATGTAAGCTGTTCTGTGATTGCAGGAAGGCTACTGAGATGCCTTGGCATGAGTTCACCCACCTGGGCACAGCCAGCAAAGCTGCATATGTGAGTAAACTCCAAGGATGGGGCAGGAAGGGAACCTGGGTTCCCTTTGATGTCTGCAGGAGCTTTTCCTTGGGCTTCACCAGGGATGTGGTGGGTTTCAACCCATGGAAGGATGCTGGTGTGGGACAGGGACAGAAGCCAGTGCGTTGCTGAGACGGCTGGGTGAGAAGTGCACTGTGTGGAACTGGGTGCAAAAGGTATAAGTTTAGAAAAATTAAACTTACATCTGTATTTTTTCATATTTCTTCCTCCTGTCTTCCCCAGCTCCTGGCCTCACTCCCTGTCTGAAGTCCAAGCTACACAAGTCCAAGTGCTTCCATGCAGCTCCAGTAACAACATCAAAGCATTGACCTCAGCTGATTCTGTGTCCTAGCCAACAGCTACTTAACGGGACACGATGAACTTGGTATCTCGTGCATCTTTGCAAGGCAGAGCCAAGAGAAGATCTGTTTTTTCATTTTCATCCAAGATACTCGATTAACTTCTGCTGCTCTGTAATAGGGCCCCCGTGCTCCTCAGAGATGTTCCCCCTTCCCTGCTGGAAGGCTATGAGAAATGACAGGGGAAAACCTGCCAGATATGTGGAAGAAGCAATGAATCTGACTGTGTAAGTGAAGTTCTGTCAAAGGAACAAGAAAGAAAATGAGAAACAAACAAACAAACAAACAAACCCAACACACACATATATACACATATTCATTAAGTCCCATTACACATTACTAAATAGAAGGACAAAATCAAATAGAGTTAGTATCTACTTAATTATCACATCTTAAAATCATAATTGCCAATACTGGAAATAACTGGGACAGGAGAAAATAACCCCCTCCCTCAAAATTTCCACTCTTATATCAAAATAGTATGCTTCACCAAATATTTTAATGAAGATATTGTGAAATCAAATCACATTCCGTACACCTAAGTGGAGCCAAAGCCAAGCTCTGCTTTTCATTGTTAGTTTCTAAAAAACATGTAAAGACAACCATTTGAGTTAATTCTGCGTCATTTTCCTCTTATCTGGAAAGAGGACCTACATCTGTGTTTCTGCAGCTGCTGCTCCTGCTGCCAGGCATCTGCAGGGGCTCAGCTCTCTCTATGAGTGTCAGCTGTGCTGGTGCTCCTACTCATACTTCCGTGTGGCTTAATGTTAGGGACAATTTGTTCTCCCAGAGAGCAGTGATGCAGTGGCACAGGATGCACAGGGAGGTGGTGGGATCCCCATCCTGGAGGTGTTCAAGAACCACGGAGACGTGGCACTGAGGGACACGGTCAGTGAGCAAGGTGGGGTGGATTGGGCTTGGACCTGGGGATCTTGGAGGTATTTTCCAACATTAATGTCTCGACGGTTCTATTTAAGGACATTGTCAGTGGCTATGATGGGAATGTCTTTGGGTTGGGCTTGGGGATCTTGGTAGTATTCTCCAACTCTAGTGATCTATGGTTCTATTTAGGGTCATGGTCAATCGGCATGGTGAGGATGGGCTGGGATTAGGCTTGGAGCTCTTGAAGGTCTTCTTCAGCCTTGATGGTTGTGTGATTCTATGACTCAGCCTTCATGGGATGCAAACACCAACACATCACTGAACAACAACTCAACAGCACAGCGCTGAGCCAAGGAAAACGGCATTTCAGCCAACAACCTGAGCTCCTCCTCATCTTCCTCCCATCCGCTTCACTAGGTTTTGCACTCAGGATGAAGCAACCTGCAGCTCCTGCTTTGCATCAGCCCCTATCTTGCACAGTAGACTGCAGACAGCTGCTCAGGGTCAGGGGAGCGGTGCTGATTTACACCTTGCAAGGTGGGCCCATGAGTGCGCTTCTTGTTTGTAAACTGGGGATGATTTATTCCCCTGATTAATTCAGCATCTTTCAGGAGACACAGTCTGCCAGCCCCATTCAGAGCCCTTTATTTATTATTTTATTCCTGCATAATCTGTGCTCTGAACAAAGCTGCGCATTGTTCCACGAACAGAAACTGTTTCTCAAATTCCCGCTGTGTTGTTTTCCTCCACTTCTGCTGAATCAGCTTTTAACTTCCATTAAAAACCCTTTTTTATTTAAAAACAAAAACAACACAAACAAACAAAAAACAAGTGAAATCTGTTTTCCTAATTCCGCCAATTGCCTCCCTACAGCAGCGCCAGCAGCATTCAGTTGCTCCACCAAACAGGGATGCTGTTTTCTCTCTAACATCCCATAGCTTCCACCTGAACATATCCTACACCCTGCAGCAGGAAGATCCAAAGGAAGATCCCAGAAGCCAACAGAAAGCCCCCAGCACTGTTAGACTGCAGATGTTCTGCATACCCGCAGCAATTAGGGCTGACCTATTGCAAAACACACCCCAAGCACGTCCCTCCTGCTTACTGGACTCCTGTTGACTCTTCAGAATCCCCGGGGATGACAATGAAGCAATCACAGATAGGATATTTTGGCTGGTTGGCCGACCGCAAGAAGGGGCTCTGGTTATGACACAGAACAGAACAGAACAGAAAAGTACATCCAAGGTTGGCCATCAGCACAGACTCCTGAGGACAGCACGAAGGTCATGGCCCAGCACAGACGTATTGAGTGTCCCTCAGAGTGCTGCTGGAAATGGGCTCTGAGGTTCTTGCCTCTGTTCCCAAAAGGATGCCTGAAGCCTACCCAGGTGTGCAGATTACTCACAGCACTCCTGTAGCCCTGTTCTCACTGCACCTTCGGTTCACAGCTACAGGTAAATACACTCAGGCTTAGAGGTGAGCAGCTGTGCAAAGCTTGGGAGGTAGGAATGGGTGCCACCTGCACCCCAGCCTGGCTGATGGCAATTTAAGAGTGAAATTTGTGTAAAGACAAGCATGTATTCCGGCCACCTCTTGAGGCTGCGGTTTCTCAGAGCTGGAAGTCTGACAATGCGTTGCAGACCCACAACAAGCACAGGACAACTTTGCAAAGCCACGTGAAGGCCACCGAGGGTTATCTTACCAAGTGTGATCACAGTTACCCAAGTGGCATTCCTGGACATAGCTGTGTGCAAGCACAGGTTAGAATAAACAGAAAGACACATCCCAAATGTGACGTCAAGGACCAGCGTTGACCAAGGGTGAAAAAAGGACAAGTTATTTGGCAACCACTGCCTTTTTCCATTGCAGGACATTATCAGAGCTCCTACTTCACTAAATTCTGCAGAAGAAATAGCCCCTGATGTTGAGCGACCAAGAGACAGCTCTGAATTCCAACCTTCTATATACAATCTGCTCCACTCAGCATGTTATTTTCTCCCTTGAGGAAACACATCAGAACATTAATGCTGAGGGCCCTTATGAATCCCATAAAGATCCAGGGTAACTTCTTAGTAGCTACTGGAGTAAAACCAGCATGTTCCGCTCACCTCAGCCTGGATATTAGAAAAAACATCTTCTCCAAAGAGCAGACAGGCATTGGCACAGGCTGCCCAGGGAGGTGGTAGACTCCCTGTCCCAGGAGGTGTTCAAGAACCATGGAGATGTGGCAACTGGGGACATGGACAGTGGGCATGGTGGGGGTGGACTGGGGTTGGGCTCGGGGATCTTGGAGGTCTTCTCCAACCTTAATGCTTCTATGACTCTGTAATCCATGAACAGACAGACCTCTTGTGTAACAGCTGAGGGATACGCTTCCCAGGCGTCTCCAGTTTAGGAACATTCAGGTTTGGGTGCACCACATCAAAGGGGCTACTTGATATCGGACAGCACGTCAAGCCAAAGAGATGCCAGACTGCAACCAAGAGCTGGGTAATTTTCCATAGACCATTGATATCTTCTGTTCACCATCTGAATGTGGATGGGATTGCAAAAAAGGAGAGGAAGAATAAGGAAACTTAGTTTCATCTTTTACCCTCACTTTCTTTCCAACTGCACAAAAATTCCAATGGTGACAAAGGAGCCTGAAAAAAGACTTTTGCAGTAAGACCACAGTTGGGGCTGAATAAAAACAAAAGTAGAAGTACTGCTATTAGGCATTATGTTAGAGCACTTTCCTCAGCATCTGAAGTTGTTCAGGGCCTGTGCCTTTAGTGAAGGACTTTGGCTGACCCTGCTTTGCATTCACTATCTGCTGCTACCATGCCCCTTGTTCTTCAAAGATCCAAAAACAAACCTCAAATGGTTACAGCTCTTGCATAAAAGCCCTTTGCTGAGGCAGAGGAGGCCATGCTGTATCTTGGCCCCAGACCAGTTCTTCAGCATGTTTGTGAGCACTCCCACCAGAACTTGGCATTTTTATGGACCTTGTGGTTGATGCTTTCACTTCAAGAGACAAGAAACGCAGGTTTCGTACAGGAGTTTCTACATACGCAGGATTTTTGGTCTCAGAGCACCCTTGTTTTTTTCTAGAGAAGTAAATAAAAAGCCTTCAAGTGCTGAGAGCTTCTTGTGGGAATGCTTCCCACCATGCTGGGTTGGTATCCTACCATGCTGGGTTGGCATGTCCCACCTCGTTGGACTGGCACGTCTCACCATGTTGGGTTGGTGTCCCAACATGTTGGGTTGGGATATCTCACCCTGTTACATTGGCACGTCCCATCACACTGGGTTGCTGCTTCCCACCACTTTGGGTTGATGTCCCACCACACTGCGTTAGTGTCCCACTCTATTGAATTGGCATGTCCCATGACATCAGGTTTACACATCCCACCAGACTGGATTGGCACTTCCCACCATGCTGGGTTGGTGTCACACCACACTGGGTTGGCACATCCCACTGTGTTGGGGTCCTGCTGACAGCCGAGGATCTCTTGTGACAGAGCAGGAATATCCAAGGGAACTTGTTCCAGCTGGCTCCAAATTTCTGGGTGAGAAGACGAAAGAAGCCAACTCAAAGGCTGGGGATACAAAGACATCTGATTGCCTGTGACTTAGGAGATATGGAGCCGTGTGTTCCCAATGAAGGAAGACGAAGAATGGTAAAAGAAAGGAGGGGAGCAACTTATTACGAATAGATCTAACTCCTCTTGTGGCCACTGACCGAAAAATATCACCTCATTTGGTGATGCTTAAGATGTTTTCCTTTAAAATTTGTAGACCTGATAACTACAGAGACTGTGCATTAGTATGCTTACGTGAGAGATTTTTGCTCATGGGCTACTGAAATAAAAAATCAAGATATGCTTTACATGAAACCAAATGGAAGAATTTAATTGAGCAGAACTAATACGTATACTTTCAACAAAGTGCCTCAAGGCCACAGTAGAATTTTGGGACTTGTTTCGGAAAAGCTTGTGTTATTATATACTGAAATACCCTTAAAAGTGTTTATCTAATGAATCAGAACTCATATAATGGACTGTACAGGTATGTACCACTTCCTCTTCAGATATGATTTCTCCCTTGCTAAATAATTTTCAGTTGTATTTTTGCTCCGAAAAAAAAAACCCACATTTCTTTATGGACTGACCTCCACAAAGAAATAAAACATCCAGCACTTCCTGGGGCTGTCTGTGCCAAGAGTCAAACACCTAATGACTTCCCATTAACTGCAGACAACATAGCAACTACTGGTGTGTGTCCCTTTACCCGACAATAAACATATTTACTAATTAGGGCTTTCTCCTGTGAAAACAGTCAAATGACTTTTGTACACAGTGAAATCACCACATAATTAATCATCTTATTTATCCAATAAATTATCAAGCTGCTCAAACACAGCATGATAAAGCTTTTCCCTACCCATTTTCTTTGTCTCAACCCAACCTCTGTTTACAGCCTCATGCACTTTGCCTAAACTATTGGTGCCCCATTGGTCAGGTCTAGCCATCGCTACAGACAGCAATAGAATTGACTATTCCAGTAACTGGATATTAGGAACAATTTTCCTCCCAGAGAGCAGTGATGCAGTGGCACAGGATGCACAGGGAGGTGATGGAGTCCCCTGGAGCTGTTCCAGAACCATGGAGATGTGTCATTGAGTGACATGGTCAGTAGGCATGGTGGGTTGGGCTTGGGGATCTTGAAGGTCTTCCCCAATCTGTGAAGATCTTTTGGTGTTTCCAACCCAGGCTCCTCCAAATCATCCCATCATAGTCCTGTCTTAATGGACATGGGGAACAGCACCAAAATCTTTATTGGTTTCCATACAGTACAAAGAGACCTTACCAAAGTCAAAGCATATTACATCAATATATTGCCCTTATCAAGTGAAGCCACAATTTCCTTAAGGAATAAAATAGGATTGTGGCAAAATCTGGCAGAGATCTGCCCCTTGGCAAGGAGGAGCTCATATAAGAGCTGCTGATATCATAACGTGTCAAACTACCCTTGAACTGGCTCACTGATTCATTTCGAAACCATTGCCTCTATCTAGGTACATATATTACAGCTGATTTGCAGCATAGAGCGTCCCTTCAGCCCAGCCAAGCTGGACTACTCCATGCTAAGCCCTTGATGACCCAGCACCTCCTCACGCGCTTGTTCCCAAACACCCAAAATCTTCAGCAGATAAAACTACGAAATTCTTGCTGTCCCAGGTCATGACCAAGCTTGCTGGAGCATCACAAGAAAAACACATTTTCCTGTTCCCTTGTCTACCTTGCAGACTGCTGCTGGCATGTTGTCTGCAGGCATGACCGGCAGTCCTCAACTCAAGCAGCAGACTGGTCTGCACTGAAAGAATGCAGTGAATGGGAAGGAAGAAAAGCATGCAGAGCCTGGCTCTGCAATGCGGTGTTTTCCTTGACCAAACTGAAGGACTATCATCCAGATCTCTCTCATCTGGAAACACCTTACAAAAGCACTCCACACTGAAAGAGTACCTTTAGTCTTAGCTGAAGTGTTTACAGACCATGGGTCTAACTCCATGTTCAGCTGCATCTTTGCAACCTGTGCTGGCTGGGAAAGAAGTGCATTAACAGAGAGCAAAATACTACAGTGTGTGCAACAGCAAAATAAGAATTAACTCCATATGAAGCCCATTTATTTCTGGAAGGGCCCATTCATTTTGTCTGTATTTCTTTACTCCTGAATATTCCTGCTGCTCATCGTTAAGAGAAGATAAAGGAAAGGCTGTAGATTACTTTGCATCATAAAGCAGAATTTGTTCCAGGAGCCCTAGCTGGTGTGGAAAAGATGGTAGAGCTTCACTTCAAAATTGATCAAAATCCCATTTTGCCAGGTGCTGTGCATGGAGCCACCGAATAACGGACTTCCCCAGAAGTCATATTGCACAAAACAACAGTACGAAGTATAGGAAAAAAGCACAGGAAAAAAATGAGGGGAAATCAGCCAAACCCCATCAGTGGCTCATGATAATAAATTTCTGGGTTGAAAAGGACCACGGTGTTCATCTAGTTCCAACCCCCTGCAATGTGCACCAGACCAGGCTGCCCAGAGCCACATCCAGCCTGGCCTTGAATGCCTGCAGGGATGGGGCATCCACAGCCTCCTTGGGCAACCTGTGCCAGTGCCTCACCACCTTCTGTGTGAAAGACTTCCTCCTAATATCCAACCTAAACCTCCTCTGTCTCAGTTTAAAACCATTCCCCCTTGTTCTATCAACATCCACCCTCATAAACAGTCGTTCCCCTTCCTGAAGATCCCAAATAACACTAAAATAACACACTGAAACATTTAAAGTTCTTTAGAAAAACATAGGAAATCCCCTTTCAGGTTGAAGGATGAGCCCAGCACCCTGATGGCATGCAGAGCCATGGGTTGAAGAAGGCTGCATGTCGAGCACATCTTCCTCATAAAATAGACTCACTAAGTCATTAAGGTTCACAGAATCACAGAATCACAGAATGGCCAGGCTTGGAAGGGACCTCAAAGATCACAAATCTCCAACCCTCCTGCCACATGCAGGGCCACCAACCTCCACATTTAATACCACACCAGGCTGCCCTGAGTCCCATCCAATCTGAACACTTCCAGCCTCTCTGGTTGTAAAAGACCACTAAGACCATCAGTCCATCTCCACCACCCTCACTAGCCATGTCTAGTACTCAGTACACATCTGCCTTTTTCATGGTGCCCTGCCAAGTCATTCACCGATGAACACCAGGAGGAAATTGTTTGCCACGTTTCCCAAAGTTCTCTGGGTTTTGGGTGAAAGGCAGAAGTCAGGCACGCTCAGGGATTCTTGCCTTAGAAGCTTGACACCTTCCCATATCCAACTGTTCTCTCCGCCTAGACCTACCAAGCAGCTTCTCTTCTGAAAGAGCCACTGTGGGATTTGCTGAAGCTTCCAGCACCGTTTTCTCATGACAAGGATTGTGCTGGTGCAGAGCACTGGAACGAGATCAACCCACGCTCATGGCATATGGTGGGCGACGCTGCAGACCTCCCCTCCTCTCACCACTGCCGTGATTCCAGGTCCTTCAGCTGCTCCCAGCCTAGCAGAAAGCAAGGCAGCCCATACAGAGGGTCTGTTTGTCTGAAGGGCTCAGCCAAAACGCTGCCAGGTGGAACCCAGCCAAGATGCAGCAGACCGTGATGGACAGACCCACACCATTTAGACAGCAAGTTACCGGAGGGGGAAATTCAGCAAGAAGAGCAAAACACACACACACACACACACACACACACACCAGCACTCACACACCGACCCATTTCAGCAGGAGGTCAAAGTCTAATTAGGTACTTTATTACTCGTTTAAGTCTTGTCTGGCTTTCAGGGCTGGAAGAATGGCGGGTGTGCACGTGAAGCTGTGAACCTCAGGGATGAACAGCAATTTGCATTTGAAGCGAGCCCCTGGTCCCATTCCCAGGGAATTTACTTGATGCATGGCTTAGCAGGACGGGCAGCTCAGTGTTGTTTACCACCTCACTTGGCACACACTGACAGCTCCAAGGACATCAGCCCCACATCCACCTCTCCTTCCAAGAGCATGGCTGCAGGTTTTCATGGGAGCGTTAGCTCTGAGCTGAAGGAATTCCCATCTCCAGAGCCTGGTCTTTTCTACACCTGACATCCTGCAGAGCTGGGTGTCAGCTCTGGGTTGAAGTGATGATGCAGCCTTCATTAATTCTTAATTAATCATTACAGGGCAAGAGAAAACGGTCTCAAGTTGCACCAGGAGAGGGTCAGGCTGGAAGTTAGGAACAATTTTTTCTTCCAAAGAATGGTGATGCACTGGCACACGTTGCACAGGGAGGTGGCAGAGTCCAAATCTCTAGAGGTATCCAAGAACCATGGAGATGTGGCTCTTGGGAACATGGCCAGTGGGCATGGGAGGGCAAGTTGGGGTTGGGCTTGGTGGCCTTAGAGGTCTTTTCCAACCTTCACTATGCTATGAGAAGATCACATGGTCAAAACCAAATATGCTGCTTATAAAGCAACTTATTCATCATAGAAGTGAAGCCAGAGCTCCTGCCTGTGTGGTGTTGGAGCTCTCAAGCCTCTGTGGTGTTGGAAGGCTGCTACAACATCACTGGAGGATCAGTTTCTTCTCATTCAGCAGAACATCAAGGCTGACCCGACCTTTTCTCCGTAGCTAAGGGCCTGCCATCCAAGACTCAGAAACCCAGTTTCTCAACTTCTGTGTTACTGCCCCGTGTATGATTGGAAGCATGAGGCATGCATGCAGAGGGGAAGAATTTTTTTTCTTTCTGTGTTAGCCAGAGATGAAAGCTGGAACAGGTGTTGGGAATTTCCCCATCTTAAGGCTTGAAATCTTAGATGCAATCTACCTGGTAGGTGGCCACCACTATATTCTTGCTCTGTTAGTATAGCATTCATGACATGTAAGACGTCCTACCTGAAGATATGTTAGCAATAGAGTTTTTGTGGGCTTAGGAGTATCACCTTCTCATGGGCAGCTTCCCTGCCTGCAGGGGATTGGAACTGGATGACCTTTAAATTCCCTCCTACCCCAACCATTCTTTGATTCTGTGATCAGCCTCACGATCTCAGCTATTTTCATACCTAGACTCCAAATCACCATTGGCACGAAAAACTTGTGAGCACTGACAAAATGTTTGCTGAGAATTTGTTAAGGGGAAGAATTGACACAAAACCGGTTCCAGAACCCACAAGGTTTGATCATCATTTCAGTTCAGTGGAAAAGCAAGACAGGCAACTGGGAAGAGGCTGAGAACGTGAGATTTTCCTAACCCTTTATTTTTAGGCTTTTTCTGTTTGCAAACTGAAGGATCCCCACTGAAATGAAATGTTCTACACTTACAGAGAAAACGGTGGTCAAATACCTTTTCCTCCTAGGGCTGTGGAGGTTTTGTTTTTGAACAGCACTTCTCATCAATGCACCATTACTCAGATAGAGATGGAAATTTCAGTCTCCCATGTGAAAGATACCTAGGAGAAAAGGTCCAAGCTCCAAGATCTCCAAATCCAATCTCCTTAACGTTTGGTTCATTTTCCAAGTAGTACAGTTTGTGACAACCTCTCAGCACTGAAACACATCAACCATCAGCCTCAAAGATGGGGAAAAAAAGAAACAAACTGATCTGAACCTGAGCAGCTTGTTGAACAAGGACTGGCCTTTGCTTGGTGCCTCCTTTGCTTGGTGAAGATAAGGAGGAATGGGGTTTGGAGAAGCTGAGAAAAGACAAAGTGACAGACTATAGAAACAGGGCGCTGAACCCCACTAAAAAAGTAACCAAGATGGACAGGGTGGATATAAATGTCAAAAAAATAAACACAGTAGGAACAGAGCACGTGGTAGGAATTAGACTGTTTTGAATCTGGGTTCAGAAACAGGGAGGATTATGAAACAGGGCCATCTCAAGTAGTCCCAGCAAGACATGGCCCAGAGGTTCCCCCCGGAATGTGGGGTCGATCAAGGACGACAGCAAAAGCTGGATGCGGATGACATACATGAAAACCTCAACAATAACAGAATGTAGCAAGGCATTGAGTCAAAGGGTTTCAAAATAGAGCATTACCGTGTTCCTAAATATAGTTATATTGACTTGGATATGTCCTTGCGTTGCTATGATGGAAAGAAGTCCAGCACTGAGCTGAAAAGGTTGGTCTGAGAGGTGTGACACACAGTGCGTGGAGATGTAAAACATTTATTTCAGACGTCAAACGACTGAAATAATGAATAGCTGCTGAGGATAAGAGTCACTGGTCCATCAGACACAGAGGCAAATGGAAAAGCTAACAGTGATGTCAAATTCAGCTACAAAAAGTTATTCTGGCACCAAAATAAGGCTCTGGGTCTTGAAAGGAATACAAAATTGCCAAGGGTTGCATGCAACTGGATTGAAGAATCAAACCTTTAGGTGCCTCTCCTTGGGGGTTTGAATGAGAAACTCAAAATCAGACTTCTGAAGATCTGTTCCAATAAGCAATACTTGAGCAGAAAGCACAGAGGCTGCTGCTATGTCACAGGAGGAAGGCTTTTTCCTCCCAAATGTGGAACCATACACAGCTAACACTGGCAGAAATCTGATAAATGCCATCCTGGAGCCTGGCCAGCAGCACACTGACACACAAAGACCACTTACCCGAGTTTACAATAAATAAATAAAAGCTGTGCCAGCAGACTTCTGGTGGAGAAGCATAGAATTCCCATTTCCAGCCATGTCTCTGAGGCCCACTACATTTGTTGGGACAACACACTGGAAGCCACAGCCCTGCAGGAGCTCAAAGCCTGGCAGGTTCAAAATCCATGCCCTTTTCAGAGCTCCCAGTTCTGCAACTGGTGCACCCTAAAAGGGGCAGCCCACATTTGTCCAGCTGCTGTCGGAGCCATTCCTAAACGTGCTCCCTCATGGTTTACCCTCAGCATTTGAAACATCTTGCCTGAATGCTTGGAAATGCACCCCAGGGTGACTGCGTCGCAAGGTTTGGATCAGCATCTGAGATCCAGAATGCTCCAAATGTCATGAACTTGCAGAACTGGGCAAGAGAACAGCCTCACTCCCTGTGTTTTACCATACTCTCTGGTTTTACTTGGAATGGATTCATACTGCAAAATGTGGTCTCAGTAGAAGTTCAGGGGTTTAGTAAACACTAATTAGGATAGTGATTCCTCCATCTCTTATTGCCATTGTCATCCAGTTCTGGAAATATACAATTATAGGGGCTGGGGAAATAAAGGAAAACCATCAAATTGTTGATCAGAAAAAGGGAGAAAATACTGAGAGTGAGGGGGAGAAAATAAAGTCTCAACGATTATGTGAGAGGAAGAGGAAAAATAACACGGACTGATAAAAGCCTTTTGGATACAGCTGCTAAGGGAAAATCCTTGCTAAGGGAATTCAGCAGTTGGCAGATGTCAGTTTCTTCCTACTGCTACGCCTAGAGGTGTTTTCTATGTCTTTGTCACTCCCAGTCTGTTGTCTTTTTCTACAGCTCAGTCTGCACGTTGTTGGGATAGAGATTTTTGTTGCACGGATGACTTCTCCAGCAGGACTCTGAGCATCACCTCTTCTTACAAGTGGTAATAACCACCTGTTCTGTATCGAAACCACCACCAGCCCTTTTCCACCTGGCCCCCATCAGCTGGTCTTCCTGATGGGCACTCATCTTCTCCTTGTGTTTCTGGGACCATTCCAGGTAGCTCTCAGTCAGCTGAGCCAGATGCCTCTGCTTTACCTTGCTTGGCTGCCTTTGCAGAGTCCTCTAGGGACTCTAGGGATCCCAGAGTCCCCTCTAGGGATCAGACAGACATAAATAGTCCCCATGAATACTTAATTGTTGAGGCGCATCTGTGTTTATGTCACGATGGCCTCCCCCGATAGGATCCTATTATCTGGCTGTGGAGCTCATGTATGTGTTTTACTCCCCGTACTTCAACTCCCAACGGGGAAACTCTGTCAAAATCTTGAAAAGCTCTCAGAAAGTTTAAAATTAGATCAGATCTTCCTGTGTGGCTCTTCTACAGTGGATCGAATCCAAACATGAGCTGAACTACAGACAGTTTGCAGGCTGCTCTGGAGGGCTCCATGGAGTCAGACTTGTTCCAGGGCCCCAAGTGTAGCTCCCAGAACTGCATTAAGAATTGGATTAAAGAACAGAAGAGATGGAGAATCACTGCTGGGCTGCTAATCCCCCTTATCCCCAGCACATAGCTCCAGTTTCACACCAACAGAAACGTAGCTATCATTTGCTGGGTTTAATCACTCCGAGTTCTAAAACTCTCTTTAAAATAGCTCTTCAAGTTCCAGTCTCTAACACAGCAGAACAGGTATGGGTGTGTTTGGCTGCTAATCTGCAGGTGTACACGATGGCTCAACCTAACCAGAAGGTTTCTGTCACAGCAAGTGATGGTTTCACTAAGTGGAACACAAAAGTCAGTAGTGGTGTGATGGATGAGTTTGTCCACTCATTGTATGCAGGCCTTTCCCTAGCTATAATTAGGCCATTTTAATCACTCTGTTACATCATGCCAAATCTGGATCTCTGAATCAGTTCTTCAAAGAGAAAGGCTGTGCCTTCCCACGTCTGTGAAGCACTGAGTGCATTTAATCTCCAATTTCTACACGGTCTCCAGAGAAGCAGACTCAAAAATAAGCAGTCGTGATGTAAAAGTACAGCAGTTTTCTCATTCCAGAAATGTCATCAATGTAGTAGCCAGAATGGAAATGAGTCAGTCCTTTCCTTTTCCTTTCTCAGTTCTGAAATTCACATAGGACGGAGATTCACTGTGCCCATTAGTCTAGAATAAAGGGCTCATTATGAGGAGGGAGCTCAGCTGAGTTATTTCAGCTGAAGAAGGAATTCGGCATAACACTTCTCAGAGTCTGTGGGGCTGGAACATCTCATGAGCAGATGCAACAGGATCACAGCTGCCCCCTGCATCAGTTAACCTCCTGCTTACTCATTCTGCAAAACATACCTGGAAAATTATTCACATTCCCTTCTGCACTGCAGAAATTTGCTGGGAGGCTGCACACACCTACATGTGGTGGGACTCCATCACCATTACGCTCCGTGATTGAGAATAGATTACCCATGATGTGTTTTCTCAATTAATAACATCAGTACTTTCAGGGTGAACGGATTGGGTAAGGAATGGCTCCAAATTTCTCTCTCAATTCCTAAGGAGTTACCAGTCTTCACAGGAAATCCTTTATTCCTAGCTCATGCACCATGATGAGACAGCACAAATTCTGATCCCCTGCTTCAGCAGAGCACTGGATGCTATGAGGATGGGGAATTTAGGAGAGCACCAAAATCTTTCTACACCTCCGTTACATCTCAGGAGGTAGAAAAGCCATTTTTGGCTTTAGGCTGTCAATCCTTCAATGCATTGAGCATCTTCTAGCTGTGAACTGCCAGAGAGACATCAGAAAAGATATAACCAATCAGTCAGTCTTCCCTTCCATAGCTATGCTATGTTCCACAAGTTGCCTGGAGAAGAGCGACCTCTTCTCCAGGGCTGGGTTATACTCTGGACATATTTCTCAAGGTTTTATTTTGCCCACAGTCAAAATGTTCAGAAACTTTGTTTATTTATTTAATGAAAGCTGAATTCCTTACAAGCATGAGAAATCAAACTTTAGAGAAATATCACAGCAAATTGCATGACTTGTGAAAGAAACCCATGAGCTTGCAACACTACAGTTTGTATATAGGGGCTTGGGTTTTTGTTTTTGTTTTTTTTAAATCAAGACCTCAGAAAAACATATGAACTAAGAACTATACTATATTGAGGAGCAAGCTGCAAATCCAGCTTGAAGCCAAACTGTTGTGCAGCCATATTCCTAAATCCCATCATCTTTGGCTTTCATCTTAATCCCACAAAAATCCTGAGGAATTTAATGAGTCCCCAGGGGTCAGTACTGGGATGGCCCTATTTGATATATCTTACGGTCACATGGAGAAGGAGACTGAGCGCACCGTCAGGAAGACAGGTGACACCAAGTTGAGAGGGAGTGTCGATCTTCCTGTGGGTAGGAAGGCCCTAAGAATGATCTGATCAATGGGCTGAGGCCATTGTGATGAAATTCAACAAGACCAAGTGCTGGCTCCTGCACTTCGGCCACAACAACCCTACACAATGCTACAGGCTGCGGGCAGAGGAGAAGTAGTCAGCATGGATTCACCAAGGGGAACTCGTGCTTGACCAATCTGGCAGCTTTCTATGATGTCCTCACTGACTGGGTAGATGGGGGGAGAGCAATGGATGTTGTGTACCTTGACTTCATCAAGGTATTTGACGCCATCTCCCACAGCATGCTTGTTAAGAAATCCAGGAAGTGTGCAGTGGATGGGTGGGCAGTGAGGTGGACGGAGAGCTGACGGCTGGCAGAGCTCACAGGGCTGCGTCCTTCATATGTTCCCCTTCCTTCCATTCGTTTATAATTTCTCATCATGACTTTAATAGTCTCACTTTGGCATCCAGAGAGAACAGTAAGATGTTCTGAGCGAGGCGTGATGCAAGTCCTGGTGTCCCACATACACTGCACAGCTATTTCATAATCTTGCCCCTTTTTCCTCCACAAAATCGACTTCCTGTAGTTAGTTATTTGTCTCCAAGGAAAGAAACGATAAACCCCAAGGAACAAAGTAACCCTACGTCTGGCTGTGCCTTGCTTATGCATGGCAGCATGGGTCAACAAGCAGTAAAAACACCTTGGAGAAGTGTGTACCTTCTTGCTGGTACTTGCAACTTCAGTTCCCATTAAACCCCACGCAAATAGAACCCTCTCTGCCTCTCGGCATTTCATGCCTTTTGCCAGACATCCTCACTGACATAAACAGCTCCAGACCTTCTGAAGCCAGGCACACAGCACCTGCTCATGCTGGATTCTTTTTCCCATCATGATCCCTATGGTCTTCCCTACAGCCACGAAGTCTCAGTATGAACTTTCCACGTCCGCTGTATGCTTGGGGATGACTGAAAGCTTCTGTCAGGTAGAGATTCTCTATTTGGACATTCAGAATGAAGATGGCCAAGCTTGGCTTAGAAAAATGCATCTCCAGTGTAGATAGGCTCTGGCTTTAGGGAAACCCAGAGAAAACAAGGGTATTACCTGAAAAGAAAGTTAGGTGCTGCAACTATTCCCAGGAGTAAAAGATTGCATATATTTGGTATCTACATGTTAGTAGAAGGCACATCTGCAGAAACTGAGGTACAACTGTGTGTTTTTGAGCAGTATCAAGAAGATCGTTGCAGAAATCATTTCACTGCCCAAACTGCCTCTTCTGCAAATCCAGCAAAGAAAGGCAACAAATAAAACAATCAGGCAGAATAGAATAATAGAATCATGAAG
The DNA here is from genome assembly GCF_951394365.1 of Tetrao urogallus. Lineage (NCBI taxonomy): Eukaryota > Metazoa > Chordata > Aves > Galliformes > Phasianidae > Tetrao > Tetrao urogallus. Next base: position 74,407,879 of record NC_136816.1, read on the forward strand.
GTTGGAAAAGTCCTCCAACATCACCAGGCTCAACCCTAACCCTCCCCCACCATGCCCACTGACATGACCCCAAGTGCCACATCTCCACGGTACTGGAACACCTCCAGGGACGGGGACTCCCCCTCCCTGTGCCAGTGCATTACTGCTCTTTGGAGAAGAAATTGTTCCTAACATCCAACCTGAAAAGAAAGTCCTTTTTCTCTGAGCACCTAACGAAGCTGGGAATAATCACGGATGGGTGTAACGATGTCCACTGGCTGTGATAGGATTAGAAACCAGAAACATCTCTGGTGCAAGCACCCTGTGGTGCTCCCTGCAGACTGCAGGAGGACACAGCTGCAGAAACAGCCTGAAAAGGGAAAAGGACATGGGCTTCCCCCAGCACTTACTGATCATGGCCCCAGAAAAGGACATGTGTGCAGGTGTGGCCGTGCCTGGTGATGTTGTTTCCACGAAATCCCAGGGAGACAACACAATGCCAGCTGCTTGCTGCACACTGACACCGACGAGTTCCCTGCTGCCAGCAGCTGCTGTCTCTCCCCATGCAGACGGAGAACCTACAAAAAAGTGCCGAGGCAGAGGCTGAGAAAGGCCCTTTTCAGGGGGAGCGCGCTTCGTGATGCCGGCTGGAGCAGCGATGCAAAGCAGGGCGGTAGAAACAATGCAATATGTTAATTGCTCTCTCGCCTACGGGAGAGCAGAGCTGGGGCCCCGGGGGCAGTGATATGGCAGAAAGTTTTATTTCCAAAATAACATTCCTTTCAGCTCCCAAAGGGAGCTGGAATCTATAGAAGGCAGTGCTATCACTACCTGAATATTCACAATGCAGTATAACCCATCCTCAGGTCCCTTAATTGTTGATTAACAAGCTGCTATCTCTCACCAGGCTAATCTGGACACTTTGTTTTGGGGAAATGAAAACAATCCTGCCTGTTTCAACTGACTTTCAGTAGGATCTCACACCCAAGGATGATTCTGTAGCACTCTGCAAGCAAAAATTCCTTCCCTTGGGATTTTGGAGGATCTCCTCTTTGTTGCTCTTGCTGCTGAGTGCAGCACAGGGAGGAGATGGGTATTAGTAGTCTAGGAGAGGTTTTAATATGAGAAAATATTCCTTTTTAAGAGAAAAGAGCCCCTGTAGGAAAATAGATTCACCGAGCTTAAAGAATTAACAGAAGGAAGGGAAAAAGTAATGGTTTTGGAGTGCTGCAGGGTGTCTGTGACCCCTCCCTGCCCCCAGAAGTGAAACTGTCTGCCTGCTCCTACAAGGGAGGTGATGTGCCTGTGGGTTCTGCACCCAGGACTCCCAGCTCCATGTATCAAGTCCTGGTAATGGGATGGTGACCTCTTTCCCAGGCACTGAGAAGCAAGAGCCAGAGAAGTACCTGCAGATGTGGTCCAGAGAGCCATGTCCTCTGCTGGACACACTCTGGCCACAGAGGGAACCAGAGCTTTAATTCCTACCTGATTCACAAATTCTGCTTTGCTATGTGTGTGCTATTTGGGGCTTCCAAGCCAATGAACCCAGCAAAGCTGCCCGCTGGATATCACACCCCCACCACTTGCAATCATTCTTAGAATCATAGAATCACTAAAGATGGAGAAATCCTTTTAGATCATCAAGTCATATTTCATGGCATCAAGACAACATCAGAAGAAAATAGATGCCAGGCTGGGAGTATTTTGCAGGTGGCAACATAAACCAACTAAATCCATAAAAAGCTCTTGGCAGTGGTTGTGAGCCCACCAGCCCACTCCATCCGTGACATTACCTACTTTTTGTTACTGAGGCTGAATGCACCATAGTTTGCAATAAACGATTTCAACCCCCCCCCCCCCCCCCCAACAGCCTCCCACCACCCAGCCCCATCTCCCTTGCATTTTTGATGGAGTGGTATTTGGCAGTCAGAGGGGGCCCGCCCTGAAACGTGCTTTAATAGTGTGAGTGCTCGCTGCACGGGGAGCCAGCTCTTCACGTCACATGAGCTGAGCTTGAAAGCAATTCTTGGGCTTTCCATGAAATCTGCTTGATCCATGTGCTGAAACGCAGCTATTACCAGATGATACAGAGCACCTGTCTAGCAGGGCGTTTGGGGCAGGAAAATCCCCAGTTCCAGCCAAAGCAGCAGGAGGAACTTCTGCACTGTTTGACTGAATTACTCAGCTGGACACATGGGATAGATCATGGCTGAAGGTCATGCTTCGACAAAGAAAATCTTCCATCATGAAAGTGTCCAAGCAGCTTCCTCAGGGGCGCTGAGTCAGATCCAGGTGTCCCACACATGACCGCCTTATTTCGTAGCTGCAGAGCGTAATTATGGACTTTGGAAGAGAGAATCTTAGAATCATGAAAGTTGGAGAAGACCTCCAAGATCCCAAAACCCAACCTCAACCCCCCCTACCATGCCTACTGACCGTGTCCCCAAGTGCCTCATCTCCACAGGTTCCTGAACACCTCCATGGATCGGGACTCCACCACCTCCCTGTGCAGCCTGTGCCACTGCATCACCGCTCCTGGAAGAAGAAACTGTTCCTAATATCCAGCCTCTACCTCTCCTGGAAAACCTTAATGCCTCCGCTTCTTGTCCTATCACTATGACACCCCCAGGTCCTTCTCCTCCATGCAGCCTTCCAGCTGCTCTGCCCCCAGCCTGCAGCATTGCATGGGCCTCTTGTGGCCAAAGTGCAGGAGCCAGCACTTGGTCTTGTTGAATTTCATCACACTGGTCTCAGCCAATTGATCCACCCTGTCCAGATCAATTCTGTAGGGCCTTCCTACCTCCAGGAAGATTGACACTACCTCCCAGCTTGGCATTTTCTGCAAACTTACTGAGGGTGTGCTCAAATCCCTCCTCCAATATAGGTATTAAGCAGGACAGGCTCCAGAACTGAGCCCCAGGGGAACACCACTCTTTACCAGTTGCCAGCTGGATGTAACTCCATTCACCAGGCATGATTACAGAAAGATTACAAAATATGCAATATTCACAGAGTAAAACTAGGCTGACCTCTCCCCTTCCTGTCCTCCCAGTGTGACACAGCCTGCTGTTACTCATGGATTCCAATTGCTCCAGGTCTGACCCCATCTATCACCTGCGAGATCACTCCAAAAAGGACAGGAACAAGCAGACAGAAATATGATTTGGATCAGAGAAAAGGCTGAAATCTGAGCCCTGAAAGCATCTGGGTGGGAATTGCTGCAATTCCCATCCAGATACAGAGGGACACACATCCACACAACGTGCTCAGGTGCAGCTACAGCCCAGAAGAATGAGATGCACCCACAGACAGAGCCACAGCCACCGCAATGGCAGCTGAGCCTCCAGCATAGCTCCTGCAAAGGATGGAGTTTAGGCAGCCCATCTGGATGTCCTTGGCTGTCTGGCTTTTGTCTCCGTGCTGCTACACGTGCAGTGCCCGGATTCAAATCTGAGCAAACCAAGCAGAAAGAGGGCTCGTGGGTCCCAGGCATTGAAAAGGAATGAGTCAGCCCCTCTGAAACATCCCAAAATTAGAAAACAGTTCATTATGGTGACGTCTGAGTGTTCGGGGCATGGTTGCTTCAAGCTTAGCAGAAATTCCCCGTTGTGGTGAGGAAGAGTCATCGGTTCAAACAGAACCCTGACATCCTGACACCACAAGTGTAATCCAGCATCCTCTGGGAAAGAGCCCCCAGAATGACATCCCCCGGACCGGGTGACGTGGCTGTGACATGGCTTTGACCCCCTGGGCAGGATGGAGGATGGGGACACAGAAATGAATGTTCCACAGGCCGCCAGGTTGGAGCCACCTCATCTCTGTCTGCTGGAAGTCTGACATCCAAGGCTCAGTCAGAGTATTCCTGCAGTCAGTGGAGATAAACAGGCAGCACTTGAGATGGTTTAATTTGTGCTTATCACTGTTCTGACTGCCTCTCGGCTGCACAGAGCTTTTCCTTGGCCAGCCACAAAGCCACTCTGCTTCCAGCTGCAACTTCTCCGACCAGTCGTCCTTATTTACATTAGTGCTCACATTTTTCATAGCTTCCTTTCATTTCCCAGTCAGTGTCAGCAGAGGCTGGGAAGAATTTAATCTTTTCTGAGTGTTTCATTCCCAGGGTGTTCTTGGAACAGCTTTCAGTTTTCATCCAAGTCAAAGCACAGTTGTGCCTTTGAGCATCACATAACCATGTGCTGGGAGGTGAAGGACACCCACTGCACAAGGCTCGTCTTCTCTGATCCTGCTGCCAGACAAGGACCACACCTGTACCTGTGGTATTTTGATTAAAAACCAAAACAATCAAATCCAAAGCGCTGGAGGACCCAGGTGAAGAACCACACCTTCAGCTTGTAGCACAGTCCTTCCTCACTCCAGGATGTAATGGCCCCAGCGTTCCCTGGAGGTGTTCATGAACTGTGGAGATGTGGCACTTGGGGACATGGCCAGTGAGCACGGTGGGCTGGGTTGGGAATGGGTTTTGGAAGTCTTGGAGGTCTTCTCCAAACTTCTTGACTCTACAAAGCCCATAATTACACTCTGTAGCCATGAAGTAAGTCAGTGATGCATGGGACACCGTGGGATCTTGGAGGTCTTTTCCATTCTTCGTGATTCTGTGAGTCAAGAGAGTCATCCCCAGCTGCACACCTGGTAGTTTGGTTTTCATTGTGGTTTTTCTTTTGCTTTAAATAAAATCTGGACATGAAGTTAAGGTTTTTCTGCATCTCCAGCAGGAAATGTCTGCAGCCCTACAGCTGAGAAGCTGCAGGATAGACACGCTTCCATTTTTTACCGGCGCTGACCCCAACCTCATCCATGTCCTGCTATCTATGTTCTGCAGCTCACATCTCAGAGAAGCCACAATTATGCAAACTGCTGCCAGAGGCAAAGCTGTCTGGTAACACTCTCCCTGACACTCCTGGAGCTGTACAGTTTTTTGCTTGGAGTCCCATTCTGGATGGAGAGAGAAACCCCACAGAAACCTCCTGCTCTGGGGAGTTAGGTGGAGTTTCTAAACCTACAGCCAACTTTCTGTTGTTGTTCTTCCATTTCCCCGAATTTGTCTTTCTGTGAAACAAAACCACATTTTCTTCCCCACTCCTCAGGTGTTCCTGTTGTCGTTTACTGGCAGTGACAAACAGCAACCTTTTACATTTCAGTTTCTTAGAAAAGCTGAAAATGCCCATAGAGATTCTTCTTAGCGACATGCAGGAGCTTGGTTTGTGTGCAGCAGGAAAGTGCCACTTAACGGCCATAGAATCACAGAACCATTAAGGCTAGAAGAGACTTCCAAGATCCCCAAGCCCAACCCCAACCCACTCCACCATGCCCTCTGACCATGTCTCCTTGTGCCACATTTCCACAGCTCTGGAACACCTCCAGGGATAGGAACTCCCCCACCCCCCTGAGCAGCTGTGTCACTGCATCACTGCTCTTTGGAGAAGAAATCGTTCCTAATTCCCAGCTTGAACTCCCCTGGTGCAACATGAGTCCATCAGCTCTCGTCCTAATCACTGAGCATCTCACACAGGTGGACATTTAAATCCAGTTCATCCTTTCAACACGGAGAAGGAAGACAGGAGCAGAGAAGCCACAGAATAGGACAGCACTGAAATGTTTGATGATCCCCTGTAGGAAAAAAAGAGGAAAATATGTGGATGGAGACACTTCCTATTTCTGCTGCTGCCTTCCTCTCTCAGTGGAGCAGAGAGCAATTTCAAGCTGCACATGCTCAAGGCAGATCCTGAGCACAAGGTCCCTCATAGAATGGCTTGAGCTGGAAGGAACCCTTAAAGGCCATCTGATGCCACTCCCTGAGCAAGAACACCTACAGCTCCATCAGGGTGCTCAGAGCCCATCCCTCCTGACCTTGGGTGACTCCAGGACGACATTCCCACCACATCATCTTGTTGTAGCTCAGGTGGATGGAGATATCAAGAATAACGTGTCTATTCCTGGCAAAAGTGTTTATGGACAGGTCATTATTGATTGAGTCACTTTCGTGAAAGAGAGGACTGTATTTACTGTTACTGAGCAGTAGAACAGAAAAATGAAAGCATTTCCAAGTGCATTCAGCTGAATATTGCTGCAGGAAATGACACAGGGCTTTCACACAACCTTTGCAGCCCAAACAGCAGCAGATTTTCTCACCTGGCACTGCTTGCACATTTTGATTCCCAAGGAAGAAGTAGAAGAATGTTTTAACAGCCTTGATAATTAATTCCATCTATTTTTTGCATTCATCTTCAACTCATGCACAGTCTGGAGATGAGATCACGGCAAACACAAATGTGCACTGATTGCTTACAAAGCCAGCAGGCCACTCAGCAATCTGATTTTGGAGATCGCTTTAAACCAGATTGCATCTTGTAGGATGCACGTGGCAGCCTGAGGCGTGCTCAGGAAACTGTCTTGCATCTAGAGAAAGCTAGAAAACCCCAATGTAACACTGCCATAGATCAGTCATCTGCAGGATGCGCAGCTGAGCTCTGCTGTAGCGTGGCTCAATTGGCTCATACTGCAATAAGTGTTCCCCAAAGGTTTGTATGGGGTGAACTTTTTTGTCTTTCATACAATAAACTTCGTTCTATAACTTAAGGAGACTTTCAGGAAACATGACAGCAATGCACTCATCCTTGCTGACCTCCAGGGTTCGGCCCTTAAAAAAAAAAAGGGAAGTTCTCATCGTCAACAAAAGGAGCTAAAAAGCTGAGTTTTATCTCTAAACGTTTAGCACAGAAGGTCACTGGGCGGCCCTTGGTGATGTCAGTGCAATTGGAGAAGGTGTTTTGGGAAAAGCTGGCCAGGTGTCGGAGCTGGGAGTGAGCGGGTGACCCAAACACGCCATCCCCCGTTGCCTTTATGGGTTCTAGGGACATTTCCCAGCACCCAACTCCTATCTGTAAGACTTGGTTAGCACTCCTGTTATCAGCTCTGCAGCACCGGTGGAGGCTCTTTTCTGCCTGTGTTTAGCCATAATCACATTTCTTCGTGAGTCTGGAGGGGGAGCACACTTCTGCAAAGCCAACCCCACAGCCAAGATCGCACCGCAGTGCTGTCCTTCACTCCCGCAGAGTCTGTGCAGATGGGCTGTTAGGAGCAACTCCCTTTCCCTTGTGCATTTGAACTGGCAAATAACCTTGAATTCTAGGAAATTGGAAGCACACGGGGGGGGGGGGATGCAAATATCCATTCCATGTAGCGTGGTTGTGCCAATGCTGGGTATGACTTGGGGGTTGGGGGAAAACACAGGATTGATTTCTCCCCGCAGAATCACCTTTGGGAAAAGCTGGCCCAGAGATTGTTAAAAAGCAGGATGCTTAATCAGAAATAGAATTAGAAATAACAGAATGAAGTTAGAAATAATCCCAGAGGCTTAGAATAACCGTGTTTTCCAGTGGGAAACTTTTCATTCTTGTTTCCTCCACAATTCTGGGGAAGCGCTGTCGTTTTGTAAGGCTTGACAGCGTGCAGCAATTTCTTGATGCTTGTTCTGTTTGTAAAACTTTTTGCTTCCTGTTTTGTCTGCTTTGGCACTTGTGGCTTTATGCGACATCATAAATCAGCAAAGGTCTCCAGCTATGGAGCATGGGGTATCAACAATGAAACTGCACGCACTGCCAAATTTTGCTTGACTTTATGGCAACAGAAGCCTAAAAGCAGTTATCTTCATCCCTTCTTTTCCCACGCAGAGCTGCTCACTTCTCAGTGGGACACAAAACCCTTTGGCAGAGCTCATACCACTGCATGGGAGCACCAAGCCCCATGCAGGATGGAGGCAGCAGGTGGACCCACAGGCTTCACTCTGCGTCTGAGAACATCCTTGTCGAACAGTGAAGAGCCTGATAATGAAAACAGGAAACCACAAGTGGTTTCACCCGTGGGAAGTTAAGTTGATTAATCAGAAAATCACACAGCAATGTGTTTTTTTTGCGTTTTGGGGGCATCCTGACCCCAACACCTTCTCACTCCGGTGTTTTCTGTGCCTCAAGGCATTGTCCCACTGCCCATCTCCACCATTACACCCAGTCTGCTTTGTTCAGCGATACATTTCATGTCAGGATATCAAATATTTTCAGAAATTCCATTCTTATCCCTTTGTAGAGATGGGAAATGGAGAGCAAGGGTGGGTTAGAATCATAGGCTATAGCAAGCTGGACTCAATGATCCTTACAGGTCCCTTCCAATGCTGAGTTCTTAAAGATATGTGGCTTAAAGAAGTGAGTTTGTCCCTACTAAAGCCAAACAATTGGACAAATAACTATAAATAAGAGTAATAATACAAAAAAAAAAAAAAAAGAACCCAAACCCACAAAGAAAAACCAACCAAGCACCCATGCAGATCAATGGGCTGATCCCTTCCTTAAGCTCCCCTTCTTTAGCAGTACAGGGAAGTTGGGATTAAAAATGCCTACTGAATTCTTCCCTTCTTCAGTACCCAGCTGAGGTGGTGAGACAAATCTTACTGGCATAACATAGATCAAAGATTTCTACATTGTCAATAGAATTTGTATCTAATAACATTACACTGCCAAACGGGAAAAACATGGGAAGGATTTCAGGCAAGGGCGTGCCTTCACTCCCCAAATGTTCAGAGAAGGATTGTTTGGATGCAGAGACTCAGTAACATGCAGTGCTCCCAGGTCCCCAAGCGTGGAAGTGACCTCATGTTTTACCTTCAGAAAGTCCCAGCTTTTAGCTCTGGAACTCGGTGTCTTCATTCCCAATCCAATGAAAAGAGAAATCTGCTTTTGTAAATACATCGAGATGGAAAAATTCATTGAGTTCTGATTCTAATAACACGGAGATTCAAGGGATATTCATTTTAACAGTGTGTACATCGTTCCATGAATTGATTCCAGAAACAAAATCACACAGATGTATTCCAAATACATTTAAACTGACAGTGAGGTTTGCTTTAAATGATAAACTGTGACAAATGAACTAGAGGTCTGAAGATGGTAAGTGCTCATATTAAAGAAATTAAAATTTATTTAAAACCAAGAACAGTCCTTTGAATTTTCATATTCCTTCCTTACCATAACTTGTTTTCTAAACCATTACACATCCCCATTCTGTCACCACTCCAACAGCTACAGTTGTAGGACACTTTTACACGGGAAACACTTCTCAGACACATCTGACACTTGAGACACCAGGCTTCAAAGTGGGTGTTTCATCTGGAAACGAAGGTTGTGGTCCATCTCCTAAACCACCGCATGGTTTGAAGACACCACTGCCACCACCAACCCAACTGCTGCACCCAAGCCCTCTGCCCACCTCACTACAATATGCTGGGGGGAGGCACCCCAGCTCATTGCCAACTAGCCAAGGGGCTAATTAGCAGGAGAGGTGATGGCACTCTGTACCTGTGGCCTTCCTGAGAAGCCATCTGCACAGAACTCAGTGCAATGCCGGTGAAATTGGGCAGTGGTGTTACCACGAGGTGGTTCCTACATCCTGTGGTCCACTCAAGCTCAGTGCCCAGGCCTGCATGTTGACTTGGGCTGGTCACATCTTTTCCTTTTTCCTTTTTCCTTTTTCCTTTTTCCTTTTTCCTTTTTCCTTTTTCCTTTTTCCTTTTCCCTTTTCCCTTTTCCCTTTTCCCTTTTCCCTTTTCCCTTTTCCCTTTTCCCTTTTCCCTTTTCCCTTCCCTTCCCTTCCCTTCCCTTCCCTTCCCTTCCCTTCCCTTCCCTTCCCTTCCCTTCCCTTCCCTTCCCTTCCCTTCCCTTCCCTTCCCATTTCCCCTTCCCTTCCCATTTCCCCTTCCCTTCTCCCCTTCCCTCCCCTTCCCTTCTCCCCTCCCCTCCCCTCCCCTCCCCTCCCCTCCCTTCCTCTCCTCCCCTCCCTTCCCCTCCCCTCAACATGGTATGATGTGCACTGCTTTTGCAACTGAAAGTCCAGAGGGTTTTTGATCTCCTGTGCATCTCTGAAGAGCATCTGGCAGTTCAGATCCATTCCTAATTCTAAGTCTGCTCTTCTTCCCTCTTGGTTTTTAAGCATGGATCAGTCCTCTTTCACCGTGGTTCTAGAAATGCAGCCAACACAGAGCCAGAGATTGGGTTAAGTTACACTGTGATCTGGTGAAGTTTCAGAATAGAGTTGAAGCATGTTCAGTAGATGCAGGGCCTGAGTGATTTTCTTGCATGGATGAAATACCAAAACACCAAAAAGCCATGGAATGAGAGTGGAGTCAGTGTTTCTGATCTGGGAATTCTAGTTATGTCACAGCAAAAGTTCCTCTTTGCTATGTTACATCTATCATGTCCTTATAATCATCCTGTCACCAAGGTGAAGGTGATACAGATATTAACAGATGCACACTGACCTCACCTTAAATTCACACAAGGAGGACTGATTTTTGTTCCAGAAAAAGCTGAGAGGTTTGATCTCTGCATACACAGGTGGAGCAAGAGGGAAGTGACGTCGGTGACACTGTATTGTGAGATAATATTTGCAAGAGCAGAGCATCCCTCGTGTCTGACAGTAATGGACTGAAACAGTCTTTGTTTCAGCCTCCTAATAAAAAAGCAGCGAGTTCAGTCAGTGGTAATCCCACAGAAACAAAACGCATCTCTCGCTCTGAATCCTTCAGGCTTAAAGATGTAAGTCATTCACCCAGCACAGGGCTGTGAGGGGTGGGCTAACAGCTCTGAATCCAGCAACAGATTTCCTCTCCTCCTTTTTATGAACGTCAGATGAATTCGTCCGTGTGAACAGGCTTCCTTCAAAAGTGCCAGTATACTTTTATTTTGAAAAATAACATCATTTAACCTATTAAAAACACATCACTTGTTGCTAGGGAAGCTCACCAGGACAGCTCTGGCTTTGGGCCTCGGTCCCATAATTGTTCCTGAGGTGAAACCTCTGGATCAGATCTGTGATGGCAGCTCACACCACAACCACAAGTGGAGATGCTGGTACATGTCCCCATCTGGGCATCCAGACCTGATTCCCACCTCCTGCATCCATCTTAAGAACCTCCCAGGATGGAAATCCTCACCAAGATGCTCAACCCCAGATTTCTTTAATCTTATTCTTGGATATTTTCTGCTTTCCATCTGCCTTCTTCATCTGAAACATTCAGAGGTGTTCAGTTTTCAGGTTGGGCCCTATGGAAGTCCTGTTACTTCCTTCCTTGCAAACCAGCAGCTACTTTCCTTCTCTCTTCTCTCACACATTTTCTGCAGATCTCAACACCACAACCTGGGATTGCCAGCCCAAGACACATCCTTTGAGAGAAGTCCTGAAATGACAGGTAAGTGTGATATTAGGTCAGTTTTCCTCTCTCTTGTCTGCACAAATCCTGGTTAATCTTTGCATGGGTTACAATATGTAGCAGCAATAATGATATTTCAAACTGTGATGACAAAATTTCAAACTGTGATGACAAGAGGTGTGCCCACACTGCACTCTTTTCCTCTCTGAGACTGGAAGTTTGCAATTAAATAAATCATCCACCCCAATCAACATGTAGAAGCTCCACAGTTTGCTCTGTAGCTCTTTCTGCTGTATTCAGCAGTGAGGAATGAGAGACCTCAAGGCAGAGATGGGTCTCCGTATCCCAACACTGCCTGTGGCAAAAGGCCTCTGCATTAGAAAGATTTGTGGACTCCTTCTCCATCCCATAGCCTTTCTCTTTGCTCGGTAACCTTGTCTTAACCTCAGTGAGCTGTTCTGATGGCATTAGTTGTCCTTTCTCTCATCCCCATCTCCAAGGAGGGACTCAATGAAGATGTTCCAGATGGCATTGCCCCACTGACCCTCCCAGGACAGGCGGAGATTGTGGCATAGCTCTGCTACGCAGAGCCAAGTTTATCTTCCAGCCTCTTTGCACAAATTCCATCTCCCACATACATGCTCACAGCTTCTGGAAATTTTTATTTTTATTTTTTTGTTTGTTTGTTTGTTTTTTCCCCTGTTGGGAAGAAAACATGAATATTGTCAGCGGGCACCTATCGTTGAGAACACAGCTGGTCAAAGTATTTTCCCTGGGGTCCTGGCCAGACGCTTCCACGTGGTCATGGAGTGCTTCCCAAAAGTTTCCAAAAAAACCTATACCTAGAACTGATGCTTTAGAAAAGCACGATACTGGCACTATATCCAATATACCCAGCATGGCCATGGGTCAGCACTGGGAGCAAACTCTCCCGTCTACTAAAACGGCCAAGGACCATGAGATGGGAAGTCCAATCTACCAGCTTAAATCACTCTGCTTCTCAAAATTTGCCATTCTTTGCAAGTACATTCCAGCCTCCATCTAGAAGCAGCACTGCCTGCAAATGCCATTGCCTCAGATGCAGACCGCGGCTTCTTTTATCCCCAAAGAAAAGATGCTTTTCTTCAGCCAGGCCAACAGTTTCCTCGGCAGAATTCTCCCCCACCCCCCTCCCACCCCAACCTACTTTCACAAAAGAAAAAACATAAATGGATCCTGTAGTGTCTGCAATGTAAAGAATTAGCTGAATGGGAAGAAATGAAGCATGGTCTTTATGTCCCAGTTACAGTCAGTGCAAACATTGCCGCTAATCCCTGTTGTTGGAGGGGACTGGGGAAGAAGCATGGATAGATCCCACTGAGAACATTTTGTCTCTCTCAATCTACACTTGAGATCACATTTTTTGTGTAATAAGATTGAGTTGTATTAAGAGGGCTGTGTATAACGTAAAGCTGGGGGGATATTGTTCATGTTTCTTCCACCGAGTGTAGCACCTACAATCTTCATATGCAGGGAGGTCTTAGCAACCCATTCATTTCACGGGAGAAAAAGAAAGCTATTCATTCCCAGCAAATCCTACTTTGCCATGGCAACCCCCCCTTCCCACCCCTCGCACACAACAGTTGCTCACAGAGGCTGTTTAAAACAACACAACAAAAACAACCCATTGCCCATCCCAGGCTGACAGCTTCTGCTTTGAATTCTCTGGCCGCCCTCAGCCTCTGCTCCGGCACAGTAACAGGGGAGGGAAGGAGCAAATATGTCACCTTGCCTTGTCCCGTGCTGCTGTGGGTGGCATCGCACTCCATGTCCCCAAATGGGACTGTCTGGAGATGGGGTGGGACAGCGAGGGTGGCCGTGCCATGGGAGCAGGAGACCTGGGGCAGTGTTGAGTGACCAAGCCAAGGAGAAGTTTTTGCGTGCCAAGGTTTTTTGGGATGCACATTTTGATCTTGCACTCAAGCCACGTCTTGAATTACCATTTCAATCACAGCAACCATGAGCAATGACCTGCCCACTGCTTCATTGTAGGAGAACCTCTTCAAGCAAGAGAGGATCCTTTGACACTGACCATGACCACAATATCTGATGTTGCCATAGATTCAAAGAATCATTAAGCTTGGAGAACCAACATCCCCAAGCCCAAACTCACCCCACCCCTACCATGACCTCCATGGTTCTGGAACACCTTCAGGGATAAGGACTCCTCCATCTCTCTGTGCAGCCTGTGCCAATGCCTGACTGCTCATTTGGAGAACACATTGCTCCTAGCATCAGACCTGAGCCTTTCTCCCCCTTCCCCTCCTCACAGCTCAACTGGAGGCCATCACCTCTTGGCCTACCATTACGGTGAAGGAGACTCATTTGGCAAGGAAAAAGCAGAGAAATTCCAATGAAAACCCAGTGTTGGGAGGACAGGACCACCCCAGCGTGTGCTGTTTGAGTTTTACTTTGTGGTACCACCATATCCATCCCCTGTGCTGACAGCAGTGCTCCTCGCAGCTAAAAATCACTCTGGTTTTTGGTTAACCTGAATTCACACGAGGATTCAGAGAACAAAGAGCAAATCAAGGACTCGTGGCACAAATGCCATTTCAGTAGAAGACAGAATGCAGAGTCGTTTTTAAGAACCAGTGGGTTGTTTTATTTTTATAAATGCAGAGAAAACACCAAGCCCTGGGAAACAGAAGCAAGCCTTTGTACCGGGTGTTGTTAGAATAAATCCAGCAACACCACAGATGTTATCCTGCACTTCGTTGTTGACTGAGGTAACGAAACCCTTCCAGTGACCCGGACTTCTCCCCGCTACATTCTGGGCATAGAACCCATCCTCTTCCCAGGCAAACACGGCCAACCTTTGGTCACGCCGCAGCCCGTTAGCATGCAGTTATCCCAAACACCTCCCAGGTCCTTTGGTAAACAACTGCGTGGGTCTTTACAAAGCACACATCTGATTTCCTGATTTTTAGTGCCTCTTCTCCTCCTCGTCTCTGTGGGACACCGCTGCCTTCCCAGAAGACCCAGCACAAATGGGGTGCTAGCCAAAAAAAAGGTAACCTCAGAGCTGGAGAAAGAAAGGAAGTCTTTTCCTACAGCGAATTCAACTGAACTGCTTTTTGCTGGGCTGCTCTCCCCATTTGCAGCACTGAAGGTTTAGGACGACCTGCTCAGACATCCAGAAGCCAGTGGAGATGAATCCCAACAAAAAGCTTCCCCAGAAACAAATCCCTTGAGACAGACTTCAGCTTGCACTGCAGTCGTGGGGTCTGGTGAGAAAGGGGAGGAAAAGCAATCCAAAGTCCTCTTCGTTCTCAAGTTTTCACTCAAAAGGCTCTGACATGACTAAATGCAGATTAAAATGAAGCGGCTGCAGGAATTACAGCTCCCAGCTGCCCGTCCTGCTCCAGCATCCCCATATACATGGCACAGACAGCCTGGCTCAAGCAACAGCTGTTAAACCCCTGGAAATTTCACACAGATTTGGGATTTCTTTCATTTGCGAGGCATAAGCTGCAGCTGTTGAGCAGCTGCTCCATGGGAGCTCAACCACTCCTGCAGCAGCGATGGGGATGGGATGAGTGAGACAGGTACCTTGGGCAGAAGCAGCCAGGGCTGCTGTGCTTTCTGTCCCAGCTGATGAGTAGACTGAGAATCATAGAATCACAGAATCACAGAATGGCCCGGGTTGAAAAGCACCACAGTGCTCATCCAGTTCCAACCCCCTGCTGTGTGCAACAGCAGCCCAGGCTGCCCAGAGCCACATCCAGCCTGGCCCTGAATGCCTGCAGGGATGGGGCATCCACAGCCTCCTTGGGCAACCTGTGCCAGTGCCTCACCACCTTCTATGTGAAAAAGTCACCTGTGTTTTTGGTGAACGTGGGAGCTCATCCTCAACCACACATGGAGTTGCTAATAGACATATCTGGGCATGAGAGGTGATGGCCTCCTGTTGCAGCAGGGGTAGATCCAAGTTGGGTATTAGGAGCTACTTCTTCTCCAAAGAGTGTTCAGGCACAGGCTGCTCAGGTGGTGGTGGAGTCACTGTCCCTGGAGGTGTTCAATGGTGGAGGTGTGGCACTTGGAGATACGGTCACTGAACATGGTGGGGTGCGTTGAAGTTGGGTTTGGTGAGGAAGAATGCTCTCACACAGTGAGCTGGCACGGAGCTGATGCTCGGGTAGGGCTGCCCTAGGGTACAATGATATCATCAGCAGATGAAGGATGACCTCTGAGATATAATGTCAGCCTTTTGATCAACACCTGTCAATTTGCCACTATTTCCCGTGGAAAAAAAATATTTGGATTAATCATGATCTTTATGTCCTTTTAATTTTTCTTCATTTTGCTGTATCCCCTTATCCATTCTGGATGAGGAAAATAAAAAAAAAAAAAAAAAAAAGGCAAGCAGAACTCAGATCTGCTCAAATCTCCCATATCGCAAATGCTTTCCTAATTTCCTTGCACAGAATTAAGAATGAAATTCCAACCGTACACTTTAAGCAGTCACATGCCTCACAATAGCCTCATTGAGGGTGTATGTTAAAAACAAATAAAACACTTGCTGTGTGTTAAGTCCTATCAGCCTCCACCCAAAGATACTGCACTGCCAACACCCAACCGCTGGAGGAGGAAACGCCCTGCTGACAGCACAGCCCCCACAGCAGCACCTGAGCATCTGCAGGAGCATCACATCACGTTTTGGGGTAGAACAATGAAAGCTTCAAACTTGAAAGAATTTCCTTCATGCAGCATCATCCCTCCTTTCCATGCAGAGAAAGGTTTTCATGGCTTTGGAATGCCAAGAATTTGGAAGCAACTCAGGTATATGTTTTTTTTAGGTGGGGAAGACCGCAATGCTCGTTGATCTACGAGCCAGAAATACACCCACACAGTGCTACTGATAAAGCCTGTGGGCAATATTAGCATTGGCGCAGCAGCCGTTATCAGAGAGGGCAGGGCAGTCGCATGGGATGATGGAGATCCTGCAGCCAAGTGTATTCGGACGAATCCCATCTTCACTGAGCTGGATGGAAAGTTGCACTTAGAGTTGGGATCTGCAGTAGGAAAATGTGTCCTGGGAAGTTTTAGCTGAAGGGATGCAGGGCAGAGTCTGCAGGGACAGTGACAGGCTGGGAGCAGTGGGGTCATAGAATCGCAGAATCATTGCGGTTGGAAAAGATGCCCACGATCCCCACATCCCCAATCCATCCCCACCCAATCCATCCCCACCAAAATCCCCACATCCAACCCCAACCCATCCCCACCATGACCACTAACCACGTCCTCCCATGCCATAGTGCTTCAGAGTCTGGCTATGCCCCCAGGGCAGCTCCTCTCTGGTTCAGCAAAAGGGCACGAGGGGCTCTTGATCATTGAGTGTAAGAGCTTGGATTGGGAGAAAAAGTCAGTGGGTGCTGATGGGACCACAGCAGCTGAAGCCAATCCATGCAAATTGAGAATAAAGTGCCTCTCGGCAAAGACTTCGATTGCCCTCATGGAAGAGGTGTCATGGGAGATGGTAGATCTGCATTTCGTGATGCCTTCTGCTCCAGACAGTGCCCTTCTTAACGGCGTGCTTTGGCCAAATGCAGCTTACTGGGGATCATGGGGGAAAATAAAGAGGAACTGGATAACGTTTCTTTGTTGAGGGGCCTTTGGCACAGTGAGTCAGTTTCCAGAGGGAAGCATCACTCGGTAAGGGGGATTCTCTGAAGCATGGTCTGTCTTTTTCAGGGAAAGAAAAACCTTTAAGAATCCCATCTGGTCCCTCCTGCTGTGCCAGCCAGCCCCGGTCGCGCTCGGGGGATGGCTTTGTCTCCCTCCAGCTGTGTCAGGATATTTGTCGTCACTGTGGAGCAGTTCTCAGAAACCGCCCGGTGCTTTAATCCTTCCCCATCGTTCCTCCAAGACCATTTCTCCTCTTCTTCCCAAGAGCTGAGCAATTGTGAGAGAGACCCTACATGCCAGCAAAGCCCCTAAGGGAGCTCAGTACCAGGAGGAATGCGCTCGTCTAAGTTTGGGAGAAGGGGTCAGAAGAGGCCAAGGACAACCACAGGGTCCTACAGGTGCAGTCCCAGCTCCCATCCCTCACTCTGCAAAGACTCCACGAGTTGGGGAAAAAAAGAAAAAAATGAGATGAGTGGGGTTTTTTTTTCTCCTTTTCTTCCATTCCTAGAGCTGCACTGCGTAGCACCCGTTTGCTCAGCAGACCGCAGTGTAGGGTTTTCGTCCACCCAAAGGCTCCATGCAGACACCTCTGCCATAACATCGTGCTTATGAAATTGTCCCAACCTCTGCAGCTCAGTTCTCCTCCGAACAATGCGTTCTCTGTGAGGCCCTGAATAGAAAACATCAGCCCATAGTGATGGAGCTCCAGTTAGTGCCCAGCCCTGGGAATGGGATAAAAGTGCTTTTCAATGAGCACTTGGGAAAAAAAATGTCTTTTAATGCTCACACAGTACTCCTTTTAAAACGCTAACACCACTTGCAGCTATTGATAAGGCATTGCACTAATCTTAGCAAGAGGTTCCCATGACCTTTCAGTATCTGCAGCACTGCAACTTTTCATAAAATTATTTTTGCAGGGAAAACAACGTAAAATAAGCCAAAGGATTGACAGCAGACAAATGGCCGCTTGTTAGGAAGCCAAAAAGAAGAGGAGAATTTGGTACTGGAGGAACCTGGTACTGAAGGCAGCGGAGTGGCAACAGAAAGAAACTGGGAAGGAGGGGGAGATCAGCGGGGCCCTGAACTGAAAAATGAAATGCAAGTGGGTGTTGTGGTGCAGGGAGAGCTGAGCTCTCAGAATGTGTCATCTCACACCACACTTTGCAACGCTGCAAACCAGCTGGCTGCAAAAGTCATTTCAAAGTGCACAATTCCGGAACCAGACCTTTTCCACACGTAAAGGACGGGAGACGTGCTGCAGCAATTTCATGGTGTGGAAGGAAAATTGGAACGAAGTCCCTGAGGGTCTCTCTTTGGCTGAAATTGGAACCTGGCGCTCTGCTGGTGCCTCTGTGAGCGCTCCGTGCGTACAGAAGTTCCCCCAGCACAGCTATGGTTCTCGGGGGGTTGCAGTGATACCCTCCTTCTTTTGCATGTATTTCGACATTCTTTAAACTGCAGAAAAGCAAGCTGCTTTTACGCAAATATGCATGTAAATGTATGCAAAGAAAAATGAACCAGACTCCTTCATTTCCACCAGACCACCGAGATGGCAACACGAGGTTCCAGCAGCCTGTCCTTTTAAGATTTTTTTTACTGAGGCTGACAGGAGACAGAACCTGCAGTTTTGACTCAAGTACAATACTGCTCCTGCTGCCAGTGAGCAGTTTTTTCCCAGTAAAAGCAATAATTACTTTTACTAAGAACAGCTGTTGTCCTGGACTCGGCTCAGCATTCTCCTCCCTAAACGCAGCAGTGCAAACCTGTATCTTGGAAATACCAGCGCGAGCTCAGACTGCATAGAATCACAGTTCCATAGAATCATTAAGGCTGTAAAAGATCTCCAGGATCTCTAGGTCCACCCCATCCCCACCATGCCCACTGACTGTGTTCCCAAATGCCACCATTGAACAGCTCCAGGGATGGAGACTCCCCTGTGTCTGTTCCCTGTCCTGGTGCCTGACCACTCTTTGGAGAAGAAATTGCTCCTAATAACTTCCTAATACCCAACCTGGATCTCCCCTGGGGCCACGTCACTTCTCATCATGTGCCCTTCATGGCATTCATCATAGAGAGAACGCCCAGACACCAGCATGCATGGGACCTCAAATATTTGCTCTCCAAGTCTCCTCTGTGTCCCCACCAGCATCAGTGGGATTTGGGCTCCTAAACCCCTTGATTCTTCTGTGAGGCTCAGAAAAAGAGAAAAATGATCTTTTCCTGAAGCTCAGTGTGCTGAAGATTTGCAGCACCAGACATTCCAGCTTCCTACATTCAGCCTCAAGGCTGCTTTGTCTGATGGGACTTATTCATAATTACTCAAGCTGTTAATTTTACTCTTATGTAAATGGTGCTGTGAGGCAAAGCATGAAGGCAGCAATGCACATACAGGATAATGGATGGCAGGAGGAAAGAATGAAGCTTGCACAGCACAAGAATGGCTCTGGATGCTGAGCAGATCCCAGCAAGCAGGAAGGCTTTTGGGAATTCCCTAGAAATTCAGGTGGTGTAAACATGCTCCTCTTCAAATGATAGGAGGAATATATGGTGCTCATCACACAGCCACCAGGAGCTGACTTGCTGTTGGATGCAAAGGCAACGCAAGCAGATGCACGTGGAAATTACTAGGAAGACATCCCAAGCACTTCTATTTCTGTGCTGGTATTTGCCCACATAACCAGCACTTATTTTCCATCCTAAGCCTCATTACTCTCTGTTAAAGGGAGTCTGCTCAGTGCCTTAGTTCTTTGGCTGCTGCATCTATTTTGCAAGCCATGGAGATGTTGGGGGAGAACAAGTTTGGATTTCCTCAGAACACCGACATCATTGCTCATCACACAGTGCTGAGAAGTACTGGAAAGCAAAACACAAAAAAAGAAAAGCAAATTTTCAAAAAAAAGTGTCAGAAGTTCAATAGACGGTTAATAGACTGCAGCACTAATTTGCTCGACTATAAACCGTCACTTTGGAACCACAGACGTGGGTTGAGGTTTTCACATCTCTGTTAATTTCTAACATAATGGATCTGAGCCCTCTGGCCACAGCTTTTCCTACTTTTATTATTTCCTGGGCCTCTTGCTTTTTTTTTTTTTTTCCATGGAGGCTCTGTGTGCAGGAACACCTGCTGGCAGTGCATTGACTTTCCCTGGTTTCCTCGCACGGGGCCCCAGGAAGGTGCCATGGACTTCTGCAGCCCCACAGAAAACAGTCCCACAGGTGGCTTGGAAAGTTAGTCCAGAGTTTTGCCTGAGCTCTAGGAATGCTTAAGAGAGCAACAGAGATAAGTATTTTACTCATTCTAAGCAAATCATTACCCATTTCACCACAATTGCCATATAGAGCTTACACAGAAACATTAAAAGGAAAAAGAGCAGTTCGCTCAGCTAGAGAAGGATATTCCCAAGAAACAAAGAATTTTGTCAGTGCATTTTTGGCTGAACAAGAAGAAAGAGCAGCCATCAGACACCGAGTTTCTAAGTAAGATGCGAAAGTTCACAAGTGGGCAGCAAAAGGACTGGACTTCTCTCCCAAGCCTATGGCCACCTCCCTGCATGGTCACAGAGGTCAAGGCAAAGAGCTTTATTGAAACAGCCAGGAGCATTGAGCTGGGGCTCAGTGACTGGAAGGGTCACAGATTCTGCTCTTGGTCTTTTGCCTCTTCCAGAGAAAGGTGGAAGAGGTGGGAAGGAGGGAAACAAATATTCAAAATCCGTCTTAGATAATGGAAACAAGAGGGTGGTGTCAACCTCTAAGAATTAATGGGAATGGAGAATGATTGCAGCTGCTTTGCAGGAGATGGAGCTGCAAGTGTCAGCCAACGTGCTGAACCAGCTAAGGATAATCTCTATAATTAAAGATAATCTCCAGAAGACATTTTTTTGTCTTGGATTTTATTCCAAATCTCTGCTTTAGCCTGATGCACTTTTTCATCTTTCACTCCTTGTCTCACGGTGTGGCTGGTGAGCACAAGAGACACAACAAGGTGTTCTTCCTGGGTGTGATGATCCTTCCAACTGGGTTAAGGGGACACAGTGACCCAGCTCTGCCTCTACAAAGCACTGCTCTGACAGGAAAGGAGCCACAGAACGGTTTGTGTTGGAAGGGACCTTAAAGACCCCCCAGATTCAACCCCCTACAGACCCCACGTTTGGGTCAGATGCCACCTTGGTATGAGGAGGAGGAAACGTGTCATAGGCAGGAGGAAACATGTCAACAGTGACCAAAATCTCAGGAAAGTTCTCTGACCTGGAGCAATATAGCTGGACCCACACGAACCCACAGACTCTGAAAAATGTGCAGTGATCACCTAATACCTGCACAGTGCTCAGCAGGAACAACACTATTGCTCATCTCTAGCCGGACATTCTCCATTGCCATCTGTCTCAACACAGACCATCAACACGTGCTAGTTCTTCCAGCTCCACCAAGCCAATTTGAGCAACTGCCTGAGTAAAGCCCTAATTTATCATATGGTCAAAAAAAATCCACATTCTCTGCAGTTTTACACGTAACTTTGGAAGCAGTGTGCCATTTCCTGACGTGTCTGTTCCTTATTTACTGTCCAGAGACATCCCTTGGTTCTCAATTGCTCTACATCTCAGGACAGCAAACTTTCCCTCATTATTTCTGGGCTCCAGGGCACAAAATGTCACTGGGGACACTGAGATGTCGGAAGTTCCTTTCAAAATCACTCCATGTTCTGCAGAACTCCGCCTGCAATATCCACTGTCAGATAACTTCACCACTTGCTATATCAACTTCCAGCATTCCCTACGGTGCGTTTTGTTGCAGCTACATGAATGAGTCAGTTATAAGAGAATTACTAATTGAGTAAAAAGTGTGATTTTACATACTCGGTATTCTCTGGAAGTCTAATTATAGCTAAGTAACAGTCTGGAGGGCTTTCAAACCTAGTAGAGTGTACTGAGAAACACAGCACTTTCATTTTTGTCCAGCAGAGAAGGTACAAAAGTACTGAATTGGTGTTTTGCATGGGGCTGCAGTCTTCTCCTCCCAGAGGAGACACAACTTTCAGTTCCACATGGAAACCGCATGCACATGTTACAGCTTTATGCACTGAAAAGCATCAGCACCATGGTATTCCCTTCCAAGTTAGAAATGTGCCCCATTCTACTCCACAACCATTTACTAGGCATCAAAGAGCAGAAAAGATATCTGTTTCCATTGCGTGCGCATTCCATTTCCAAAAGCCAAGCCAAGTGGTGAGTTGGTGCTCCAGCTGAGCCTTGCACACCTGGAGCAGAATGGTACATTCTGTGATGGGATATGGAATGAAATCAGAGCATCCTCGCTCTTCCACTGCTCCATCGAACACCTCTGCTGTGCTGTAGAAACCAAGGGAGAGCTTCTCCTACGTTTACAATACATACATACAAGGGAGAGCATCTCCTACATCCCTGCATTTGGGATCACCTTCAACATGAATCGCAACTGCATGGATTACTGTAGTGGCCAGAGAAGTGACATTGTGTTGACAGCAAAGGTCAGGACTCAAGACCTGGGGTTTCCTACAGTTGCACATTTGGACTCTCATGTCCAAATTCACCCGGCATTCCTGAATACACAAGCTCTTGCTGTTTAGAATTAAGATCTGGTTTATTCCCTTTGGGAGGCTGGTCTTGTCTGGAAGCCCTTCTGCCTTCTGGTGTAGTCTGGTTCTGCAACTAACCCTCACACAGAGCTTCAGGCTTGTGAGCTGCACTGATTTTCCAATAAGGAAATGACAGAGAGTCTGCAGAGCTGGCTTCTGCCCCTGCCTGAGCTTTCTACACTCTCTGGCATCTGCGTTGAAGAGATTTTTGCTTCCAGAGCCCAGAGTGATTTCTGCAAAATCCCCCTACAACCACTGTTCTCCATGCATGAACTCATGCAATGGGCTCCAGAACATCTAGGCACTGCTGCACAAATTGTGTTACATCCAACTGTATTTCTGTGTGTGTTGTATTTTTCCACAGAGAAAAAAGAAGGAACTACTGGGAAACAATTTTCTGCTTCTCTTTTGAAGTCTATGGTGCAAGGTTTATTTCCCTAGGAAATAGCTGCCCCCAATACCAGCATTAACAAACCAGGGCTCCTCAGAGGTTTCTAGTGTTGTACTGATGTGAGCTTGCACTGAGGGTTTCATTGAAAAGCAGTCGCTGATGGCAACCAGCTAAATTCCCCATTTATCATTTCTAGGAAACGAGAAGTGCCTCAGCCCGTGCTGAAAGCCTCCTCTGTCTGCGAATTGCAGGCACATATCCGCTGAGTTAGCTCTGCAAAAATCCCCCTCGAGAGTGGGGGGAACCTCCCCAAAAGATGAAGCCTTGGGAATTTCACTGCAGCAAGAAATTTCTCTCTGCCTGCAGAAGTGTAAATTTGATGAAAACAAGTACAGCTTTCCAGAATTTAATTTGATAAAGCCTTCTGGGCTGGGTTTTCTTTGTGCTGTGATAAGCTTCACTGTTGCTTCTTGAATCAAAGAATTAGAGAATCATGAAGGTTGGAGAAGACCCCCAACATCCCCAAACCCAGCCTCAATCCACCCCAGTGTGCCCACTGACCACATCCCCAAGTGCCACACCTCTATGGTTCCTGAACACCTACTGGGCCGGGGAATCCACCACCTCTCTGTGCAGCCTGTCTCACTGCATCAACGCTCTTTCAGAGAAGAAATTGTTCCTAATTAACGGACCTGAAGTTCCCCAACACAACTTAGGGCCATTCCCACTTGTCCTATCCCTAGTTACCTGCTGAAGATGAGCAGTGTGCATCTTTGGATTCATTTTGTCCAGGAATTGTTTGTCCAGGGGCAGTAGGATGAGGCTTTCATCCTCTGCCAGAGAAGGATGCAACTGCACAGCTGGGAAGCAATTACATCTCCTGCAGAGCAGCTCAAGAAAATGCAGGTAACTTGACTCATACTGGTGCACGTGTGCATGGGCCAAGTGTCTTATGACAATCTCCCATGTCTCTCTCAGCCTGCAACAGTGAATTCAAATCATAGAATCACAGAGTTGCATAAGGCTGGACAAGTGAGCTCAAATCACAGAATCATAGAACCACGAAGGTTGGAAAAGCCCTTGCAAGATCCCGCAGCCCAACCCCAATCCACCCCACCATGCCCACTGACCAAGTCCCCCTGTGCCACATCTCCATGGTTCTGGAACACCTCCAGGGATGGTGAGCCCATCATCTCCTTGGCCAGCTGTGCCAATGCCTGACCACTCTTTCAGAGAATAAACTTTTCCTAGCATCAAACCAGAAACCTATATGGAATCAGGGGATAAACAGCCGCATTACACAAAATTAATGGATATTTGAGGGTCATAGGCTATGAAAGTGAAAAATCTCAGCCCTGCTCACAGCTCTGTGGGCATCTCCTATCTTCCGGGTGCTGCATTAGGTCTATCTGAAGATCCAACTAGAAGCTGTTGGTTAGATCTGTGCTGCAACCTGCCAAGCACACAGGGGAATACAGCCAAGCCTTGCTTTTTCCACTGACAAGGCTTCCAGCAGATTCTGCTGGGAAATGTTCCCAAGCAGGCATTTTTCCCAAGTCACATCTTCCAGGGAGGCATCTCCCACCCCAACACCGTGTGGGTCCTTGTATTTATCTGGGGATAAAGTAGGGCTCTCCTCACCATCAGATTAGGATGTGTCATGCACAGCAGGAGGGACAAGATTAATACAGAACAGAAATACTCCCCAGGTCTGGCAACCTCGCAGCTGATAATGAGAAACATTTCCTCTAACAGAAGTCTCCCAAAAACAGAAACTCAAAGAGTGGCTTAACATGAAAAATCTTGACAAATCATCCCAAACCAAAGAGAAAAGCGATGTAAGTCAGATTTCCCTTTGGATAATTGGTCCCTGAGGCCAGCAGCAGACAAGAAGCATTTAGCCAGGGGGTGACACAGAGGTGGGCAGTGCTTCAGCAAAACAGCCAAGCTGCTGGGGGTTGATGCGGTTCCTGTGCTGGGCAGATGGGGACAGGATTTGGGGATGGGACAGCAGGAGTCCCATGCACAGAGCTAAGAGGAAATCCTCCTGCAAGCACTGCGGCTCTGGTTTGTAGCACCTGGGAATTTCACGCTAGCAGAGCAGAGCCCACGGAGCACTCACAGCTCTGTCTGTCACCCAGGGCACCAGGTTTGTGTTTCCAGCGTGGTTCAGTCATTTTTTACTACTCCCCCCACCCCGGTAGGCACTGCCCCGTCTTCCATTTGCGCACGGGCTGAAGCAGCGCAGCACCACAGGCGCTGTAGTAATAACGCTCTTTTATGTGGGTTTAATCATTTCCCAGCATCTGCCAGACCGCGAACTTGAAAGTCTTCAGGAATGTGACTCACTCCGAGAGCAGCGCTCATTGGTCGCCCGGCTCTCCTGATTTCGCCCCGTAAAAGTCCCGCTCCCATTGGAAGAGAGGGCTGAGGTGTTTCCTCCGCAGTAATTGCAGGTCGCCGACCCGCAGTAACCCCACACCGGTGTCACCCGAGCTCATGCCCCGCGCTCCGAAATGCCCATTCATCCCTCAGCAACCCTGCAACAAACGCCGAACCCCGCCTGGAAAATTGCAGAAATTCCCCTCGGTGCGATGCACTTCCTATTTTATGGCCCATATATTTTATAGGGTAAGACTATCTGCAAGGCCGGGGGAAAAAAAAAAGAAAAAAAAAAAAAAAAAAAGCAATTCTCTTCAAATGTATTAAGTGTCCAGATTGGCCACGGTGTGCTTAAAGAAAAGGGTTTTGATGAAAAGGCTCAATCTGTTCTGAATTAGCAGGGTCCTGCTCAGGAGACTTGTCTGAGCTGGAGAAGGGCGCTGGAGATGAGTGCAGCACTGATAGGGATGAATGGAGTTTAGGAACACTTCTGGAGTCAGACACTGGCTTTGCAAGGCATACATAAAGCTGAAAGCTGAGACGTGTGGGTGCTGTGTGGCTCAGCACCACTCAGATCAATGTCAGATCTGCACCTGTAAGCCATGGGGCAGATGAGAGACTCATGGAAGAGATGACGCTGTGATTTGTGCTTTCAGTTATACGCCCCTCCTCTCACAGGAAAGCAGACAGGAGAGCATTCCCCAATTACAAGGAACCAGGAAATGTCAAACTCGACAGCAGTGTCAAATTCCAGCCCAGGGCAGGGGTGATGGGCTCAGCTGCTGCAAAGCAAACTGCATTTTGGAGGAGAGCACCGTGTGTGTGCAGCACAGAGCAATTCACGTTTAATAACCAGCCTGAAAGCTTCTTGGTGCCTCCACACACATCCCCTCCACCCTCCCTCCATCCATGGAGACAGGTGGTGCAGCACTGGGGAGTGAGGCTGCATGCAAGAAGGATGTTTGCCTTTCAGAAAATAAATTAGCCAATGATTTTGCTAGTTAAAGCTTGACAGTCTCAATTACAGGGAGAAGAGACGCATCGATTTCACTTCCTTCCCAAGCACCTGTTTCTCAGGCTCACCACGTCCATGAGCCCAGAGGGGTGCCTCCTTTCTATGTTCATTCATCCATGGGCACTCATGGCCCAGCAGGACCGGGGCTCCTGTTGTGGTCACCATTTCAGCCCAAGATGAATCAGCCAAAGAATTCTGCACCAATTAATTTCAGTAGTGCATTTGCACCAAAGGCCTTGTTAGAAAGCTCAGACCATAGCAGGCATGAGAAGTCAATGCATTCATGAACCATTTTTCCAAAGCATAATAAAAGCCAAAGCAGCACGGCAGCCCACCCTCCCCAGGCTGAGCATTGGCTCACACATTAAAGAAAACTTCTTGGATGTGTGTGTGGAACATGGCCACTCACTGACAGCCCGCCATGAAGCTATGGACACGATTATTTTATCTCCCAATTACACATCCTCAGGGAGTTTGCAAAATGAGGCTGCTGGATGGTATCAGGCAACCTTCCTTCTTTCACAGACAATTCTCTCCCCAGTTTATTCCAGGAATACGCTACTTAAGCAGACTAAAATGTTACTTAAAAGCTCAACTTTGGCTTTACGTGCTTTGCAAAGGCCGTCAGTATCCTGGTGAATCCTGCAGGTTAACTTCATGATCTTGGAGGTCTCTTCCAACCTCAGTGATTCTCAGTGGTGGGGATGAACTGATGGACTTGATGACCTTAGAGCTCCTCTCCAACCTTAATGATTCTATGACTCTGTGAGTGGCTATGCTGGGGATAGGTTGATGGTTGGACTCGATGATCTCAGAAGTCTTGTCCAACCTCAGTGACTCCATGATTCTGCATTTTTTTCCCAGACATCTCTACTGAGTCGGTTTCTTCTCTTTTCTGCAAACAGCACTAGAAGGAAGATGGTGCTGGAGGAGCAGGAAGTCCCAAAATGGATGGACAGATGGATGGATGGATGGATGGATGGATGGATGGATGGGTGGAGAATGAAAGGCTGCCTCTTCTCCAGCTATCTGCTTCAGGCACACTAAACTTCGTGTCCATTCACACTAAACTTTGTAACGCATGGAAAAAGTCACTCATATCATTGTTTTTTCCATTTTGCATTTGCACAATGCCTACAGCTTCCCAGTGAGCAGTGATGACGTCACTACTTGCAAACTATAATCCAACATTGACATCTTTTGCAAACATCCATTTCATCCCCAAATGGCATTAAAAATCATTACACTGTTGGCGAATTCAGTGGAGCTCATAGCACACACATGGATGTTTTCCCAGCTTACTCACAAACTAGAGAAAATTCTTAATTACTCCACAGTAGCAGACATCATCTGTTAACAGACTAAAAATAACCAGACCTAAAAAAAAACAAACATACTTATTTGATCATCATGACATTAAGGTCAGTCCTTATCCTGTCCGGCTCCTTGTCATCCAACATTGCAGAAGACAAACGTGCCTGCAAATCGTTGTGATTGCAGTCATCGATGTGCAGTCAGCAGTTGGGCAATGCTGGAATGCACTGCTGCAAGGCAGCCAAAGCACTTTGCAAGGCCTTGAATCCTGGCCAGCATCCCCACATCGCCATCATCTTGAGCAGGAGATGCCACGGTGCAGCTCCTGAGCCCTGAAAGCCAAGTGCTTGCTTAGGAGCTGATAAAAAAGGAGGTGAGGTGCAGAGCTAGCATGCACAGCTGACTTTCCTAGAAGCCTTCTCCAGGAATTCTGCCGTCAGCTCATCACTATTCATGAAAGTTTGCAGAAGACAGATAGCAGCAATCATTGAGGGTCAGGAAAGCACAGTCTGGATTCCATCCTGACCACTGCGGCTTCACCACCACCAGGTACAGCTGTCTGCCTGCTGCTGCCCTCAGCCTAGTTAGCTTCAGAGAGATCATGTGGAGAGATGTGCTACAATGGAAGCAGTGGTTTTATTTCATAAAAAGCAAATATTTTGGGAAAGCTTCCAAGGCAGCTAGAAGCACTGAGCTGGACACGCCAAGACACGATGCACGCTGGACACTGCTCTCCACCACAGCCTGCCAGCTGCATTCTCCAGCCAGCTGCTTTATGAGATGATGAGTTTTTCCATGCACCAGGACTGAGTGTGGAAGCAGTGATCGAAAGAGCAGTGAGACACAGATGGTTTCTTTGTCAGGACAGCAGCCATTACACAAACCCAGCCCACGGAGGCTCAGGGCAGTCTCAGCTCTCTCCATTGACTCAGACCAACTGCTCTTTTTCCTAGGAAAACCTGAACAAAAGTCGGTGGGATTCACAATGGAAGAGCCAAACTCACCCCAGAACTTGAGCACAACTGCAAGTAAAAGCAGAGAGAATGAAAAAATCCCCCCATGGAGCCCTGCTTCTGGTTTGGCACTCTTCTTCTGGCCTTCAGTTCAGCAGAATGGTGGGAGCTCACAGGTTGGGTATGTTGGACAGCCCTTATCGTTCCCATCATGTGCTCTAGAAATTGTTCCTAATATTCAACCTGAATGTAGTACCTGAGATCCAGGTATCATTGCAATGCAATTATAACAATTTCCCTTAGTTTTCTAGCTCATTTCTCCCGGCTCAGAGCATTTTGTAGGAATTGGAGTGTCACTCACTACAAGAACTCCTGCTCATGCCACCACTGTTCCAGGCCAGCTCGCACAGCCTCCTAACACCATATTTCTTTTAGAAATGCAACAAAAAGAGCGTGGGAAGCGTGGAGGGTCCAACATGCCGATGCACACCCTCAGAAAAACCCCGTCATGCTCACTCGTTTCTCCCTTGCCTCTGCTCCTTTGTAGTCATGACCTCTCCTTGGTGAGGCCGATCTTCTCCTTGATGGTATTTCAGGGCGCTGCATGAAGAATTAGCCAGGACACAGCACTCTTTGTTCAAACACTTATTTTAATGTATGTAAACGGGGCAGGTTACTTCTCAGACCCTTACACCCATCAGCAGGTACAGACCTTCATGACCAGCAGCAGTCAGAGCACACCCAGGCACACATCTGTGCATAACACGAGATGCATTCTTCCATCACGACCTGCCCAGCAGATATTTTGCAAGACAACAACTCCATATATGACCTCCAAGAGGCACCGGATTTTTCTGCAGGAAAAAATTTTCTGCTTGGGTCAACTCTTTCAGTAAAGACAGAAATCGGGGTTTAATGGAGGAGCATGGAAATCTTGCACACATGTTCTGAGATGGAGCACAGCCATTTGTGCCATGGTGTTTTAGTGCCACAGCAGAAGGCACCAGTAGAGCCTCCAGAGGGAAAAGCAGGGTAGGATTTTGTTCCACACATCCCCTGTTGCATTGAACACAGCCACTTTTTGCTTTTAGTACCAAATTCCAGTGCTTAAAGGCAGCAAAGAAGAAAGCAAAGGAAAGAAAGAAGAGCAGACAGAGGGGGAGGAGGATCGGAGGCCAAAGGGCATGCAGAGCCTCGTACAAAGCACTGCTCTTTTTTGATCTTGTTCTTCAACAGGAAGATCCTTCCCACTTTGTACAGTCACAAGCCACATTATGATTTGCTTTCCTGACAGGAAGAAACACAGCATCAGAAATCTGCAGAGGAACTCACACACAAATCTGAATAAGGGTCACGTTTTCAAAGAGGACCCCAAAGATCTGGGGGCCGCCCGCAGCTTTCCAATATGCTTTATGTGAATGTAGATGAGAAGTTCCAAGGCCCCTCTCTCTTCCAGCGCATCTTGGCCCCCCTGCTCTTATCACAGTGCATATTCCTTTCTCCCACAAAAGGTGCTTGCAAAGTTTGTAACCAGAAGAGCTGCCCTTATCGCATGCCCATCTGACACCTTCATGGTCCCATTCTCAGACGTGGTTCCCTTCTCAGATGGCGTTTTTGCAGAGTTTAGGTTCTGAGCAAAATGGACAAATGACCTCAAATTGCTAATTTGTCTACAGGGTTTCTGAACATCTGTGCTGGGGAAAAAAAAGAGAGAAAAAGATTCTCTGTAGGTATATCCACTCAGATAAATCTGTGAGTCCATATCCTGTTAAATACTGGATAGATGCAAACCAAAGTGCTCTGACCACCAGAAAGCTTTCAGTCAGAGCTCATACTTCCTCAAGCACCAAACTCAATCCTCCTCAAGACACAGAACCACAAGAAATCAGGTTTCCCAGCTGCAGTGTGGAAAGGAATGGTTCATCATCTCTTTTGGGCAAGGTACAGGAAATACCTGGGAGGTGGGAGGTGTCTCTGCCTATAGCAGGATGTTGGAACTAGCATACAAATCCAAAATGGGCAGATGTTAACAGGGAAAATACCCTCAGCAAATTACTAAATGCATCTGGCAATCTCAACATTAGGCTTATAGGACAGAAACTGAGGTTCTAATGGGAGGACTCCTGTCCAAGCCCCTGTATGAAGCCAGGTCACATCAGGCTGCTCAGGGCTTTATCAGTTGAGTCCCAAGTGTCTCCAAGGATAGAGGCTGTGCAGCCTCCCTGGGCACTCAGTTCTTTCTCTCATCTATTAGCTGCAGTGCTTTTGGATGGCAATGTATAGGTCAATGGCAAGTGAATGAAAGTAATCTCACATTCAGGGTGCCAACTGATCTCTCTCTCTTGGGATTCCCCGTCAACTATCACAACCTGCCCAGAGAGGTGATGGTGCCCCATCTGTGCAGACACCCAAGGTCAGGCTGGATGGGCTCTGAGCACTGATGGAGCTGAGGATGTCCCTATTTACTGCAGAGAGTGAGACCAGATTTCCTGTAAGGGTCCTTTCCAACTCAAATGATTCTATGATGAACACTTATTAACAGCAGAAGGAAAAATAGTTTTGGTAGAGTCCAGAGTGCATCCTACTTTAAAAAACAAACAAAAAAAACCCTCCATCTCTACAAAGTGGTTCTCAAGGGGAAGTGCAGAGCACAGCCTTTTTCTTCCTGCAGCTGCATGAAATAATTCCACACAGTGACCTCAGCCCCTATATTTGCACTAGGAAATCACCCTGCATTGACAAATCACCACTGGTATTTTCAGCCTCCCAAGAGTACTCCTGACACAGCTCCATCACAACAGCAGTGCTCTGAAGATGCTCATTGCCATATGTGGGAATCTGGCCTCCAGGGAGCACACTGCATGAGCAGGTTCAGCGGGTACAAGAGAACAGAGGTGCAAGTCCTAGCCCATGCTGAGGCTTACTGCACATTCCGCGCCATCCTGCAAGACGCCTAAGCCCTAGAAAGGCTTTGGCAAGACCAAACACACCTCAGAGTGGTTACTAAAGCCAGAAGAAAATATTACAACCATAAATGCAGCTCCATGATCTCAGAGCCTATGAGAAACAGGGGCTGATCTCAGGGAGCCAAGAGGCTCTGCCAGTTGCAATATTTTTACATACTATTTCCTTCATTACTTACATATTTGCATACATATTTCCCGCATGAACAGAGCCCGTTTCCAGGCTCTTTGTGTGTGCAGTCTTTGTGTGGACAGAGGAGAATGGAGGAGGGCAGGTCCTGAGGTAGCGGGCATGGTGGGGATGAGTTGTGGTTGTACTTGATGGTCTTAGAGATGTCTTTGCCAACCTGAATGATTCTGTGATTCTACTTAGGAACACAGTTACTGGGCATGGAGGGGATTGGGTTGACGGCTGGATTCAGTGATCTTAGAGGTCTTCCCCAACTTCAGTGATTCGATGAAACCAAAGGCAACCACCGCTCTTGTCTGCCACAAAGAAATTTCTGAACCGAATGACAAGATTCAGCTTTGAGCGACACTGAAGCAGCCTACGTGCCAAAACTCAGATCTGATTAGGAAAATGAAAGTGTCTCGGTACAAGCAGCAACTTCTTCCTTCAGACATATGATTGCAATGTACCACTGTATGGTTGGGAGAAGCGGGGATAATTTTCATTCCTGTGTTATTCATGGCCTTGTTTCATGCCTCAAAGGCAGCAGTGAGGACTGATACGTGGGATTGTTCCCGTTAATGAGTGAATGGGAAAGAGCCCAGAATGACTTTTGGTTTCCAGAAGCTTTGGGGGATTGGCACTCACAAAACTATTTATCTGCTACTTGAATTTGCTTTAGTTGGGTAGTCTTGTTCAGGCTCAGTTTCATCTTACGTGAGAGTTTCTTAGGATTGGAGCACACGCATTCCCATGAGACCCAATGCCACGCAACCTTCTGTTACTCTATAATGCTCTCATCTTTTCCTCACACAGAAACGCTGTTCTGGTGACACAAATCTAAGCACAAGGCAGCCAGGACCACCTCATCATCACAGAATGACAGAATGGCTTGGGTTGCAAAGCATCTCAAAAGATCATCCAATACCAAAACATCAACACTACTTCTCCACTTTGCTTCTAGCAATCTCCAGGATATTTTCCTTCCTTCCTCTTTATTCATCAGTACTTCTTCCATCTCCAAGTGCTCGTATACTCAGGAGTTCCACATGCCTACTCACACAACTAAAAACCAAATCACTCAGTGCTCTCACAGACCTCATCACTCTCCCCCCACCAGCACCACCCAACACCCCACAGCTTTCTTCTCCCTTTGCCATCAATACCAAACTCTGCTCCACAGCTCCTGGTTCAAAATCAGTGCTCAAAAGATCCATTCTTTTTGTGATTTCAGGATTTCTTCAAGATCTTACCTAACTACCAATGGTTTGCAAAATTCAATTATTTCCATTAGAAAACAGCATACATAAGAAGTCGCGAGCCACGCTCAAGAAGTGAATGCAGGTCACTTGTTTGTAATTACGTGGTTATATTTCAAGTAACACACTGCAATACTAGATGTATAATTTATTGGAGTCACTAAGTGCTTTAAAAAAAAAACCAAAATCTAGTTATTTATTTAGGAACCCAAAAGCTTTTTCTGGCAGAAGGAGGCAATATGTTTTGGAATCTTGGTCCACACTTTGGAACCTGTTGACAGACTCACCACTTGTCCTAACAAAATACCTTTCACTTCCATGAAGAGATTAAAAAGTGTTTCCATAACAAAGCAGTGGATGTGACTTCATATACTTAAAACAAAAGCTGTTCAGAGATGATGCTAGAGCCGGGTACTTTTTTTGCTACATCTCTGTCATTTCTTAAATTTTTTCTTCCAATAATCCCTCCTGAAAGCCCGGAGGCAGAAGGGTCTTTCTTTTCTCTTAATTTCTTGGAACAAAGAGATTTTGTGCATCATTTGGCAGCTCAGCACAAGCATTTTGCACTCAAATTTCCAGAAACATCGCGTGGTATTTACACTGCCAGTTGCAACACTCCTATGTGCAAAAGCTCCCTTAGGTTTCACCAATCATTGCCTTTTTTTGAATAAACAGTGATGGCAAGAACACTGCTGGACAGAAAGAAATCACAGCTGCTCTCCGAGATACAGATGCTGGTTTGAGCTGAGAAAGTTGCTGGAACTGGAATCGTGGTGTTCCAGTTGGGAGGGACCTGAAAGGATCACTCAGACCGACTCCTGGAATGCCGTGGTCAGCACCAAAATTCCCAGTGATGATGCATGACATTCTTGTCTTCTAATAGACCTACAGGGTGTTTCCATGGAATGGTTGGGTTGGAAGGGTCCTCACAGCCCCCCCAGCCCCCACCCCTGCCATGGGCTGGCTGCCCCCCAGCTCAGACTGCCCAGGGCCCATCCATGGCCTCAGACACCTCCAGGGATGGGGCACCCACAGGTCTGGGCAGAATTTCCAGTGGGATGTGTTGATTATCCCTGTTTATAGATACTATATAGATACAGATATTCTATATACAGGTAGATATATATAGAGAGAGAGATAGAGATATTCTATATAGATATAGAACTGTACTGTCCATCGCTGGTCTTCTGCCTTGTGTTTTGGGATTTGCAGAGGAGACAGTGGAATATGGAAACGGATCACACCAAATCCTGGATTTGCAGAAGTAAGATCCAATACCAACAAGTTCCCAGGAAGCTCTTTTTTTTCCCCCCACTCTAGAACTTCACACTTCCAAAACCTCCCCTAGAGCAACACAAGAGCAGGACAGGTGGCAGCAGCCCAGCATGGCTCATCCCATGGCCCCAAAGTGCAGTCAGCAGTATCTGCATTCTGCAAGTGACAGGTGCAAAGGGACCCATTTCCCCCAGCATAAGCTGTGTAAAAAAATGGCCATCAACGGACGACAGTCATCTTGCTTCCTTTTCTAACACAGATTAAAGGAAGTGCCTTGTGGGGGTGTCCTCTTTCCCTCTGCAGAAAGCACTCAGGTGCCAAACTTCAGCAGGGGTTGAAATTGGAGCAGGGAAATCCCATCCTCAGCATACAACCCCGAATGCTTGGCCTCAGTCAGAGCGTGCTGAATCCCTGGAGAAGTCCCTGGGTAACTCTGGATGGGGTCTCCTGCTGCTGCCCACGAGGTTGGGATGTGTGGATGCCTTTTGCCTTGTATTAGTGCCACTTATTCTTCGCCCACAGCAAGCAGAGGACAGGAAGGAGCTCATTAGATTAAAATCGTTTTAAAAAATAATAAAATAATAATAAAACTCAAGCAGACACCGGATTTCCACTTGCCCTGCCAGCTGCACAGAAGCTGATTTTACATGTTTCATTGAGAAACAAAGCTCTGACGGAAAGCACTGCCCTGATGAAATGTGGGAAGGGCCACTGCTGGCTGCCACTGAGTGCTGCCATTCATCTGACTGTGTACATGTGGGCTTGGCGGGTCTCAAGTTTCCCTCTAGCAAGACATGGGCTGACTCCTCAGCAGCCAATCTCCGATGCCGGAGGGAGGCGAGGGATGAGCACACCCAACACACATCCCAAATGTGGGGCTGTGTAAGGCTGCTCCGCTGGGGCTGACCTCAGCTGCACAATGCGTGGCACTGCTCCCATCCTCCCGCACCTTCCGGGGGTGTTGTTCAGCCTCCAGACCTTCTCTGTGTGTTTCCTTATTGTTTTGCTTCTCCTTCACCCATTTTACAAGATCAGTACCTCCCGCTGCTGCACGGGTCGCGTTGTAATTGCAGACAAGTGGAAGCTATATTACGAGAGCAGCGCTGAATTTCTCAACTCAGACGGAGCTTGGTGCAATGCAACCAACAGCGTGAAGGGAGATCCTTTTTTTTTAGTTCAAAAATGCAACTTAATGAGAACTTAAATGATACCCACAGTGACGGCTCACTGAACTGGCCGAATGTTGCAAGGAAGCTGAGCAGGATTCCCAACCCAGACACGGAGAAGATCCCAACCAGACACCAGTCCCACAGTCCAATCTTCTGGGAGGTTCAGACCACAGAAATTCCTGCTCCTGGTT
The DNA here is from genome assembly GCF_951394365.1 of Tetrao urogallus. Classification (NCBI taxonomy): domain Eukaryota; kingdom Metazoa; phylum Chordata; class Aves; order Galliformes; family Phasianidae; genus Tetrao; species Tetrao urogallus. Next base: position 74,443,432 of record NC_136816.1, read on the forward strand.
GATGTGTCACTTTGGTGTGTCACTGCCCGATGGGGCCAGCTGGGAGGAGCTGGCTGTGGCACGTTTTTCTTTGATGCCTAAAGCATTACAGACAACTTGGTAGAGAAACTTTGTGGTACTGGGGAGATCTATAAAATCCCACGAGCTTGACATGCCTTTTTCTTTGCCGTATCCACGTTTCCTTTTCTAAGATTTGGAGTTAACTATAAACACGGACTACCATAGCACAAATGAATGCTGAAATAAACGGCATCATAACCGTGGTTAAATGGTGGTTAATGGTGTTCCCAGTGTGAGCTCTAATCCCCCGCAGAGAACTTTAAACAAATTTCTAAATGCTATTTTTCAAAGAGTCAAAATCCTCTATTACCTTAGAATCATAGAATCATTAAGGCTGGAAAAGACCCCCAGTATCCCCAACACATCCCACCATGCCCACTGACTGTGTACCACGTGCCACATCCCCACAGCTTCTGAACACCTCTAGGGACAGTGACTCCACCACCTCCCTGAGCAGTTTGTGCCACTGCATCATCCCTCTTTCAGAGGATAAATTCTTCCTAATATCCACCCTATATATATCCAGCCTTATTTTGCACTAGACTCCTCACGGCTGTTGCTTGCAGCAGTGCCTTGCAGTCCTCCAGCTTGCAGCAGTGCTGTCCCTAAAAGCACACCTATCATCCTCACTCTCACTTTTTGAGGTCCAGGGAAGTGGAAATTAAGCCTGCAGAACTGCTGGTGTAACCCATACAAACTAAGCACCAACATAAAAACATCTCATGGTTGACAACAAACTTCTACCAAAGTCCCCAGCAAGCACCCAATTACCCAAAATTACCCAGATCCCAATCCCATTGGATTTCCCATTGGAAAGAAAGACAACTCCAAACCAAGTGCAAAGACACAGCTCATAGGCTTCACTTGCCAGCTGTCCCCACCCCCAGTCTTTAGGTGGTGGTGGCTAGTTTTCTACCTGGTGGTGGGCAGTTTTCTACCTGCTCACATAGCAGAGCCCTTTTGCTCTCTGACAGCACATAGCAACATCAGCTTCAGGCAAAGTTCAGCCCAAAACTGATCCCATATCTTTGCAGGAGGAAATGCTGGAGCCCTTTTAAGCAGGATCACCCTCACTTCTAGTTCTTAAGAGTAGCTCCAGTGACCACTCAAGGAGATGAAACTGAGATTTCACCTTTGCCACATCACCCCACAGAACTCTGGTCACAAAAGTACTACGGCGATCTTGATCTCCCCTTTATGCTCTACTTGACTGAAGGCAACAGCCTCAGAGCTGAGGAGCACCCCACCAGCCATCTTGTAAAGGATCTATAGGTGGTGGCCAAGCAGAGACGGAGGAGCAGGTATAACCAGTGCTCAGCAGCTGTTAGAAAGTTTGCTGCTGAGTAAGCTCAGAGATTAAGCCCAAATCTGGGCCAAAATAAACAACAGGAGAACTCGCTTATCTGGGAAACAGTTTGTCCAAGTCACACCATCAAAACCTTGAGAACATTACACAGCTAACACCTTCCGAAAGGCTCTGCTGTGTTAAATCACAACTTGCTCGGTTCTGTTTGCTCTGATTGACTTCAGTGATCACACACCAGGCAGGGCAGACTACCTGTAGCTGCAGTGCAATTCTGTGTCTCCCAGGAGAGCAGTAACCTTTCTCCCTCCAGTTTCTCATGAAGGGTACAAAAATTTATGCTTTATTTGTCTGTACTGTTGGGATGAGCAGGTTTAAGCCCAAACTGGGACCCAGAAGGCTGAGAGGGCTTGCATCCGAAAGCACACTGCAACGACCATCATCTCTCACATCTCTGAGGATAAGGAAGGTTGCCCATTTGTTGGTCAGCTGGCCTTCAAAACCCTTTGTAAAGTTCCCTTATTCTGCCATTAAGCTGTGCTCCCCCCACGTAACCCTTGGGCTGAGGCCAGATGAGTCCCATCACATTTAGCAAACTACTCCATGTGTGTGCTTAAGTGTGCTGCCATCATCCAGGTGTTGGGAGAAGAAGTGGCTGGAGAGGACATTCCTTCACTCCTCAGCACAAAGAGAACTTGGAGAATACAACCAAGCCATTACGTGTGACATCAAGCCCTCAGAGCAGCAACAAACAGTCCTATAAACCACAGAAAATACCTAACATAGTCACTATCATTAGAGCTCTCTTTTCCCCAAGAAGAGCTCTCCTCCTGTTTTTCAACCCAAATCTTAAAAATAAAATGAGACAAAGAGAATTTCAGTTGCAAGTTTTCTAACAGCTGAGCAAACATCTTGAAAAACTTCACGAATATTTATAGAGGCTGTTGACCTAAGGGATTTCATTAATATCAAAATAGCTGATGGTCACTTCAAAATATGCCATGCTGACCCTTGTCCTGGCCTCAACCAGCCTCAAAAATAATAAATTTACGTAAGAAACGAAGTTTCCCCCAGGACAAACAGCAGACGGCACAAATGTATTTGCTCAGCGAGTGCTGAGAACATTCATTTCTTCATCGGCCTTTGTGAGTGTGGCACACAGCACTACAACCAAGCCTTACCTCATCTGGCACTCAGACTACAGCACACAATGGTTGTGCTGTGCAAAGAAGAGCTCAAGCAGCAGGCTAGCATGAACCGAGCAGCCGTACAAAACTAAGAATTTGCACTCACTGTTAAACCTGCAGTCTTTTAGCATGACAACAGCCATGTCTCTTACTCTGGGAGCACAGGATCCTGGGCCTCAAGTACCTCCTTCCATCACCTGAATCCCTTTATCACCAGGGATCAGCAGCTGGCGGTACTGCTTGGGAGTGATGTGAGCATCAGGTGTTGGATCACGCCACCCAGCTCCCACCTGCAGCCTGCTGTTGGCCAACCTCAGCAGCAATCCTCAATTGCTCTGTCATTGGGAAACAGGCATCCAGCAATCCTAATGCCAGGAGGAGCTTAAGGGCTGGAATGAAAACGAGATTGGGACCATGAATGTGAAATTCAGATGTCGATTAATTGTTTTTTTGGAACAGCAGCTAAAATACACTGGATTCTGACGGTAGGGGCCCACTCACAACATCAAACTGAATAAGGGAATCTCCTGACACAGCAGTTCTGCTATTGTTAGCCCCTGAAAATTATGTTGAGGTGGGAGAGTACATTCTGATGGAGTCACCAACACTTCATCCTTCCCAAGACGGCCACAGTCCAACCCTTCCCACCCCAACACCAGTGATCCAGACTGAAATCACACAGGTGACAGCAGCATGCCACAGATTCTTCAGGTTTGACTGAATCAAGGCAGCTATTTTGGGGCCTGCAACTGCAGTTTTCCATGAGCATTCAATGGCAGCCACTGATGGCCAAAGAGAAGCCAACGCTGCACGGGAGACATCAACAGAGTCCAACGTTGAGATAGCAGAGAGGCATTTTATGGGAGCACCAGCTTGGGCGAGCTGAAAGGTGAAGCAACACAAAGTTCATGAGAACCTTGCAGATCACAGAAGTACACCATGGTTGGGGTGGGCAGATCCCTCTGGTCCCCACCCTGCCCAGGCAGGGCCACAGAGCTGTGCCCAGCTTGGTCTAGTTGAGGAACTTCAGCCTCATGACCATGCTATTTGTGTAATGGTTAATTTAATGACCCAGTGTCCAATAAATCTGACTTCTCAGCACTCTGCCATCTCTCACTTACAGCTTTCTCTGTTTAAATTACATTGTCTTCTGCTTCTCACATTTTCTATCCCTTGCAAACCCCTTTCTAAGACCTGAAGAAGAATTTATGTTTATAAACAACCACAGCAGAGGATGTAAACACTGTGCTGTAAAACATTCTTACAAACTAAACAAATAAAACAGTGAATTTATCATGTGGGGGTTTCGGTGTAGCATCTTATGCCAGAGATAAATATTTGTAAGGAAGGGATTCAGATTTTTTTTCTCCCTGACAACAGCTACAATAAATATACTGCTAGAGAAGATGAGAGAAGTAGATTTTCACTGAACACCAATAAAACATGTTCGGACAGAGTACTCGCAGAAGAATCTTAGCTATAAAAATCTGGAGCTCCAGCTTGCTGCCTGTGTTAAAATCTCAGAACAGCATGCCCTGGGTGAGTCCTCCTTTGAGACGCACTCAGATGGAGTTTCCAGGCTCCATACTCAGCAACAAAAGGGAGAGAAAGGAGTTTAGGGAGGCTGGTCCTTAGCTCACGAGCTGTCTGGGCATCACTCTACCCATGGGAGGCGGGAGTGGTTGTTTTCTTTCACTCTTCTTCCACTTCTCATTTGCTTATTAAGCAATTTTTATATCAACCCAAAATGTGTTTGGTCTTCCCTCTCCCTTTCGTACTCCTAAGGAAGAGCAATTGGGGTGCAAGTGAGTGAGGGCATGGTGCTCAGCCCTCTTCCAGAGTTAACCTGCAGCACCCTCCTCTACACTGAGGGACAGGAGTTTGGTCTGCCTGTTGCTTGATGTCAGGTTTAGGTGCCTCTAGTTTAGATAATCTCTCCACATATATGGTATCGTAGCTGGTGTGAGCTTGTCACTTTCAACCTCTATGCTGCAGCTCATCGTCACACTGATTTTCCAAGAGATCAAAGCTGTGCTTTCACAATCATTCATGCCACATTTGGGTAACTCCTGCTCTCCCAGCAAACAACTTCAGTCCAGGTAGGGTGTGAACACGCTGCAGCCCTTCTTCTGCTGGACCACTGTACAAGCACAAACGTTTAAGGATAAACAGTAGCTGCTGTGCCATAGCACCTAGCAGGATGAAGGTATCACGCTGGCATTTGCACATACCTATGGATTAGCTACTTGAGTTTACACTGAACCACCCTGCAATTCTAAGGCTACCGCATTCTGAGCTCGCGTTACTACTTGTTATCAAATGGCAGCCTTGAATGTGTTACAAACGATACCTTCTCTCTTCTTCATTCCCATTCCATGAGAAATATTCATCTATTGAAACATTAAAACCAACAAACACAAGTGAAATTCAAAATTAACTCACGGTCCAATCTACCTATTCATTTCAGTTCAGATTTTCGTGTGAAAGTACTTCACTCAGCAGAAGTATTGTTAGAACTGTCCCATAATAGGAGGAGGGAAATAGTACCCTTGTTATTAAACCCTGAGCTTGTGATCTTCCAGAAGGATTCACTTCCACAGTGATCTCCCTCCAGCTGCCTGCACCAAGTCTCCACATCTTCTCCCACTCTCTTACACAGGAACAAGTTTTAACACCTTTTTTTCAGGACACAGGAATCATATGGTCCCCTCTTCAGCTTGGGTCAGGTGTGGCACTTCAGTTATCATTGTGTTAAATAAGTCTCAAATCGCAGCCAGAACTCACTCTAAAGCAAATATTATCCAATTAACTCAAAATCAAGAAGTGCTGGCATCGTGGCACCTGCCTCTTTAAATCTCAGGAGAACCTGGACCTGAAAGTTTGGGTTAATCTCTTTCAAGGTTAACCTAGGCTTGCAAGAAAAGCACTGCTACTCTATGGAGGACGAATGCCTCAGCAACCCATCGAGATCTCTATAGTGTCCAAAACGCACCACCGAGTGGCAGAGAGCTGCATCTGCATCGAAATCCTGCACAGCACTCCAGGCACAATGTGTGCTTTCTACAAGCCCTTCCTTTTCCCACACTTTTTGAGAAAGATGCAAAAACATGGATTTTTTTATAGTGCATCATGCAGGCTAATCACACAAAAATGATGAATACTCCAGAGCCTAAAAAAAAAAATAAAAATGTATACAGTTGTTACAATCAACATAAATGTTTCCCCTAAGATCTAACGCACTTCTTCCAAATCTTCTGCTTCTTCTCGGACACTACAGAATTCCTCTAATCCAGATTGCTGTCAGTAAGATCTCTTCAATCCCCATAGGCAAGAGAACAGTTTCGTTACTGCTGTATGTGGGCAACAGAGCATACTTGGAATAGTGTGCAAGGATCAGATATTACCACCTTTCTGCTGTTAGGAAGTGCAACATGCTCCCATAACCTCATGGGACAGCATTTTGCTTTGGTTTGAGAAAGCCCTTCGTTAGAGGTTCTTACAGGAAACGAACAGAATAAAGTTGGAATGATGTGCAAATAAATCATTGACTTATGCAGCGAAATAAGGCTTCTGGCAGGATGTACAGTGATCTGTGCTGATAATATAAGTTGTCCGGAAAAAGGAGTGAATATCATGATGAGTTTTGCAGAAAACACATTACTATTCAGAATGAGCAAGTACAACTCTGCCAGCAAGAACCACGTGTGGATTTCAAATTCTTGAGTGATGAAAGATGGGAATTAGACATTATGTGCAAAATAAAGCAGGTGAAGGGAATTATTCTTTACTATACAGAATCATAGAATGGTTTGGGTTGGAAGAGACCTTTAAGATCATCTAGTTCCAATCCCTCTGCTATAGGGAGGGATGCCTCCAACCACACCAGCTTGCTCACAGCCCCATCCAGCCTGAATGTGGGCTGCATCTACAGAGTGATGAGCTGTATATCTATATACACACACACACACACACACACACACACAGTACCAGAAGAAACCTTGGAAAAAATTGGCTAGATCTCTGAAAATAAGAGTTCAGTTATAATCCACAGTCAAGAAGGTAGGAAAAATTAGTTACTGTGGAAGGAGTCATGAATCCTGATTTATAAAATCCACGTGGCAATTTAACCTTGAATAATGAAACCCCGGTAACCCTGACTTATTGAAATACAGTAGAAAGAGGAAAAAAAGACACTGTGTTCGATGAACATGTGGTTTGCTGCCTTATAGCAGCTAGGTTGTTAATCCATACAAACTGCACTATTATATGTCTGTTATATTAAAGACACCAAACCCATAGGAAATGCTAGGAATTGTGATGAGCGTATTTCAGCAGTTATCCATCCATTCCAACAAGCTGCCTCGACCTGAACTTGTTCATCTAGACAGTCTGGTTTTGAGTGGCCTCTCTTCTTTCACAATCATCACAGCCCAGGGCAGTAAGAATTCATAGATAAGCAAAATTTCAACAGTAGGCTGAGGATGAAAGAAACTGAAGACTGAAATCTTTGCTACCATTTTAGCCTATGTAGCACAGAAGACACTACAGAGAAACATGCTCTGTCTCTGACAAGGGATCTGCCCAACTCACTGCAAGCATGCAATGTGGACACCTATGTAGATGGATTGGTGGTTGGATTAGACGATCTTGGTCTCCTCCCACCTTAATGATTCTATTCTGTGATTCTATCTGAGCAAGCTGCAAATTGCTCCACTGCAAAGTGAGCCCAGAGGACTTCAGAGACTACGTTCAGAAGAGATCTCACTTCAAGCACACGTATCCAACGTAATTCACAATGTGAACCCTGCTGCGAGTGAGAGCAGAGGGAACTGGCTCAGATGTGGAATTCTCAGATGAGTTGAGAACAGCCCCACACCAGGTTGCTCAAGAGATGTGCTATGTGATACTATCAGAGGAAGTTACAAAATGGGCTGCAGTAGGTACACAGTAACACGTAACACCACTGCTAGATGCAGCATCACCTTCTTGGAAGGCTGGCAGATTTGCTAGAGCTTTCTAGAAAGTGTTCAGTAAGTGCCAGTGACTGCAGTGGGGGAAAGTACCATTTCCAACAGTAAACACTGATGTACCAAGAGTAACAATTCTCACAGTGGTTTACTTCTAAAAGAAACAAATACAAAACTCTTTTCATCAGTTCAATTTATTGTTCTGAGTGGCACAAAAAAAAATTTCAACTTCTCCTTTTCTTTTGCCTTGCAAAACAGCAGAGTACAATTTGGAGCCATCAATCTACAATTAACACATACTTCAGATGGTCTCCAATTACATTTTCACACTTCCTGATGATAAAAGAGGCACTTGTGCCAGACAGCAGCTGAAATTAGAAAAGCTGAAGCAGTACTTGCTTAAAAAGCTGCATTGCTATTTAAGGCAGATTTGGTGAAAGTTTGACAGGCAATTTCCTCAGGAAATGATAACAATTTTGCCTACAGCAATACATTAATCTTGATTGAAAAGAGGCTTTTAGAAAATACTTCACCAGTGTGAAATTATATTAGTATTAGACATTACTGAATCTTCTTGTTTAGAATTCAGACCGTTACCTTGCAGGAATGGTTGTATGTGAAGGGATTACAGCGATGGTTTACCATCAGAAAAGCCAAAGCTTTTCAGAGAACTGGTAATTCAGGCAACGCTGCCAGCTCCACAACTTCTCAAGCTGTGTTCTCGATGAGAAGAGCAATACCTTGTCCACCTCCAATGCAAGCTGACCCTACTGCGTATTTCCCACCACGACGCCTGTGCCGAAAAAGAAACAGTGAAAATGACTTGTACTCATAAAGCCACAGTAAGAGTGGTCCTGATTTCATAAACAGAAACTGGCTATTGACATTTCAAAGGTACTACTAATGATGAGGTTTTGTATGTGTATGTTCTTTTTCTTAGAAAAATATCACAAAGCCTCCACTGCTGCAGAAGTATTTCTGTAAATAAAAAAACAGAGTTCTAGGTCTGGGCCTTGGACCTTTTAAAAGATGGTACATCATATTGATCTTAGATGTACTAAATGGCAAGGAATACCATCAGGGGTGCTTACTGCTTTAACTCATATACTACAAAAGGCAATAAGTCAAGTAAAATTATACTGCCATGGGAGTTTTTAAAAGCTCCTTCTTCTACAGCCACAAGCAAACATTTTTTCTTTGCAAGTTGCAAGTTGAGGCTTTATGGCTGAACTCTTGTGAGTGCTGTAAGCACCAGCAAAACACTCATAGAATGAAACACAGAATCATCGAATGGCCTGGGTTGAAAAGCACCATAATGAAGCACCATAATGATTCAACCCCCTGCCACGTACAGGGTTGCCAACCACCAGACCAGGCTGTGCAGAGATCCCATTCAGTGATCTCTGCTCTGAAGATAATGGAAAAGTGGAAAGAGAAACAAAAAAATTGGAAAATTCAGGCTAAAATTGTGCTAAGCATTTCAAAACAATCAAAATTTCTGGAAATGGTCTAAAGGAGAAAGGTGATAACAGGGTCAGTGGACTGGCAGATTTTTAGCCGCACAATATCTGTGTTAAAACTCCTCTACAGCTGTAAATTCACTACCAGCAGCTCTAAGTCATGAACGTACCTTAATTCATAAACCAGGTGAGCTGTGATTCGCGATCCTGAAGCGCCCAAAGGGTGACCCACAGCAATGGCACCTCCATTGACGTTGGTTTTTTCAGGGTCCAGGCCCAACACTTTTTCAACAGCCAGATACTGAGGTGCAAATGCCTCATTCACCTGAAACGTGGGAGAAATGACACAACTGCTTACACAGACTTCCCACAAAAGCTTTCAGCAGTGCACACACAAGATTAAACGAGATGCACTTCTCCAAGCCATCCTGATTGAAAAAATATTAAACGTTGTCTTTTGACATGTATTCAGATGACATATAAATCATCACGTCAACAAAACAAATTCACATCCTTCTGGCATACTTGATACAAAGCAAATATGTATTATACTTCATTAAAAAAAGGGTTCTAATGCATGTGTTTATGACATACAGCCAACAGAACAGCCTCGTGCTGTAGCTTTTTTCCTATGGAATGCTATCAGGCCATTTTCAGTCTTCACATGTCTGCGACTTTAGTTATGACCATGCAAATGCGTGGCTGAAACAAGCTGGACAAAGGTCAGACAGGCAAGCAAGGACAGGTGGGCTGCAGGCATGCATAAACACCTACCTTGTGTTAAATGGAAACACAATGAGTGTAGTGTTCCTCCTAAAAAGACCAGCAACCCCGTTGTCCATATTAAAGACTCTTACCTCTACCAAATCCATGTCCTTCAAAGTCAGTCCTGCTTTCTTCAGAACCTCAGTAATTGCAGGAACGGGGCCTGTTTGGAAAATGGTATGCATAGTTAGTTAAATGAAACATAAATAAAGCCTTATAAACATGCTACACATAGGATAGCTTCATAAGGCCTCATCAGACTGCCTCTCATAAGTGCCTGCAAAGGCAGTGAACTCTGGATACGTCACTCACCTGCTCCACTATTGTGATAAAAGAACTGAAAGATCTGAAAACTACATGGCAGCCTCACCCACAAACTGCTGAGGAAAGCAAGGAGCACCCTTACTGCTGAGCTACACTGTTACACACACACGTAGGTTTCAAGTCAAGAAGCCAGCCACTAGACAAAAAAGACCTCAAGAGCATTTTGAGGCAACTCCCCCTCTCCAGTACTCCTGGCTTCAGCTTATTCTTTCCTCACCACTTGCAGCCTCCAGATACATATAAAAAGACACATTTAGAGGCCTGGTGCTCATGTGTTTAGTTGTGGGTATTGATGTTTTTGTGTTGATTGTAAAACTTAACTACAACACTTCTACTTGAAGATTTTATTTTTTTATTAAAATAAAATAAAATATACCACATAGCAAAACATTCCTCAGACCCAGACTGAAACAGCCAACTGAAGAACGAAAACAAATAGGATTTTTTTGGATAATATTGCAGAATTTGGCAATAAAACTGTCTCTAGAAGAAAGCTACAACCTGATATAAGTCAGTAGGGGAGACTAATCTCAAAGCACAGCTACCCAAGGAAAGAGATATTCAAAGAGAATTTGAAAGGGCTGTTTAGATATGTGCCTGTAGGTCAAAGATTACAAAATCAGATGGGAACTGATGGCTAGATGAACAAAAGCCATCATAAAACATGACTTGAACGTTTCACTACCAAGAAATGATGCTGACACCAAACAGCTCTAAGAATAAAAAACATAAAAATGAGTAAATGAGCCAAAAGACAGAAACATTAAAAGAAGAAAGGGCTCAGGTCAAAGCTCAGTGGATCATTAGAAAGGCTTAGGCTTAATACCAGACCCTAAATGTTTCTCTTTATAGACTGATTTTAGTATGCTCGTTATGTACCAGAGTAATGGGAAGGCCTCCTGTGGACAATGCAAAGACCATCAAGGACAGCCAAGGGCACCTCCCTCCACAGCCTCTTTTTCTAAATAATGCATTCTATCACTTAGGCATTGTCTGCCCAACATTATCAGTATGTGAAAGGGCAGTTGCTCCATCTGAGCTCCTCTGTTCTCAGATCTGTTGCTGTCATGTCTATGAATCTCATCTGGTTTTTTTCAGTTGCTGTGGAGTTAAGGACTGAAATGTTCCTCCGTATGATTTATGAAGTTTTTAAACAGGCTAAAAGAGCTGCCTGACCTGCAAACAATGGTCTGGTTTACAAAGCACAATGACTCCAGAAGCCTAGCGAAAGAAACCCTCCCTCTGCATTTGCTTTGAAGGTTGGCTTAGTCAGATAGCCTGAGCAAGAAAGCAAATCTGACAATGCTTCATTTGCATTTGCACTGACACATGAAACCAGCCAACAATGAGTTCTCTGAAGAAAACAGCAGAAAGGAAAAGTAATGGTGGGGTACAATGCTGTCTGCAAACCCAACAGAAGGGAAAAACCCTGGTATGTCTGGATCAGCTTTAAAGGTTTGTTTGAATTAACAGCTTACTTGATTAGAAAACATAAAATATGAGACTAGGAAAAAATGATTAGTTGGCTTACCAGAGTAATATCTGATGTTGGAACCCAGTCTTAACTTAAGCAACAGAGTAAATAATGAAAGGGGTAGACAAAGCCAGTACTCCTTCAGCAAAACAACTCATAATTAAACATTAATGGGAATCTAAGGCAAACTTCAGGATAAAATCTGTCCCTTTTTGTTTGTTTGTTTTAAATGAGAGAACACCTATTTTCTTGACTTACTAACAGACACAGTAAGGGGGGGGGGGAAAAGTGGTGCAGAGACTGTGGTGCTAGGTCAGGCATGGCACATGCTCCCTAAAATGCCCAACAGAAGAAGAATTTAACTGTGCTTAACGCTGTAACAGAAAATGCATTTTCTTGCAACTTACCAATGCCCATTATGGAAGGGTCACAGCCAGATGAGTGGTAGGCAACTATTCTTGCCAGAGGAGTGAGGCTGTGCTTTTTGAGTGCTGATTCACTGGCAATGATGACTGCACCAGCTCCATCACACACCCCCTTGTAGCAACACAGAAAAGTACTCTTAGTGGAGAAAGTACAAACAAAAAAATCACATTTTAAGCTAAAAATGTCCCTCAACAAAAAAACTGAGCCCATGACACTGCTGTTAAAATGTAATAAACTGCTGTATTGGTGTTTATTCAAAACATACAGTGATCTTTCACTACTCTGTGGACTATGAAGGTCAAATAGATGATTAATTAATTTCAATGTTTTCAGAAAAGTAATTTTTTTTTCCACTTAAGTCTCCCTTACGTTGAAAACATAATTCTGTATATTTGCAGGGGCCCAATTAATATTAGATAATGGATGTACAATTATAAAAGATACATTACGGACACTCACACTGTGTCACGATCTATTTTAAGCAGGAATTTGGATTATATCATTGCAACAATCATTCTGGCCCAAAGAACATTAATCAATGAATTAAGATCATGCCTGGAAGAGGAACTGACCCTACTGACATGCTGCTAAGCTCCCAGCCTGCTCTGAGCAAAAGCAAAACATGGTTTGGACTATAGAGGATACTAATTGTGCTACAAAGACAAGCAGCAGCAGGCCCAGTGAGAAAATGCAGGACAGTACAGGGACAACAAATTAGGAGAGCACTGAAGGTGACACCATCGTAATCCAAGGCAGTGACGTACTCACTGAAGCATTCCCAGCAGTGACTGTCCCATCCTTTTTGAAGACAGGTGGGAGTTTTGCCAGCTGTTCTAAAGTGGTCTGGGGTTTCGGGTGCTCGTCCTTTTGCATACTTTCTTTCCCTTTTTTTGTTTTCACTTCAATTGGAGCCATCTCAGCATTGAAATGACCAGCATCTTGAGCTGAAACCACAAAAAGAAAATAAAAGGTCTCTTACAAAAATAGCAGGAGATGACTGCCCGGCATGACCAATAATCCCACTTCTGTGCGCCCACAACTTTTGATCTGTCTCAGCTAGAGCTTCAGAGGCAGTGCTGTTTATAGTTTATTTTGTTTAAATAAGCCAGCTGGGGGCTTACTGCTTAGTTTTCAGAACACAACAAAGCCTGTACAAACACACTCCAAAACTTCTCCACAGAAAGCCTCCAATATTGATGTGTTATTTCAAGTTTAAATAACTACACTTTTCCCCAATCCTTAACCCACTAGATTTATTTCTCGTATACATTCATGTATTGTTACTTTATTCTGCAGCTCTGGAGCTTATCAGAGAGCCAAGAAGCTCCAACTCTCAGAAACTGCCATGTTTGATGTTGTTTGGCTTCTGGCATTTTTAACAAGTTTAACAAGATTCTTTTCATCCCAGAGTAGCCATAGGACTGTCTCCTTAATGTGAATGCACAAACATAAATAAAACCAGCAAGCTGGAGTCTTATACATCATACATAAAACAAGAAATAAGCAAAAGTCTCTTCAGTGGCACCGTTTGTAGTGAAGGCTCCAGGAATTCATTTAGATCAGCAGGAAGGAATAAAAACAGCACTCCTACTCACATTAAAAAAAAAACATTAAGTCTGTTTTCAAGAGTAGCAGCTGTTAAAATCAACATTATTAGAATCTAAAAGTATGCTTAGATCTTCTCTTCTTGGGGGTTGCAGTATATGTTGAAATCCACAAAGACCACTACTCATCCTACTTTCCTTTGCCCTACAATCCTACTGACAGTAACAATCAGCTGCAGTAATGCAACGTCCCTGAATTATGGCTTTGGCCATATCTAAAGTGTCCAGCAAACAGTTTAAATGCAGGTCCTGAACAAACGTTCCCCCTGCAGATACATCTTGAGATTCTGTTTGCTCTAACTGTTCAGTATATTCCAAATCAGCCCTGCTGGAGCAGGCTCTTTCTATCCAGAGCAAAGTAAAGCATGAATTGGAGTCTCTGCAAATCAGAAGACAAATGATGTTCACACACACGAGCTACATAAAACTTAAAGATAATTCCAATTGCTGCTAAAAGCAAGATTTGAAACTGGCCTCAAACAAAATACTTCAATTCCTACATCTACTAACCAGCTTTGCATCTCTGTTGTGTTTTCAATGCGTATCGGTCGCAGTCCTCTCGTGTGATGTTGTGCTTTGCAGCCAGATTTTCAGCTGTAATTGCCATTGGGATTTTAATGTGCATGTCAGTTAGACTTTCCCACAATGTGTCTTCCAACTGCAAGGAACATTATTTAAAGAACACGTTAAAGTTGAGCAATATTAACATTTATTATTGTTAATTCCTAATTATTCCACCGGCCTCTTGGGAACTGAAGTCACCTCGTAAAATTAACCCAAGTCACCTACAGATACTGTACATAGATTAGAACAAGCACACCACAAAGCAGTATGCAAGCTCTCGTTTGCTATTCTATTTCACACCAGGCCCTACAGTGGTTCTTTCCATTCACACATGGCCCTGAGAAGTTTGAGAAGAGCCTTTATATTATGGAATATAATATTATGATGGAATGCATCAAATGAATTTTGGCTCTAAGACTTTACTAATACACTAATCTTGGAAGCGGAATTCAAGCACTGTTTTAGAAGTGGGAGAAAAGTGGCATTCTTAATAAAATTGTGAACCTACAACTTCGGTGATGTTTGGATACTGGATATACCCTTTGAACATCTAAATCTGGACCTAATACGCAATGACTTCACTTCCAAGAGTCTAGTGCCTATATGCCTCACAGCATATGTTCCTCTGTAAACACAACTTCATTTGCAAAACAAATTTATAACAAGTATCAGACCTTGAGTTCTGCTCCTAGTCTGGTTCCAAATCGGATGTTCCGAACTGCATAAGGCGCCTGGCTCATGCTTTCAGCTCCACCACACAGAACCACTTCTGAGTCATTCAGGCATATTTCCTGTTAACAACAACAACAGAAAACAATAAATCCAAAGACCTAGGATGTAACGCTGCTTTTGTAAGGTAGGAACAACCTGTTTTACAGAAATACATTGCTATCTATGAAGCCATGCTCAGAATGAACTCATGCTTGATTGCATATATTTACAAAAGGTTTACCATAAGGATTGGGGTCTGTCTCTGTCTCGCACATTCCTCACTTCACCCGTCAATGAGGAATGGACATACCAGTGAAGAGGAAGAGAATTTGGGTTCACCTACGTGACAGGACTGAGAACCTGATGGCATCTCTATGGTTGTATGGTTACGTTAACAGATGTTTGAGCATGTGGTTTTGTTTTGGCTTGGTTTTAAACATCCCTACCACAAAACCAAAGAAACTTCAAAAGAAAAAGTTTTAGAAAACATCAGCCAAGTAAACAGCCAAAAGAAACCCTAACCACACGCTAATTCATCACTGCTACAGTCTGCAGAGCCTGAAAGTCCTAAACTGCAAACAGACCATCTGACCACTAAAAAATTCCTTAAATGATTCACCTAGCTGCTATAAATTATCATACCCATGAAAGAGTTTGGGTCTTTGAAGGAAGAAACACTTGAAAAGCACAGATTGCTGCTTACACAGCCAACTAGGTGGGAATATAAACAATGGACAAAAGATAAAAGCCCTCATCTGTGGTTCTGACGCCCAGTAATTATAATTCATGCCAACAGGATCACAGAATACAACCACTGTACAGCTGAACTCTATCTCACTGGTTAACACTTGTTGCATTCCTTACACTGAACTCAGAATAGCTGCAATGACCATTTTTGAAACCAGCCATTAAAAATGGCACTTTTTTGTGGAGGCTGAACTCTGGCACACAACCATGCACGTGCAGCGTGAAGCCTCTACCAGCAGTACCTGGAAACCCATAGTAAGACTCATCTCAAACACACAGTACAAGCTTCTACACATCTCTCTTATTTAAGACGTGATAAGTTACAACTAATGAAGAAATACAAGCAGAAAAGAACTTAGTACCTGGCATCCGTTAGCAATGGACTGGAAACCAGAGCCACAGAGCCTGTTGATGGTGAGGGCCGGAACTGGGACGGGGACTCCCACGCGTAAACCAACGTGTCTTGCAATGTAAATAGCATCTGGAGAGCTCTGCGGGAAGAACAAACAGTAGGTTTGTTATACTCACTCTTTCTGAAAGTAAAAGTTTTGGTCAGAAGTCGAAATGTTGTGAGAAATGTCAAAATGTTGTGACAAAATTACTGGCAGAAGACAGGTGGACATTCAAGAAAATCCTGCTAGTTGTAAGGAAAGTTCTGATTCACTTCAAAAAATTAAACTCATATTATCAAAAAGGACTAATGTCTGAATATGCAGAGGCTGTGACAGAAGAGACATCGTGACAAAAATGGTGCTACAGACATGAAGGCTCTGAAGTCACTAGCTTAAGGTCTTGTGTTTTCTCTTCTTGCTTATTTCCCAGCACACACACAAAAGACCGACAGAAGACCAGATTCTGACCAGGAAGCAGCAGTTAGTTCAAGATAAACTGGAATTGCTCAGATTGACTCGGGGGGAAAAAAACTCCAAAACCGTGAAAAATGCAGACACAACTGCTGCTCTGCAGTCACTGAACTATGAAATGTTGCAAGTGTGATGCTCTAATTGCACACCGGCCTGTTCTAACAACGAGATTTCATTCCAGCTCAAGGCATGAAAACAGGAAAAACGTGCTGGGGATTAGCAAATAGCCACTAAATTAATCTGTATGGTTGTAGAGATCAGCCTCTCCTGCTTAAAACTATTATCTGCGGTCCTAAAAAAAGAAAGCTAAGCCTTGCTCCTAGTAATGTCCCAAAACATGCAGGCTATGTCCCTTAGACATGAACAGGAAACACTACACTGTGAATGCTACTCGCCCATTCCATCTGCAGCCCTCTGGTTTTATTCTTGCCTGCAAAGCAGAAATAACTATGTATGGCACCACAGTGAAGGAGATACTGAAACATTCACCCACCAGCCAGATTTCCATGCTACCAACCTGCAAGACATTGCCAACGATCACACTGTCAATGATCTCAGGAGGGACCTTGCCAGCAGCCAGCGCAGCCCGAGCAGCATGCTCTGTCAGGTCAGTAGCTGACAGGCCCTTCAGCAGCCCTCCATAGGTGCCAAAAGGAGTCCGCTTTGCTGCGACGATGAACACACCTGCAAGAGAAGCAAGAATTATGCAGCTGGACAGAACAGGGAACGGCTGGTCTGCATTTTTTGTTCCTTTCCATGAGGTAACAGAGATACCAAAGAGAATGAATACGTTAAAAAAAATGTACAGGTAAAGAGTGTATTAGGGAGAAAATGAGGAGGTTATCCTCAACTGAGTAACATCCTAAATTTGCAAGAACCCAAGTAGTTCAAGTGATGCAGCAATACTTCATGTGGGGGAGGTATGCCAGAATTAATGGCCAGAAGGAAAAGCTGGGAAGAGTCCAGGAGCATCCCTTTTCCAAGAAAAGGTTTGTAAAAAGGAGATGGCTTGGCTATGGAGAAGATACACTATATCAGACATTAATAACAGTGTTTTACAGGCAGGAAAAGAACATCTGTAAGATCCCACAGTGGACACACCTGTGAAATAATCTGTTGTTGTGTTGTTGTCAATGCTTGACCAGAGGGACCCCAAGGTGATTTCAGCTCAAGCAAAGCTCTGCCCCAGCCAGAACACCACTTGCTCACTACAGCTCCCTGCTGTGTGTCAGCACAAGTGGGAGCAGGCTCTGAACTTTCCCCTAGTTGAACAACAGAGCTCACACACCCACCTGCAGCTGCCACCGAATGCCTGCTGGTATTTTAAGTAATGCTGGAGAGATACATATAGATAGAAGAATAACTGCAAATGGAAATGTCTGCTTATTAAGCTGCTGGTGAACACTGCTCCGATTGCTTCCAAGGATTCTCATCCACTGCCTTTGTCACTCTGCTGTCAGTCAGGGTGCTCCTCCATCACTCATGCATTTAGATCCCAGATCACATGCTCGGCAGGAAAGGACTTTCCGAACTGCTGAAGGGCAGCCATGCCGCACTGACAAGTCCTAGCACTGCAACAGTTACGCTCAGAAGATGATTTGGGAAATCCCCTAGCGCAGACTAAGCAAGGTCCTTATCCTTGAAGCTTCAAGGATGAGGAAGAATGTGAAAAACAACATGGATTTTTAAACCATAACAATAGGAAAATAAAATGATCCCTCACACCATGGGCTTATTTCTACAGTACTGAGGAGACCTTAAAAATAAGTCTTTTCTAAGCACAATTCTGCTGCTCCCTTAAAGTGCTGATATGCTGTCCACTCAAAAACTGTAAGACGCAGTATTTATGTCCTGCAAGGAGTAAGCATGATTACAGAACCACAGAATGACTTGGCTTGGAAGTGACCTAAAAGATAATGCATCCAAAAAGCCCACTCCTCAGGTTTTTAAGAATAGCCACTAAAACATGTATCTCTGAAGAAGTCCCTTTGTGTTTAGAGGTCAAAAAGGAACACAGGCATTGCTGTGGGCTTGGGACAAACACTACAACCTACATGCACACACTAGAGCAAAATGAGGCCGCCTGCTATAACCACTGTTGTTTTTCACTTACTTAATCAGAATTCAAACTCTGTTTTAAAGGCCTGCTGATGTTCCTTAGCCTGCTCTCCCAGCAGCACAGTTCTGACTGTGCCTCTCATTCACCGCTCCACTGATTCCTGCCCATCTCCTCCACGGTTGTGCCCGCACAGCTGCTGTCAGCACAGGCTCCTGACCAAGTCAGCAGAATTTTCTCTCCTTTTGACCAGCAGGTTGGATACCCTCACCGTCTGCTGAATCACAAAGCATGGCTTTACAAACAGACTGGGGTTAGGGACTTTGCACTTCAGCCTTGTTTTACAACTCTTCTCTTTCAGCCCCACTGTCCACATTTCCCAGCTGCTATGGGGCAGCTCCATAGAACTAATTCCAGACAAAACGAGAAGGCACAGACAAACTAGCAAGGAAATATGGAAACCACAACCTCACCCAGCAGCCAAGCTATGCCAAACTGAACCAATCGCAACAGGGTTCGGAGTGAAATTACTCCAATTTTGGAAGATGTGAGAGACAGCTCCTACAAATGCTCCTGAGCTGCAGAAGGAATCAAAAGCTCAACTGGAAAAACACCCGGATGCGGGTTTAAGCATTCACTGCCTGACCTGGATCACAGAATAGGTTTGGGCTGGGAGGGACCTCAAAGAACGTCTAGTTCCAGCAGCCCTGCAGGCATGCTTGCAAGAGGGTGGATTCCAAAGGCAAAGGCAGACGTTGCAGATCCTCTATGCAACTGTTACTCCCGGGGTAGAGCGATCGTTCCAGGCCCGTAAGCAGCTAAAAGCAGCCCTATGAGAAGCAGAGAGGGAAGAACGGTGCGGTGCCGGCAGCTGAGCGCACAGGGAGGCGACCACCAACGCCCACAGCTCCGCGCAGCTCCGCCGAAACGTCCGCGCAAACCACTTAGAAGCTGACGGAGCTTCCCGCAGCCGCTCAGCTGTCGCTACGACCACGAGCAGAAATTACCACACGGACGCTCCCAGGCCCGGACCCCGGACTGCCCACACCGGGAACTTCGGGCCGCGCCGAGGGGCCCACAGACGGCAAGGAGCCGCCCGACGAGAGCCCACAGAGGCCGAAAGGGGTCGAGAAGGGCCGGAAAGTGTCGAAAGGCGCTAGCGGAATCCTCACCTCTCAGCAGCGCCATGGTCCGCGCCCTCCCGCTCTGCCGCCAGCACCGCCCGCCCCGCCCCGCCCCGCCCCGCCCCTCCGCACATTCGTCACGCTGCGAGCGAGGGAGGCACTGATTGATTCACAGGCGCCGCTTTAAATCTGATTTTAAATCTGACTTAATTTGTTCGTTTTCGGTCTTATTTAAATCTGATTTAATTTCTTTCCTTCCTCGCCGGCCACCCGAACCCGGGGGCGAATCGGCTGTGAGGCAACGGCGGCTCGCAGCGCGTTGCCTAGCAACGGCGGTGGGGTAGGCCGCAGGCGGAGGGGCCTGCGGGGCGTTTGGGAGCCACGGGCCGGCGGTGGAGTGGTCTCGGGCTTCTGTCAGCCGCCTCTACCTGCACAGTCGCCACAGACAGCAGCAGGGATTTCCAGACGGCTTCCCTGTGCTCCGCCCCTGTTTTGGGTGGGGAATCCTTCCCCCGGAGGGCCACTGGAAGCTCTGTTGTTTGAGGAGAGGTGGCATCTGTGTGAGTAAAAAGTGCTGGCAGAGCAGTTGTGGATGTTGCAAAAAGGAGGATTACACTTTATTACGTGTATTGCCACATGGCTTCAGCTGAAGGCTTTGAGAATTAGAACATTTATTTGAGGTTTATCCTAGGAAAATGAGCGTTTTTATTAAAAGAAAAATCTGCTGTTTTGCTTGTCATTCCATTGATTTCGTGATTCTGGGTGCAGTGACACGTAATAATCTTAAGGAAAAGTGGGGACAGGAATAAAGAAAAAGATATTTTGTATTTTCCCTTTTTGCCACCAACTTACCTCTGATCACTTCAGCCCACAGAATCACAGAATGGCCAGGCTTGGAAGAGACCTCAAGGATCACGAAGCTCCAACCCCCTACCACACGCAGGGCCACCAACCTCCACATTTCATAGCAGCCCAGGCTGCCCAGGGCCCCATCCAACCTGGCCTTGAACACCTCCAGGGATGGACGGAGCATCCACAGCCTCTCTGGGCAGCTGTTCCAGTCCCTCACCACTCTCATAGCAAAGAACTTCCCCTGACATCCAAACTCCATCTTCCCTCTTTCAACTTCAAACCATTTCCCCTTGTTCTATCACTATCAACTCTTTCGAAGAGTTGATTCCCCTCCTGTTTGCAGGCTCCCTTTAGGTACTGAAATGCTGCCATGAGGTCACCCCACAGCCTTCTTTTCTCCAGCCTGAACAAGCCCAGCTCCCTCAGCCTGTCCTCGTAGGGGAGGTGCTCCAGTCCCCTGATCATCTCTGTGGCTCCTCTGGACCCTCTCCATCAGCTCCCTGTCTTTCTTGTGCTGGGGGCTCCAGACCTGGACACAGCACTGCAGATGGGGCCTCACAGGAACAGAGCAGAGGGGGACAATCACCTCCCTGTCCCTGCTGGCCACCCCTCTGCTGATGGAGCCCAGGATGCCATTTGCTTTCCCAGCTGCAAGAGCACACTGCTGGCTCATGTTCAGCTTTTCATCTATTAGGACCCCCAGGTCCTTCTCTGCAGGGCTGCTCTCAAGGACCGCTCCCTCCAGTCTGTACAGCCTTGGATTCCTCCAGCCTTGGATTCCTCCAGCCCAAGTGTAAATCCTTGCACTTTGCTATGTTGAACGTCACTAGCTCCATTCAGTGCTGAGACCACAATACCTAATGCTCACTTCTATATGTAATTTAGAAACAGTGTGTTTCCAATATATAAATACTGAAATGAGTGTTTCATTCCCATTTTTAACCAAAAATCACTTTTTCTTCTAAACCGTTTCTTTTACAGTTCTTTCTCTAACCACGGTGGAATACTACAGTAACTGTTATATCATTTTCCTTTTAACAAAGGCATAGTGTACAGATGTGTAAAAAATGGAAAAGTATTCAATAAGCAGTATCTCATTGCCAGCATTCGCTCCTATTTATCATTCTGCTTCTACTGAGAAAGGGAGCCCTGCAGCTTCTCAATTGCCAGTGAAGGAAGTGTGAAAAAATGTTCCAAGCAGCGTTCTCAGTGTGAAGAACTCCAGTGCAACAGAGTGCAGCACTGCACATAACCATCATTACAGAAATTGCTTTGTTTGCAGTTCTCACAGCTAAAGGAAAACAAAGCAATCTTTGGGTGGCTTTTTTTTTTGCTGTGTGCCTTGTCTAAAACAAACACAGTCTCAGCATTTTAATCCAACTTACAACACGTTTTGCAACAGTGATGCCTCTTTCATTTTGCCACAACCTCTGTCATTTTGCATCCACACCTCTTAATGAGCCTGAATAAAATACAGGGATTGATGTGAAAAAACGCTCCCTCCTGCAACTCACCTGGGGGGTTTCCTGTGCTGTAAGTGCTGTGCTGAACTGTAATGCATTTCTCCATCCAATGTATTTTTTTGTAAGGTCTGGATGGTATATAAGTTCCATCATACAGAAATAAACACACTGATCAGCTCTTCAGCATACTTGGCATAGAAGCTCAGCGAAATACCACTTTATAAAATTTAATTTGCAAACTGAAATGCCGTGACTAAGAATCTCTGCAGTTAGTAATCAATTCCAGGTTCGGAGCTGATGGTGAATCGTCTCAGAGCTACGCTGCAGTACCGCACTGCATCCGGAAGGTGGCGCAGTTCAGCACTACCGGCGGGGGGGCGGGAGTATGCAAATCGACCTCGGCGCTAAGCCAATCAGCTTCCAGCGGGCGCAGAGCGGAGACAGATGGGAGCAAAACGGTCCGGTGTCGGGGCTCGGTCTACAGCGCGAATGGAGAAAGAGAGAAGAGACAGCATAGAATCTACGGGGAAAGGCCATCTAGAGCTGTTGGTCTCGATACTGCTTCCCGCTCTGACTTGGAGGAGACATCTCGAGATGCCAAGGTAGTAACGGCGAACAGATGGCGTCGTAAGTCTGCTGCAGTTGCGCTGGGTCTTAGCGAAAGGTTTTGCGGAAGGAGTTCCGGTTGTGTTCAACGCTCCGGAATGTGCGCGGTCAGCTTGCTGCTAACGCAGGGTCTTTTTTGACCCATGGGGTGAATGGCTGTTGGAACAGGGGAACGTTGTTCCTTGCTGCTCCGAATCTGCAGCCGGCTCTCTCTATGGTAACATTCTCCAGGGCCTGCTACACGTGCTCCTGTGTTCCCGGAAGTAGCGTCTGATTGTAGAGGACGCTTACGCTACCCGTCAGCTGTTATCTATGGTTTTCAGTCCTCCAGAAAGTGAAACGCACGTGCTCGGTAACGCGGAAGTAGCGTCTTTCTGCAGGGACAGCGGCGCGCCAGCAGCACGCTGAGCTCTATTGAACGAGGGCCTCCTGACTCTAGTACGCACGCGCACGGCAACGCGCAAGTGCCGCCGTTACGGTACGTGCAGTGTCGCACCGCAGTCAGCGGGGAGCAGCAAAGAGCCGCTGCGCATGCGCGCTGCTTGACCTTGACTATGGTTTAGCACGCGTGCGCGATTCACATGGAAGACCAACGGCCATAGAGTCTGCTGGAACCCGGAGCCTAGCGCGGCCTGCAGGAAGTCGCTATGTTTACTTCCTGTTGCGGTGGGTTGCAGCTACGTGGCGGTGCGGTGCGGATCGTGAGGTCCGTCAGCAGCGCGGAGCCTTGAGCTCCTTCTCTCGGAAGGGCCCCGGGCCCGCCGGCGGTGTCCCGTTCTGCACCCAGTCTGACCCTTCGGGCCCGGCCTTGTGCTTTTCTTCCCGTGCTGATGCTGCATCCGAGGCCCTGTGAGTAACAGTCACACTGCAGCACCCTGCTGCCCAGGACGGCCTTCCAATTAAAACCTTTCTGTATTCTTAAAACGCTTCTTGGTAAATGCTTCTAAGAAAGATGTGTGAATCAGTTTTAAACTGACAAGCTCAACCACACCACGTAACCTCATCAGAAACGCTGACGTTAGATAGTATATTGCCACCCACCGCACGTCCTCATCACGTTCTTCCTGCTCTTTTGTCCAAGCAAATCTTCCTACCAACAACACAGCTGTCTCTCGCTTCTCTTCTCTCTCCCTCTATGGACCTGGGTCTTCTTGTCCCCATGTGCCCATCAGCTCCACAGTGTGCTGTAGAGCACTGCAGAGACCTCTCAGTGCACTCTTAAGTGCACTCTAAGGAACTTTCCCAGGGAAATCACCTCCCTGTCGATCAGATCCCACCACTTCAGTCCACTCTCATATTTCAGGGCAGCCTTCCTACATTTCCTAAGTCTCCCAAGGGTCCCAGTGTACTTTAGGGCACCCTACAACAGTACCCAGAACCCCAGGGGACCACAGTATGGACCCCAGGGCCCTCTGTTGTGACACAGAGGTCTCTCAGGGCCCCACAGCGAGCTCTAGGAGAAGCTAGACACATCCCAGAGCTATTGAGTGTGGTCTCAGGTGCTCTAACATATGTACATTAGAAGTTACTACTGAATTCCAGGTGGTGAAGCAAGCTGATTCTTTACCTGTAAGTGTGTCTATATGTATATGCTTGGGTATGTGTGTGTAGAACTACATCCATATACATGGTGCTACCGCGTAACACTCACCAAGCCATCCCCAAGGAAGCATTTCACACCAGAGATAATCCACATTAAGAAGTCCGGAGTGTGCAGAGCAATCCATGTGAGGCCCCTGTCTGTTCAGATCTGCAGAGGAGCCTTCTTCTATCTCCTATGAAGAAAGGTTGAGGGAGTTTGACTTCTTTAGCTTGGAGAAGATTTCACGCAGCCTTCAATACTGAAGGGAGCTTACAAGCAGGAGGGGGACTGACTTTTTATACAGTCTGACTGTGATAGGAGAAGGGGGAATGGCTTTAAACTAAAAGAGGATTTAGGTGAGATGTTAGGAAGACATTTTTTGCTCAGAGAGTGGCGAGAGCTGGCAAAGGCTGCTGATAGAGTCTGTGGATGCCCTATCTCTGGAGACATCTGAGGAGCCCTGGGCAGCCTAAACTGGTGGTTAGCAACAAACGCATGGTGAGGGGGTGATCTTTAAGCTTCCCTCCCACCTAAGCCATTCTACGATTCTGTGATTTCGTACAGGGGTTTGTTTTTGCTGAAAGTTAATTGCTCTTTATACCTTTCCGAGGTACATATGTAAACAGGCTTAGGACATGAATTACTGGCTTTGTCCTTCAGCATGGTTTCTTGCTTCTGCTTCTATCCCTTATCACAAATGTCTCAGGTTCCCATGGAGATCTCCAAACTCATCCAGAACGCCTTGGAGACCACTGGCTAAGGAGATACCCACTTCTGTCAGTAAATTTACTGGATTGTCTTTTGGCTGTTCACTCCAAACTCACTACTGCTGTGCAGCCAGGGATCGCAGCTTCTCCTCTGCAGAACAGCACCCAAAAGGCAGTTCATAGGGCCCTTAATATCAGCCAAAACATCTAAGCCACTACTGAGAGATGCTCTAGAATGGCCGCTGCAAACAGAGGTCTTAACTACTTTGTTCATTTTGTCTTTACTCAGTAGCACAGAAAAGTCAGTACTGCCTTGCAGCCAAATAGATATTTCTAGTTACAAGCTATGTTTTGTTTTTTTTTTTTATCTTTTCTTTGCCATCTGCACAAAAACTGCAGACAGAACCTCTTTAAATAAAATGTTTTGCAGGTGAATTGCCATGATTGGAGGGTTGAGATGAGAACTAGAGGTCTTTATAGCTAAACCAAATTATCAGTCAATTAATCTGATTTCAGGTGAAGCTATATTTCTTATGATGGGAAAGGTGAGCCTTCTGTTACTGACTATAATTACAAACATGGAGTGTATCTGCATCCCTTCTAGTGAAAACTATAAGCAGTTACCACAACAGGTCAGTGAGAATGGCTGTGTTTTATGTTGCCAAGAGCAGTGCTGCAGCCCTCAGTGGTTCTTGTTCTCACAGCCATGAACTCTGCATGGGGAAGAGCTGTTCAGTCTGCTCCAGTGGCATGGTTGTAGGCATTATCCCCACTCAGACCTCCATGTGTGCAAACAGATCTCTCCACCATTCACAACTTTGGTCACTTATGTTTTTCCTCTCTTTCTCCCTCTCTCCACAAACTTTCCTTTCTGGTCCCTACACCTCCTAACACCCTTCTGTTCATTCTTCCTTAAACAATTTGACTGCAATCAACAATATGGGTCAAACAGCTGCTCTTCAAGTTGCTGGATCTCAGGAGATTCTCCTACAATGAATCAGACTACTAAGATCACTGGATGATTCTACTTTTATAGCATTCTTCCTAAGTTTTGACTATGGTTCCCTATTAGGTTCTGTGATAAAAACTTTATCTCCATAAACTCAAAGCACACATAGACATTACAGCAGGTGGAGAAAGCCCCATTTTTGTCTCAAAGTGATAAGGCCACATGACAGCTCGATCAGATAGCTTTTTGCTGCCTGTTTTCTTCAGTGGTGTTGCTCTGTGTCCCTGGTGCATATCTTTGAAAGCAATATGCATTGAGTATTTTCAAAAAAGGAACCATCATCCTATTGCTTGCTGGTTTCCACTGGTGTCACAGCTGTTGCTGTCAGAAGAACAGTTGCTTTCACTCGCTGCCTCTAATAACCCCTCTATATTTCACATGCCAATACACAATCTATAGACCTGGGTAGCATGCAAACCCTTCCCGTCATAGTATTGCATTAATCACTAGCTTTCTTCTCCTGCCATCACTCAGCCTACCCGGTCCTGGATGGTTCTGTGACATCCACCAGTATGTGACGTGAATTTCAGCCTGCATTCACCATAACCACCTTATTGTTGGTGATGGGGAATGAGGCAGAAAACCAGTGTCTGCATGCTACTGGCTCTGCGTGGAACAGCTGATCTGCTTACAAGATACAGGTCTTTATATCCTAACCTAGCCCTACAAAGCATCTTTTCCTCTTCTTTCATCCACCTTTAGTTCCCACAGGCCTCCATTATGAAGATTTCAATTGATTGCTGCTAACATGCACTTGAGTCCAAATATCTGTGCTATTCATAGCCAAGCGCTCATTCAGCTAAATGCTTGGCTGTGTGTCAGTGCTCCTTTGATCAGACTGAATAAAAGACTTAACCAGGTGTTCCTCACAGCCCCAAGTCATCGGAAGGAATTCAACACTGCAGGGATGACGTGCAGGAATAAAATCTCTCTGAAGTATGCAGCGTAGATGATGCCCAGGGCTCCAGCAAACAGGAAGAAAGATTTTGCCAAAGCAGGACTTTATCTGCTTAAGAAGCCTTTCAAGGTATCTGCTAAGTGGAAGGCAAAGAGAGATACTTACTTACGTGTGCCTAAGACTATTCTTGTGCTGCAGGGAGCAAGGAGTGGGCTGCACAACTACACGTTACTTTGTGGTGGTATTTCTCTTGCTCTTATGTGATGGGGCAGAGATTTTTCCACCTCTTCTCAGACTCCTCTCTGTGCCTGAGTAATGCACGACCTTACAGCCACGTTTTTGCCAGGATAACAAGAGGTTCTGCTCTATGGATGCACGTGCCTCTTGGTTCTCGTTGTGCTGTTCTAGTGCTTTGCCACACACCCTCCTGGCTTTGTCAGCCTCCCACTTTCGTGCCACTTTTTCCACCTTTCATCGCTGTGAAGCCTCTGCGCAGGCGGTCACCGATTCCCGCAGAACTCTCACAAGTCTCATTGCAGCAACAGGGGGCACTCTCGCACCGCAGTCTCTGCACGGCCGCAGTAGAGTCTATCAGCTCCGGCAAGTAATCATTTGTCACCGCTGGTTAATTCTCCACTTTGCAACTGACTGCCAATGCTAAGAATACTCCTTGAAAACGGATAGCAAAGATGCGCTGCTCGGCTGTGTGAGCTTCCCTAAAGTTGCTTTATGCTGTCTCCAACTCAAGAACAGATGAGCAATTCATTCCATCAGTAGCTGAGACCCTTTCATCTCATCTCATCTCATCTCATCCTTCTCTGCTTCTCTTTCTGCTTCCTCCCGCACATCAGCACTAGTATCAGGAGGGCACGGCGTAAAGAATTTCATCAGGGGATTTGAAAGTAACCTGTCAAAGCAGCTGCTTTTAGTCCATCTCAGTTCCTTCACGTGCAGCACTGCTTGGCCCTGCAATCCAAAGGTGCAAGCACATGGCTGCTGCAAAGGAGCTGCCAAACACATCTGCACAGTGCAGCACTGCCTGCTTTGCTGCCTCAAGGTGCTCGCTGTGGGCCAGCAAGGACAGAACCAGGCCAACCCTGCTGTGCTTCTTCCTTAGAGCAGCACGGACTTCCCGAGGAACACGGTGCCCATCCCATTGTCCGACAGCTCTGCCAGCCTTCTGCCCTTTCTACACCATTCCCTCGCTTCTCTTCTCGCATCTGCTCTGCAGGCACAGGTTCTGCTGTTTGTTCTTGCTGCATGCCTGCTGAGGAATGAAATGGTGTGTCACTTCAGTTGATCCCTGTAGTGTTCTTCAGTTGTGATTCCTGCTGATCTTACCTACGCTTCCTTTCCCGTGCCTGTCTTACAGGCACCCATCAGAGGTTACATCTATGTACATTCTACAGTGTCTTCAAGCTGTGGCAGATAAGGCTTGGGATCAGCACTCATACGAAGCCCAGATTTTCAGAGCAGCTCTCTGTAGCCATGCAGTTGTACTGCTGGATTTGCCAATTTGCCATTTGCAACTAGCTCATTTGGTGAACAAGCTCCTGAGCTGCTCGCTCTGTCTGATACTCCCTGGACCAGAGGGAGAAGCCAAGCTCTTCGGGTGACTCCTACAATCATGGCATCCTACAGGAAGGCCATGAACCTTGTAGAAAAGGCTCCCAACCCCTGCCTCTAGCACTGTATTTCACACGAACACGAAATATGGGAGCTGTTCTTGGAGCAGAGAGAAAACAGCTCCCAGCTGAAGGGTCCTGTCTGCCCTTTCTGACTTCCTGCACAGTGCCCTGCTTCAAAAGGCAGTAAGTGAATGGCCAGAATCATTTCTTACCCTTTCTCCTAGAAAGACATGGTGTGGTGATTTGAAATGTGCATACTTCCTACAGACTAAAAGAGAGTTGGACAAGCTATCTTGCTTCTTGAGCAAGTGCTTTGGTCACTGGACTAATGGAAACCCATGAGTGAATGCTGCTGAATGTTCAGAAATACACAAATTTGGCAGCATATATTACACTGAGAAAATACCTGGACTGGGGCCTTCATGTGGCTCAGAGGAACATTTGCTATTTGCACAATGACTGGACTGAAATTAGCTTTTTTTAAACCACCCCCACCATTCTGAGCTGACCTAGAAGAGGAACAGGACTCTCTGGCATGTTCTTATTGCAAAATAAGCCAATGCAGAGAAATAGCTTCACTTTGGGACCTGTCACTAACACTGCACAAAAACACCATGAATTAGGAGAGGGCTCTCATGCCCACTTGAAACCCAGAATTAGAAGTCAGATAACAGGCAGATATCCAAACCTGAGTGTTCCTGCCAGTGCACCAAAAACCTGCAGCAGTAATTGCTTACATCTATAAAAATAAGGATTAAAGTTTTGTCGTACTTTAAGCCTTGAAGGAGAGCTGTAGTTAAAGCCAGACTGAAATTTTTACCCCAAATCCTAACTGAAGAAAAAAAATCTCTCCCTTAAGATGCTGTATTTCCCTTGTGTGCTTCACAGGGAAAGCCCAGTATTTTGGAAACATCAGTAGTCCAAAAACCCAAAGACTTCTATTTGCTCAAGAATTCTCATACATTCCTTCCTGGGGTAAAACAAACTGGAAATCCTCATCATTAGAGAAACAATGTTTATCAATACGCAGACTGTTAATTTAAATATAAAATAAGGACAAAGCTTAATTTAAATCTACTACAGTTAATGAAAGCCCCCAGTAGCCCGAGATCCAGCTTCTCATAACCCAGAAGAGCAGAGGCAACATTAGCATCGTCACACTTCTGCCCTTAGCCATGACCCCTTTGGCACAAGGCTGAAATGCAGAGGGAGGGCAGGCTGCACTGCAGCAATGCAGGGTACAGGCTGCTGGTGCAGATGCAGGACAACCACTGCACACCGCCTCCTGTATGAACCTCACTGCATTTTGTGTACAGAAGATCGTCGCTGTGGGAATGCATTCTTTTGTTGTTGTTGTTGTTGCTTTTTCCATGCTGCAGCAGCAGTTTTCCAGTACTCCTTTCGTTTTGTTATTCAGTTCTGCTCTGGGTGAAGTTTTCCCCATCTCTGTGAAATGTTAAGAGTCTGGTGGCTGGGAAGTGTTGCACAGGTGTGGAGGAAGGGTAAAACGTGGTCATGCGTGGATGGAGTGGTTTCTTCCTGACAGTGATAAGAACCCAGTTGTTCTTGCAAGTGAAAGGCTCCGTCTTGTTGGCCATACACGAACAGGTCTCATCTGGACTTTGCGTGACTGTGACGTACAGGATGAGACCCTGCGTTAGCAAAAGGAACCAAGCGATGGGGTCAGAACAGGACAATGGGAAAAACTCTGTTACGACTGGCCGTCGTGTTGGTAAGTGCAGCTTCATTGTTTTTTATAAACAAAATTAAACTTAATTTGCTTCACAGTGGCTAAGGTGCCGTTAATTCAAAACCCACCAAATTACTCACTGGACACAGTTAATAGTCAGCAGACCACATAGACCAGGCTTTGAAAGCATTTAATATTCACTGAAGTGCTGCTTGTATCCAATTATAACTCACTACTTGCCATCTTAATAATTTAAATCTGTCCACTCTTTAGAGAAGGGGAAAAAAAGCACTAATCAAAGACATGAATGCACCTTTTGCTTTTGACAGCATTAAATTAAAACTAAATGGTAGATCTTGAATGAGTTACTCTGCAAGAATAAAGGCATTAATGAGGTAATTTCATTATAGAGGCTCATCCAAGCCTATGTGAAAACAAGGGAAGTAAATGGAGAGGAAAGCCACCGAGGAAATTAGGGTTCCTTCCACACTAATTAATGTTTTGGGGCATTTAGTATAGGCACCAAATTAACTGCTCCAAAGAACTCCATTGAAGAAAAAAAATACATTGTTGCCCTGCCATGTAATTAGAAGACAGTACAAGGAGAACACTTAATGAGTATAAAGCCAGCCTTTAACTTATTCTGCCCAGCTTCTGAAAACATGCCATTGTGGAGGCCTAAGTTTAAGGAAGCAACAGGCGTACAATATAGGATTGTTTAGGTCCTTCTGTTCGGTGAGCTGTAAACAGGTAGCCCTGAATGAGACTCTGGGACTCCTGGGAGGCCCGGCTTCCCAGCAAAAAAAAGACTTAAATGCATCCAGAGGGAAGTAAAAAAGGTGAATAGGCCCAGCGCAGCTCGCCCAGTGAATGCTCACTGCTGTCTTAAAAGATTACATGATGTTGTGCCACCCCCTCTCATTGAGTTATCTTTACACTGCTTTTGTCTCCTCTAATTGGAGCTGATGAGGTGCTAATTGGTTGCTTTTTAAAAAAAGCACTGCTTAAGCACTGGCAAGCAGAGTAAGACAGCGTGAGTGGAGTTAATGAGGGCTTAGCACCCCACAGACCTCAAGCAGCCCCACCGCCATGTATAGGCATGCCTTCCTGTCGGCACAAACGAGCACGTGAAGGGACGGGGCTGAATTTAGGTAAATGTCAACGGGAGGGTTGTGAGAAAAGGGGCAGTGCCAGGCACGGCGGAGCCCGGCTGCACGGCGGGCACCCGATGGCCGCCTCTGGCCAAAAGGCGTCTTGTTCCGGGAGGGCTGACGGGTCGTTTATGCTAAGAAAGAACGTGAAGAATCGCTCTGCTCTGTTGCTGACGTTGCCCGGCAGTAGCGAAAATAATCCCGCAGGTTTATTGGACGTGATGCTGCAGACGTACGTGGCGAGCACAATCTTCTGCCGTGTCTGAGTCTGCTTATATGTCGTCTACGCAGACGTGTGGCACAGAATGATCTTTCAGCATCCGTGAGGCTGTGTTTTGTACATACATGTGATGCCTTTGGGGCTCCAGGAAGAAGCTGGCCCATCGCAGAACCACCTGGGTTGGTAAAGACCTTCAAGCTCATCAAGTCCAACCATCAACCTGACACTGGACTGCGTCCCTTACTGCTATAGGCAGGCATCTCTTAGACCTCCCCCCAGGGAAGGGGGACTTCCCTGGGCAGCTCTAAATACCTTACGTCGTGAATAAAAATTCTGTCAAGTGTCTAAAATGCTTATTTAACCGAAGTCCAGCTGAGCTTCTGCACTGCTTGGTGCTCCCAATTTCTACCTGTCACCAAAATACACGGACCTAAATAACAAAAAAGGACTTTCATGCAGCACTTTAAATTCTGTACTTGGTGACTGTAAGATTTTAAACACAAGCAGTTGTCATAAAGTCACGCAGTAAATAGAACAGATTCATAGAATGGCTGGGTCCATCCATAAGCTCCCCTCCGAGGACCCTAAAGGTCATCCAGCTCCAACCCCTGCAGTGGGCTGGTTGCCCCCACCAGGTCAGGCTGCCCAGGGTCCCACTCAGCCTGGCCTTGAATATGGCATTACAATTAAACATGATATCGCAATTAGACTGAATGTTAACTGATGTTTGCTATCTGATGCTTGGAAATGACTTAAATACAGTTTGTTTAGACTTCATTGGAGTGGGAAAGAAGTCTTGTTTGGAAAAGAGAGTTAGGCATGGCTATGGCTTTATTACATGAAAAAGATTCATTTAGAAGGTAAATTTTGCATACCTCCGTGATCTGTGGATTGTTTTCTAGCCAGCACTCTCACTGCTGTGTGGTAAAACCCTACGTCGATATATGAACTCCAGCAGAGGATGTGATACTGACATTGCCAACTCTTCTCCCCTCTTTCACAGACTCTAAACTCTTCAAAATCCCTCTGGGAAAAAAAAAGAAAAAAAAAAAAGCGGTAGAAGCAATTAAAACTATAAAACACACGGTCAGTTCAGGAACATGATATGCCCCTTATCAAGACAACTCAGATGGCCTATTTATGCTGAAGAGAAAATAACAGTCAAGGTCTCTCCTTTCATCTTTTTTTCTTTTTGGCCTATATACCTAACCATAGTTAGAAAAACCAATTAGTTTGCAAACAGACAGTTACTTGGATGTGTGTTTATGCTGGGTAATTTGTACCCCTATTCACTTTCTAAATAGGATTCTGTTCACTCTTATGCATGGGCACTTGCTTTTCTTTCTGTTGTCATGAAAACCAGGGTTTTCTTAAAGGCTGGAAAGAAAGAAACTTCCTAGTGGATGAAGTTAGGATTAATTCCTCTCAACATTTGTTCCCAGAGCTATGGAGCTCAGCAAAGCACAGCCCTTTGCTTTAAGAGGTCCCAAAGGATGCGGAGCTAAAAAATCTTTCAGTTATTTCCCTTTAAGTTTAAATGAACAAATATTTTATCTTCCTTCTGCCTCCGATTTATGCACTGAAAAATCTTCATGTGTTTTCCATGGTAGGTATAATTGTGCCTGCAGAGATCTGCACTCTCATCACGGTTACCTGCTGAGTTCTCACAGAATCCTTGCAGGAGGTAGTACCTTGGGTTTCCTTTGTTTCCCATGGGATTAATAGCTGCTGATTTACCCCTAGCCAGTGTGACTTGGGTTGTAAAATCACATGCTGTGCGTGCCAAGATGTAATCCTTAAACATATTCTACCCTCTTTCCATTTCCTCCTCCAGTTCACTTTTTGCCTTACTGCTACTAGGCAAGGCGCTTCCTGGACCCCCTCCCTTCCTAATGACCATGGCCACAAATTGGTGCAAAACGTGGCCAATTTAAATAGAAATTACCTTCATTTTCTGAAGGTGATCCTATTGTTAAGAAGAAGCAAAGACAAGCAGGCTGGGGTGTTTCCCCAGCTTCTGGTGATCCCAACCCTATGAGGAGGGAGCTTCGTTGCTCTGGATGCTGCTTCATCAGCCTCAGCTTAGGGATACAAACAGATGATGAATGCAGCCCTACTACACCAGAGGAGCAAGAAAAGTAGAAGCCACTTCGCTCAGCCTGTAGGATGGCATATCTCACCTTTTGCTAACGAGGAGTCCGAAGTGCCTTGAACCACCCCCCCTTTCGGTGGATTTGGGTCTGGAAGCCTTATCTTTTCCTCTGGAAGTGGTGAGCAGTTTAGTGGTTGCAAAGTGCACGTAGCAAATGTCAGGTGGTAAAAATCACATTTCTCATTAATGTTGCACCTGCTAATGCAGAGGTATCTTTCTGTTTCTGCTGAAACTTGTTGCTTGGGGTACTTCCAGGTCAGATCATGCGTGAGTCCAAACTAGTGGCTCCTGCCTCCAACTGCTGATAAATCTCTTATCTCTGACCTCCAAGGGGTTTTCTCAGCTATTCCTTTATATTCCCAATACAGTGGAACAGCACCTTCTATAGAAAAAAAAAACAACGCTTTCTCACACCCGCTGCCATCAGTAATGCCTGCAGGGAATGAAGCAGCAGAGGAGAGCTGGGTGAGTGAAAGGAGAGCTAGATGTGCTCTGGAACCCTCCTGCAGTGACCCAGCGCTGGTAGCATGTCTCAGAGTATGAGCATATGTTTTCCTCTGAACTCTGAGTGTTGCTTCTGCTTCAGGCAGTAGTCTTAGTGAAACTCAACTGAGCAGAGCTTTTGTCTGACTAGTTATCCCTTTGGGTATCAACATTGCTGAGGATTCCTTCCTGCTCACACCAAGAGCAAAAGCATGCAGTGCACATTCTTATGCTGAAAGTGATTTGGATGGTCCTCTATCCAACAAGTAATGCTTTAGGGACTGATCATTCTTTAAATTATCTTATCCGTTACAATTAACAGCCATATTGCATTAGAGAAACAATGAAGTAACTAAAAACGTGCCCAGCTGCTGAAAAGAAGGTCAGTTGTCAGGAGGCAAACAAATACAATGGAGAAGACAGGTTAAGTAACATAAATGAGATAACAGGAACGTAGCAGAGGTGAGATAAATAGCATGGGGCGGACACCTGGCAGGTGAAAAGGGCTCACTGAGTGGAAGAGAAGCAGCAGTGAGAGCAGTGGCTGGTTCCTGTTGTGCTGTGATGAGGATCACACGAGCTCCAGTTGCCAGAAGTCCAAAGCTGGGGATGCCTCTGTGTTTTTCGTGATTCACTTTCAGGTCATTCGCTTTTGAGAATTCTAAATTGGATGACTTCTAGTGCTCAAAGCAGTTCAGACGTTTCCAAATCAGTTCTGCTCAGTGTTTAAAATGTCAATGGAATCAAAGAAGAGCTGACTGAATGTCGTTACTTTGCAATTCCAAAACTGAATAAAGCACAAAGGGAGGAGAGTATGACTGGGGTCGAACTGCTGTGCCACTCCACTTGCCTTTTGGTGACCAAAAAAGGATTCTTGTGTGGTGAGATGCACCCACCAGTTTCCAGCAGATGTTTATGAAAGCTAAAACTATAATTAATTACCACCGTGGGGTTTCTGCAGCTTTAGGCCACACTTAGGTTAAGTCATTTGGCTTTTGAAACATGTTAAGCCCTCGGCAGTTCATTAATTCTTGTGTCTGTGGATTTAGCCACCCAATTTATGCATCTTTTTGAAATCTAGCCTCTTTTACTAAGCAGGTCATAGTTGGTGACTAATCATTATTTCTAAGGTTTAGTCTTGCTCTGGGAATAATAATTAGCAAATGATGTATCCTCTTTTACTTTTTTTTCCTAAATCTGTGATAGCATCCCTGAACTGGTGTCTGAGAAAGATGTGCTTTGCCTTTATCTCATCCCTGTACCTTTGCTAACTAGCCTATTGCTTATTGTGAGAATTTGAGTAAACAGGAACCACAATGTGTCCAAACAGGGCAAAGTATTTGCTTACTTCTCTTGCATTTTTTTTTCCTGTGTCATTAACAGTAAGTATCTCCTCAACACAAGCGCTGAAAAATCCTGCAGTCATTTTGGAAGTCAAGGGCTTGCTGAAGAGTATCTGATACCCATTGTGGAAGCTACAAAACCTCATCATAACCTTATTTGCATGTTTCCCACCTCTTAATCTGAGAAATACCTAAATTAACCCCAGGCTTCGTTTGTTACCCTTGGTAAAGTTTTGTCTGGTACATCTGTTGCATCAGGTGCTGAACTGCAGATCAGGCTAGGCTAAATGCTTTCCTGAAGTCTCAGCATCTCAGTAGGGCTGGGATTCTGCCTAAAACCACCAACATGAATAAGAAGATAAGTACCAACATTACTTTGCAGCCTGAGCTGTGTTCAGTCAGGCAGGATATTTTTATTTGTTTCACACCAAGAAAAAATAATACCAGAGAACCTCCAAGTGGTTTTTGGCACATCTGAAAGCTTTCTGTGGGCTCACTCAGCAGTCACGTGTACTAGTGCAGCATGCACCACAGCACTGTGTGGGAGACATGCAGCTCAGAGCAACACCACAGAACCCTTTCTGGAACAGAATGGCCTCACCATAATGTTTGAACCAGGATACACTATTCCAGAGGCTCTGATGTTAGTGCAGGCCAGGGGGTTCAAAAACACAGCGTGAATGTTGGGTTTTCCAGATGAACTTCATTATAGCTCATTATAGTTACTTTTGATTCTTCACAATTAAAATAAACAAAGAACCTTATTTGTTCTTGTTTGTCCCCAGCTCAGTCTGTAGGGCATTTTCACATGCAAACAAAGTGTCACAATGCTGCTCAAGTCCTTTAACAAATAAGTAAGACAGTATTGTGATTCTTTCAGTTGGAACTGTGAAATTTGAAGAATAAAGCAAAGCAAGGCTCATCACAGGAAGCAGGCAGAAAGGAAGGGATTCTGAGGGTGAACAGTCCTGCTCAGCGCATGGAGGCTGCTCCCAGAATTGCTTGTGCAGGCACTATGGCCTTGTCAACATTATGTGCTCAGCAGTTGCAACAAACGCAACATTCGCTGTAATGTTTTGCATGAATTCTATCTGCAATTGTTTAAACCCACTGCTTTTTTAAAGACCATTACCCTTTTTAACAATTACCTCCAGCACAACTGGCTTTTTATGGCAGGTTCTATGGTATGTATTAGAGAGAGTGGAGTGTGCAAATTCCCCCCGTGCCTGTAGTGGTGGCCTGCTGCAGAACAGCCTGCCTCTGCGCAAAGGCTACACATGAAAATAGCAGAGGGAAGGTGACATCAAGCATCAGTTACACATCCACAGTGAAAGAGCATTTCCAATATGCATGCTATAAAGTTAGGAGTACCTGCATTCAAGACGCAAGGATGGCCCAACTGTTAAAATGCATCGTATGACAACGTCACCTGATGGTAGCAAACAGTAGAGGGCACTTGCTTGTTCTAAAGAAAGCTTTGGAAAACACCCATGGTTGTTTCTCTTAGAGATCATAAGGAATCAGTAGGGTGCAAATGAACTGAGAAATCATTTCATGTCTAACAGGCCACTCCTATTTAGGTTGGATATTAGGAAAATATTCTCCTCAGAAAGAGTGGTGAGGTTGGAGCAGGCTGTCTGGGGTGGGATCAGCATCACTGAAGTGTTCAAGAAAGGGGTTGTGTGGCTCTGAAGGACGTGGCACACAGTGATCACAGGCACGGGCCTGCTATTCTCATAGACATAAAAGAAGGAATTTCTGAAGTTAGAGGGCTTGGTTTCAAACCACAAATCTGACCATTTCTCCGGAGGGAAAAGAAAAGCATTGCTTTCCCTTCATAGCTCCCAAGTGAAAAATAAAAGTGCCCAGCCAAGTAGCCGGGATCTCCTGGCCGTGCCGGTGACGTTAGCTCTCCATGCTGGCAGTGAGAGGAGAGCTGCCCGAGCGCAGCGTTACACCTGAGCACGGTGCACAGCCCGGGCTGCCTGGCTGGCGTCGCTCCGGCCCAGCAGGGCCCACGGATGCGTGCGTTAGCAGCTGCATTTACACAGACGCCAGCGGCCTCACGGCGAGAGCGCAGCAAAATCCCTCGATGACGATGGAAAGCCATTTCGGCTTTGAAAAAACACAGGCTTCGCCGAGCGTCATTGTTTTGGACTTCTCTTGACCTCGCGCGGCAGAAGGCTCCCGCTGGCCGCAGCTTTCTGCCCAGCATCCCAGTGATGACCAGTTCTGCGGGCGTTTGCTTCTCGCGCCGATTCGCGGGGTGGAAGCTCTGCCTGCCCTCCCGCCCCAGTGCCAGCAGCCCTCTGCTCGGGTTGCCCTGGAGACAAAGCTTCCTGTGCGTAATCCAAGCTTATCCAGCTCCTTATCCTACATGTGACCCTTAATTACTTGCTAAATTAGAATGGTTTTCTGAAAATCACAAGGGGAGGTTAATATGTTCTTCCAGAGCTGGTCAAGCTAAGATGACACTAAATTCACAGGGAATTCAAATTACATGATCCCTGAAGGCGTCTCTTTCAGAAGGAAGATGAACTTTCCCAATAGGAGGCAGTGTGCCATGATAATGCTTCTGTCACTCACTTTCCTTGTCCTGCTTGTCTAGCTACAGCTTAATCTGCTATGAACAATTTAGTGAGTAAGTATCAGGTTGATTAATTATGGTGCAAGATTCAGTAACTGCTTGTCTTCTATAATTATCACGGTTATTGAAATTAAGTAACACGCTTCATACATGGATTCCTGGACTAAAAGAAATAACACAGGAGAATCCTCAAAGCTGTCACAGGGAAAGTGAGGAAATAACAAAAGAGGGTCGGAATATTAATTATCTCCTTAGGATGACTGTACATTTTAAGATATTCTTCATACGAGAAGTGACTTCACTACTTCTGCATGTCCTCAGAGACAAAACAAAGTTGGTATCTGTAAAAGTATTGCTTCTGTTTTCTGACAGCACGCCTTTCTTTCACCAGTGTGACAAATGGAGGTTGCAGATAAGCTCACCTATCTTCCTGCTCGGAATTTCTCAGTACAAAACAGTATATGTCAGAATTGTGCCGCTAGAATGGTAAGCAATGGCTTCCTCAGCACTTTTTAGAAAGGCAACACCATGACCTCATTATTATTTTTTTTTCCATTTTCTTTCTTTTCTGCGTTTGAATTCATGTATTATTTGCAGGACAGTGCTGAAGGAAGTTCTAACAATTAAGAAATCATTTTGTTTCCTTAGCAGGAAGGAACTCAGTGAGCTCGGCACTGAGCTCAAGTAGACAGAACAGCTTGAAGGGATAGCTTGCTTTCCCAGCGTTTTGAGCATTTCTCCCAGAAGTTCTAGTTTTCACAGAAGCACAGAATTTTGAGATGCTTTCTAAAATATAGATAAATAAGAGATATACAAGTATGTGCTTTACACATGCACTATGTAAAGAAGAAAGCATTTTCTTAGGAAATCCATGCTTCCCTTCTTTCAGATTCTGCATTCAAACTATGAGGATGAAAAACAAGCTCGCTGCACTCAGTGATTTCCCTCTGCCTTCAAGTTCACCATGCAACGTTAGGAAAAAGCCAGGGACCTTCCTGGTACCGCTGCCTTCTTTGAAGAAGGGTCCAGAAGTGTGGGCCAGATTTTCACACTGCTTACAGGAACCTCATGACTGCCATAGGAAAAGAGACTAAATACATAAATAAATGAATGGAGAGCACAGGGTCTGGTGACACAGATTCCCCTGGGGACAAAGGAAAGACAATTACCGTTCTCTCTCAGTCCACTGAGAACGTGTAAAAGAACCAGCAAAGTGTCATGTCCTCTGCTATCCCCTTGTGTAGACCGGACCAGAGCAGTGTAGAAAGGAAGAGTATGCTATGTAATCTTTTTAAGTGCTAGGCTACAATGCTGCAGCAAGCTGTGACTGGTTTCTCTTACAGCAAAACCAACAGGGGAATGAAAGTATCTGAATAAGAGATCCCTTCTAAAAATACCGATCCTCTTGTACGGCTGAATTGACATCACTACCGGGAATTAAGATAATTAATTTGAGGGGGGGAAAAAAAAACACTTGAAATTGTGCCCAGCTGCTCTTAAGATATCTGCAATCCTTGTTTATTTCTTTGTTTTATATCCTTTTGATCTCTAGCTTAGAAAAATAACAGAAGGGAGTCATACAATAATGCTTTGTAGCCTATGGCATATTCCATTTCAGGATCCTAACAAAAGGTCGGTAGGCATATAAGAATAGTTTCAGTGTAAGTTTAGTTCAGTCTGGAAGAGCTTTTCAGTTCCCTATGGGAAAATAGAGCAAATTAGTTCGAGAAAGAGTAACAAAACAAAGAGTGCTTGAGGGACCTAGGAAGGCAGGCAGCAAGATCCTTCAGTTAGCCAGTCTGGCAATTAACTCATCACAAAAAAAGACTTCTGCGGCTTTCCCGGTGACTAACAGACCCTGCCAGCGAGGTCTCTTAAGCTGCAGGGTATGGCAGGTAAGCTCTGAGCATTTCATGGGACATTTCAACCCACGGTCATCACAGGCTTTCTCTGGGCCTTCTGTGATCACTGCTGCCTCAGTGGGGAGCAGCAAGAGCTGTGTGCTGGCACGTCAGCTGCTCCAGTTTGTAGCCCAGCATATAATTTCAAATGTGGCTGCTTTGTCAGCACTTTGCACTAAGAAACTTCTCTGAGGCTGCAGTACACACTCCTGGTCAGCTCCTCTAGTACCATTATAACCTTTCCAAGTACCAGAGCAGGCTTGCCTACAGGGCTGGAACTTTTGCTTTGTTTCAAGGCTGAAACAGACCACAGACCACGGAATATTTCTGTTTTCTAAAACATGCAACTAGGGGTCACTGCTTCCTTTTACTGCTTTCTTTGAGTCAACAGCAAAAAAAAAAAAAAAAAAAAAAAAAAAAAAAAGATATCAACAGATCTTACTGGAAGAAGCACATCCACGGTATTTTTTTATGTGGCTACTAAGGATTGATGCCAGAAACTTGCTGGAAATTAAATGTGTTAGTGTCGTAATTAATGCTAAGAACTGCATTTTGACAGTTTTTAGTCTGAAGAACTCTTTTCCTCCGGTGTTTAAGGAGTCTGCTAGTGATCTAACGTATGCATAAGGAAGGATGTGCAAGCCACAGATTGCAAGAGCACTATCCTGCTTAGTCTAGGGAGAGAATACAGATTGTTGTTATCAATGACAAAGAGGAAAAATCATCTTCCCTGATGTGCTAGTGATGCTGTTCTGTTAGGGTGCTGTTGGACAACTTAGCTTCAAGGGAGCTTTTGCTGTGCTATGACTATTTGTTGTCCACCAGGACCTGAAGTCATTCTCAGTAGGGCTGCCTTCCATCTGGTTGCTCCCCAGCCTC
Organism: Tetrao urogallus; assembly: GCF_951394365.1. NCBI lineage: Eukaryota > Metazoa > Chordata > Aves > Galliformes > Phasianidae > Tetrao > Tetrao urogallus. The sequence continues at coordinate 74,484,218 of NC_136816.1, forward strand.
TCCTGGTGCATGCGTTCCACCCCTGGTGAAGGACTCTGCATTTCCCTTTGTTGAACTTGAGGAGATTTTATTGGCCCATTCCTGCAGCCTGCCCAGGACTCTAGAAACAGACCTACAGTTATAAGCCAGGCCTAAGAAAGTGACAGACTTTCTTCTTCTAGATAGAATAAGGCTAAGAAAGTTGATGGAAGTGTGTATGGGGTAAGTAGAGAAAAACTGGTTGTTCATGTTCATGACACTCCTTATTCTGAGCATTTAGAGCCTTAGTTGTGCTGTTCTAAGCATTGCTTTTTGATTATGTAATGCTTAGGGGTTGTTTCTGTTTTTGGAGTGGGTAGACAAAAACTTTACACTGTTTGAAAAGCCAGAAAGGGCCACGAAAGCAAATCTCTCATAAAAATGCAGTCTGTGATTTTCTTTTTTTTTTTCTAGAAAATTGTAAATAACCGTAGCGATATTTGTTCTGCATTTGCACAGCTATGCATAAAAAGCTCACTGGGACCACTCACAACATTTTCAGTCATTACCATAGCCAGTGGCAGAGAGTAACTGAAACGTGCATGCTTTGTAACATCTTCAAATGTAGGCATCTGTAAACTGAGATTCTCTTTTGGAAAGCTGGTACATGATTAAAACATGGTTGTTGGAATGTCTCTGACTGCTTTGAAGTAATCTAAAGGCTTGTATAATGGATTACAAAGATTCCTTTTGTGTTTGAACAAATACAGATGGTGTTGAGAAGCATTTTCCTGACTGCTCTAGACTGCAATAAACAAGAGAGAAACAGGTAATGGTGCTGAAGGATGGTGAAGAGAGGAAGATCAGCTACCAAGCCATATGATGTGTCAGATTAAATGAAAGCACACGTGATAGAGATGTCTACCACAGACCTTGCTTTCTCTATCATTTATATGAGGAAAATGGTACTTCTAAGGTAGACTTTGATGCCTTTCGGGAATCCATTTAAGAAAAACTTGGGGGTCTGAGAAGAACTTGTGGGTCCTGGTAGACAAGAAGCTGGACACGAGCCAGCAGTGTGCGCCTGCAGCCCGGAAGGCCAGCTGTGTTCTGGGCTGCATTAAAAAGGGGTGGCCAGCAGGGAGAAGGAGGGGATCGTCCCCCTTGATTGTCCCCCTCTGTTCAGCTCTTGTGAGGCCCCATCTGCAGCGCTGCATCCAGGGCCCCCAGCACAGGAAAGATGTGGAGCTCTTGGAGCAGGAGCAGCTCTCCTGTGAGGAAAGGTTGAGGGAACTGGGCTTGTTTAGCTTGGAGAAGAGAAGACTCCAGGGAGACCTCATTGTGGCCTTCCAGCACTTGAAGGGAGCGCATAAACAGGAGGGGGAACGGCTGTTTGTGAGGGTGAATGGTGAGAGGACAAGGGGGAATGGTCTTAAACTGAGACAGGGGAGGTTTAGGTTGGATATGAGGAGGAATTTTTTCACTCAGAGGGTGGTGAGGCACTGGAATAGGTTGCCCAAGGAAGCTGTGGATGCCCCATCTCTGGAGGCATGGATGTGGCTCTGGTGGTTGGCAACCCTGCACACAGCAAGGGCTTGGAACAAGATGAGCATTGTGGTCCTTTTCAACTCAGGCCATTCTATGATTCTATGATATGAAAAGACCCTTGCTCACTTCACTATGCTTGCTATATAGGGAGTCCAGAATGGTAACAGCAGAGGTAAATTCCTATCCTGTAGATGTAGATATGCAGGAACTGAAGTTAGATTAATCTATTATGTAACCGCAGACAAGCCAATTACTAACTATCTCAGGCTAGGGCCACATTCCAAAATTTTGCCTGTGTTAATGACAGGAAGCAGTACTTTACTGCCCCTGGACACAGGGGCCTGGGCACCCTGCTCTGGCTGGCACCAAAGGCGCAGTGGTTGGACCAGATGGACCAGAGGTTCTTCCAACCTCAGACAGTCTGTGATTGTGACAAATATGTTCTGGTTGTGTCCTCAACTAAATTATCACCAACTTTGCCATGTATGTGCAATTCTGAAGTGTAAGAAAACTTGCAAAGTTTACTGACAGTTCTTGCTGTTAAAGAAGATGCCTTAGATGTATCAGCGAGATCCTTTGTGCTGGTACACACTGTGCATAGCACTGTGCTTTCTGTAGAAAAACTTGGATGTCAACACCTTTGCAGAACTAATACAATGATAAATAAGCTCATGTTAACATTCCGCGAAGCACAAGGTGCTTTTGTAGAACTAAAGAACTTCAGCAATGAGGGTATTTTCTGGGATAGAAGTTATAACTGAGACCACGGTGGTCTCAACAGTAGTTTTTGCAACTAGCGCGGCCTTTCATAATGTTCTCTTTTACCCATCAGTACTTGAGCACAAGTCTTACAAGGAGCAGCTGAGGGAGCTGGGATTGTTCAGTGTGGAGAAGAGGAGGCTCAGGGCAGAACTCATTGCACTCTACAACTTCCTGAAGGGAGGCTGAGATGAGGAGGGGTTTGACCTCTTCTCCCCGGCAACAAACAGGACCCAAGGAAATGGCCACAGGTTGTACCAGAGGAAGTTTAGGTTAGACATAACAAGAACTTTTTCTCTCAGATGGTGGTCAGGCACTGCAATGGCTGCACAGGGAGGTGGTGGAGTTGCCATCCCTGGCAGTGTTCAAGAGGCGCCTGGATGAGGAGCTGGAGATGTGGCTTAGTGCTTGTGGTAGCAATGGTGATGGGAAGGCAGTTGGATTAGGTGATCTTGCAGGTCGTTTCCAACCTTGTGATTCCATGATTCTATGATTCTATAAAAAAACTTACTGTCATGAAGTTCTGCAGTCCCATGTTTGTTCTCTTAAGTTAGGAATTATTCCATGCTTGTGACTTTAAGCTGCAGAATTTCTGACATGCTTATGTGTGGGGGTAATAAAGAGATTTGTTTCAAGGCTAGTGCTTTTGGCTTTTTTGTCCTTTCAGTGTGGCTCGGTTATTTTACTGTCATTGCAAGTTCCAAGCTTACTGCCAGGCGCATGGTATGTTCAGGGCAGGGCTTCATGCTGCTTTATTCACATCTTATTCACGACACTTATGATGTTTTACCCCCCAGAAGTAACTGCTGTGCATTCTATGCCAGAATGTTCTAGATTCTATCGGCAGGATGCCCCATCCCTGGAGACCTTCAAGGCCAGGCTGGATCAGGCCCTAGGCAACCTGATGGAGCTGTGGCGTCCCTGTGCACTGCAGGGGAGATGGACGAGATGGCCCCCAGAGCCCCCTTCCAACCCAAAGGTTCTATGAATTCTCTTCTAGATCTTTATGGAGCTGAGTTTTGTCAAGGAAGAAAGAGCCAATTCCCTTCATATCACCTATTCCCTTAATTCCCCAATTCCCTTAAAACACCAGTACCCAAGACAGCCTGATGTTACTGAGGGATATTATATAACTGTTATTACAGCACTTCCTTCTCAGCCAACACTTAACAAGAACACAAAGTTTAAGTTCTTCCAACATTCATCTCAGAAACACTTCTCTACCACACCAACTCAGCAGCGTCTACGCCTCGCCTAATGGGGAATGCACCTTTCCCAGCTAGCACGCACAGCTCTAACTCCACGTATCCCCACAGATGAACTGCACAACGGACCATCCCCTGCCCCACGCCTCGTCAGGCGGAGGAGAAGGCGGAAGCGGAGGCGCGGCCGCTCGGAAGCCCCGCCCACCCCTCCCGGAAGCCCCGCCCACCCCTCCCGGAAGCCCCGCCCACCCCTCCCGGAAGCCCCGCCCACCCCTCCCGGAAGCCCCGCCCACCCCTCCCGGAAGCCCCGCCTGGAGGCCCACATGCCGTGCCGTGGCCCCGCCCCCTCGCTCGGCCAATCGCGTGGCGCCCTGTTGGCGGCGCGCGCCGTCCCGCAGCACGGTGCAAGATGGCGGCATGCGCGGAGCGAGGCGGGCTGGCGGCAGCTTTGGTGGCCGGGCTGCTGCTGGCCTTCGGGCGGGCGGCGGTGGCGGCGGAGGGCTCGGCGGGGCCGCACCGCCGCTTCGAGTACAAGTACAGCTTCAAAGGGCCGCACCTGGTGCAGGCGGACGGCACGGTGCCGTTCTGGGCGCACACGGGCAGTAAGTGGCGGGGGAGCGGGCTGCGGGCGGCGCGGGGTCGTGCGGCGCCGTGCGGCGGCGGTCCCCCCTCCCGGCGGTGCTGCGGAGCCCCGGTCCGTCCCCGTGCGCGGTGCTGATGTGTCACTGCGGGCGGAGGGGGCTGCCCCTGCAGCGCTGCAGGGCGCGCAGCTCGGCCCCGTTTTGCTGTCGCTGAAGTCGTTTTGTCTGCTTTTTTTTGTTTGTTTGTTTCTTTTTTTTTTTCCCCTTTATTTTTGTGAAGTTGATCCGGGCCCGCTCCCTGGGTGCTGGGTTGTGGCTCACAGTTATGTGGCGTTGTGCTACACGTGTCAAAAGGGCAGCGCTCGGGGATGAACAGAAGGGGAGAGGCCGTCTGTTTGTGTGGAGAAAACAGTGATTTGTGTAAAAAAACAGCAAAAAATGCAATACGTCCTAGCAAAAAACTTTTAAAAAAAAATATCTGTGTTCGTATTTTAGCCATCTGATCAACCTTCTCTTTCAGGTGCGTGTTGTTGTACCAAACAAATGGTGAAAAAACGCTTTGAAAAGCAGTAATAATTACCCTGCTAAAAGTAACAATCCTTTCTGTTTTCATGTTTTGTTGCTTTTAGGTTCATTTTTGTTTTCCTCCCTGAGTGTTTACCTAAAATGTTTGTTCCTTTCCCTTCCAGATGCTATACCGAGCGCGGATCAGATTCGTATAACAACGTCTTTGAAGAGCCAGAAGGGATCGGTGTGGACCAAAAACAAGTCAATATTTGAATACTGGGAAGTCGAAGTGACCTTTCGAGTTACAGGCAGAGGCCGCATTGGAGCCGATGGGCTGGTATTGAGTTTGATCTGATGTAAGAAAGAGGCTTACTCAAAAAAGTGGCTGTAGGCTTACAGTTTTTCCTTCCTTTCTGTAACAGGCAATCTGGTTTACAGAGGAGCAAGGCATGGAAGGTCCCGTGTTTGGGGCAGCTGACAAGTGGAATGGTGTTGGAATTTTCTTTGATTCCTTTGACAATGATGGAAAGGTTGGTTGGCAGCAAACTCTTCTAGTAAACATAAATTTCCTGCTTGTTTGGCACTCAAGGCTTTGTAGAAAAAAATAGCATGTCACTTTCCTATTTCCCCCCACCTCTTACTTAAAGGGCTGCATTAAAACAATCATATTTCTCTGATAGAATTTAATCTAGACCTTTCCCATATGCTCTTTTGGGGAAGGTTGAGGAGTGGGGAAGGGGTTCAAGCTAGAAAGCAGAAGCATAACTCTAACTAGACTACCAAGTTTTGGTTCATCTGTTAGCTTTGGAGGGAAAATGATTTGAACACACGTAGAAGCTGAAGTAGGGGATTTCCATAGGCAGCTCAAAATGCTGATAAATCTGAAGATTTATGCTTTGGAAGCAGCGTATTGTACAAAATATGCCATAGGGAAACACATTTCCATGTCTTTCCTTGGAAATGCTCTTGGAACAAATCTGACTCGAGTGGTTAACAGCAAAAAGTCAGTGGCAATGAGGATGGCAGTGCTTTGCGTTTTTCCTACCCAAAATTCGGTAGCTTTGCTGTATCTACCTGCTTTTCGTGCTCCAGAATGATTTGAAGATCCTCAGAAATAAAACAGTTTATCTGCTTTGCTTTCTTCTGTTACTACTTTGTCTTTTTTCTTTTTTTTTTTTCCCCAGTTTTTTCTCTGTTTTTGTAGGTATAACAATTTAGGGTGTTCTGCTTGTTGTTTTTTTTTTTTTGTACAGATGTGTTTTAAAATACAGTCAACATATATAGAAGTTGACAGGCTGAGGGTGGCATTCATATTTCCCATCTTAAGAAGGCTAGAAATGGAATGTTGTTCTACCTACTAAGAGTTTTGAAATACTTTCTTTTTTTTTTTTCCCCCCTCTTCTGACTTCTGTCAGGGACACGGACCCCAGCAGTGGCTGGGTAAAGGTGCCATCTGCATCTGCTGCATGTAAACAATGCTGTTGGCCAGGACTTCAGAACTGTGTCTCTAATCATGAGTTTAGTCTGTGTGATATGAATTTGTCTGTTTTTAAAAAAATGATGACAACCAGCTGAAAGAAAAGCCTTTGCTGTGCCTGTGTTGATCTGACACATCTTAAATCCTGGAGTTGTGAGAGTTGGTGTTTGTTTTGTTGTTTTTTTTTTTTAATGATAGCCTACTGCTTTCTTCCAACTCTGTGCAGAAATTAATTCTTCTTGGTACTGTTCTGAATTGATACAGAACTACTACTGTTGTACTGAAGCTAACTGTAAGAAGATGACATTGAAGTATTTGGATTGTACAGAGTGTGTAATACTGATTTGAAGCAATCTATCTAACCAGGCACCGTGGCTGAGGAGTAAAAACTGATGTATTCCTTGGTGTTGGTTGCAGTTCTGTTATTGCCACAATATACATGGTGAAGTAAAGCAGTCGCTTTCTTTAGCTGTGCTGATTTCTTATGGCATTAAAGGACCACCCTGCCCCACGCTGTGAATTGAGCATCGGGTTTTTCTTGAACTCCTGAGAGCAAGGCTTGTCATCTTTTCTATAGGACTATGAGACTGTCCAGTTGGACAGTATATTCCTTATGGAGACGGTGAATGGAAACGCTGAAGGGGAGATTATCTCTGTAATCTTGTGTTCCTATGAAAAGAAGAGTTAGCTTTCTAAACTCAACTGGCAGAACAGTAAATCTGTTTTGCTCTTACTTCAGCTTGTTCTCGTTTTTCTTTTGGTTTGAATAACCAGGGGTGTGTTTGGCAGATGGCTCAGTCTCTGGCAGATAGCTGCTGCTGTGGCCTTTGTAATGACTCGTGAGGTCAGAGGGATGCCAGCTGTCTTTCCAAGTTACACAGCCAGAGTCAGATGCAGTAATCATCTGTGCTTTTTAAAATCAGTGCATTTGCTACATACACCTTTCTTCTACCTGCGGGTTTTACATTTGTGTTTTTGAAATGATGCTGTTTGGTTGGATAGCCAAGAACCTTTTTTTCCCCACTCCCAGCAGCACAAAGAGTGTGGCAGCCTCTTGTAAAGTGTGCAGTGTGACACACGACCTCAAACATTGAAAAAGCCTGTCACTGGGGTTGTACATATTTCACTTTGAATTAACCTGTTTTATTTATGTGATAGTTGTTGGGTTTTTTTGTTTATTTTTTAGAAAAACAATCCTGGTGTCGTTGTTGTGGGCAATGATGGAAAGCTTCTGTATGACCACCAGAAGTAAGTTTGTTTTCAGCCTTGACTTCGTCATGAATCTTTTCTTTTGGATGATGAGATGTTGCATGGAAGCCTTTGAGAAATGCTTTTAAGGTTTCTTTTATTATGAAACTTCTTTTCCCATCCCTCATCCTATGTTTGGGTTTTTCTGTTTGTTGAAATGCTGTTTTGGCAGTAAGAGCACAGGAACAGGCAGTGGATATTGAAGTGGGCTTGGGGATGGGTGAGCTCGAATGAGTGGATGTACAGACTTTTTACCTCTTTATTGCTAATAGATGTGTTCCACACACGGCTAGTAACTGAAAGGAGTGACTAGCTGGAAACTAATCTCTCGTAAATTGATGTATTTGGTTTTGATTTGTGGTGGTTTCTGGTAAAATTAACATATTTTTGGGTTTTCTGAGAGGAGAACTATTTAGCTTAACTACGGTTGTTCCAGACTATAGTTAATTGATGAATGTGGGAATGACTTAAAGCAAACAGACTTTACTGTTTTCCATCTGTGCTATTCAGTGTAAAATATGTAGCACCACTCAGCCCAGAGTTAAGTCACCACAATGGAAACATATTTTGTTATGGCTTTTATGTTTTGAAAAAAGTGTGATGGTTCTTAGTGATACATTGATGCTTTTCTGCATTAGCTGATAAGTCATAAGATACAGTCTTATGCAAGTTGTCTTCTTGCATAGCGATGGCTCCACACAAGCATTGGCCTCCTGTCAGAGGGACTTTCGTAATAAGCCCTATCCTGTTCGAGCAAAAATCACCTACTACCAAAAAACACTGACTGTAAGTACTCTGAAATAACACAATTACTCCTGTTGCTCAGCTTTTTAAGTGTGAGGTGGTTGCTGTTTTTTTTCAACACCTCCCCACCTCCTGTGTTAAATGTTGAGCTTAGTAACTCAGGAGCTGGAATGAGGTGCCCTACATTCAAGTACTGCACGAGTTCTTACAGTGCATCCTGAGCTGAGTCAGCAGCTATTGCTGATTTTTGTGGTGTTTCTTAGAGGTCAGTTCCAGTCGTGTCCTACCTGCCCCAAATCCCAAAGCCAGCATATGTGCCTCATCTTCCAAGTGGTCGAGCAGCTGTTGAATTTGGACAGCGTTGCTCAAGCTGATTGTTGAGCTGCGGAGGGTTTTCCAGCTGATTGTTGAAGATTATTGAAAGGCAATTAATTAAAAAAAAGCTCTTTGGCAGCACACTTAAATTTGCTGCTTAAGGCTTCCTGTCTCCAAGAAGTGGCACGTCTTAGAATGTTGAGGAAGACGTTGGTGTAAGGAAGTGCTCAAGACTTCTTAAGTACTACTCAGATGGTTGTAGCACCTCCCAAGTAAGGAGAGAAAAATACAGGTGTGCTGGTTTCAGGCAGCCATGAAGAAGTTGTTTTTTCTTTCTTCTGGTTTCTGTGAAGAAGTTACCATTGTAGTTCAGACACTATTTGTACTATTAGCCAGTTAAAGCACGCATCTGTCATTTGGTAAAAGTTTCTCCACAAAATAAACATGAGGGCACCTAGAGGAAAGTGGACCTTGTACTGTGTGGTAATGTTAAAGGCTATGCATTTGTCTTGAGTGGAAATTAAATTTCTGATACAGCTCTCTTCTTTAATGTGCCGAATCCTACTGCTTTACCTAGAACTCCTGACCCAAGTGGTGCTGCTAACCTTAACAGTTCTGCAAGTGAATCTGTGGAGAAAAAGAGAATCTCTCTAAGCTTCGATGTACTGAAGAACAAATAAGGGTGACTCTACTGGACTGCACCAAATATGTGTTGCCCAGAATCATAATGGGATTTGTACTTGAGAGTCTAACCTTTGTTGATCTCTAGGTCAGGAATTTCAGGAGGTAGAGTTAATATTTTTAGATCTGGATGAATATTTCCCTATATTAATTTGTTCTGCTGCTTCTTGTAACTGAGATGAATATATTTTAATATAAAAATGATTTCTGTGCAGTATGTCCTCGGGAGCGATGAATAGAAAATGAGGAATTCTGTTCACGTTGAACTTTGAATCAGCTTATGAGTTTCCCCAGTGGAAACTTCAGAGATTAAGTAGTCTTTGGATTCTGGTATCAGCTACAGGTTTATCTGATGAGTTGCAACTGTGACCATTGCTATAAACTAACAGCCAAATGCAGATACTGCTCAAGCAAAACTGCTGGCACAAGTAGATTTTTGTGGTTAATAACTATAGGTGTGTTTCTTTGTAGGTATTAATTAACAATGGATTTACTCCAGATAAGGAAGATTATGAATTTTGTGCTAAAGTGGAAGACATGGTGTTGCCATCACAAGGATATTTTGGAATATCTGCAGCAACGGGGGGACTTGCAGGTAGTGAACGTAAAGCATTATGGCAGACAGTATGGAGACTAGCAAGGCTTATTTATTCTACTGCTAGCATTGATCAGTTATGCCAGTTTTGGATCGTGGTAAAGTAACTAATGCCCTGCTGCTCCCGAATTTCTGATGTGCTCAGGCCTTTTTCTAACTAGAGCAGAAATACCTTCAGTTTGCCCTGAGCGGGGTGTTAATCAGCCTCAATCACTGCTGGGTGAACTTTTGGGAGGAGTGTGGGAGGATACTTTCAGCTGAAGATCCTTTGCAAGTACAAGGTTGACCTGGGAAGTTGCAGGATGTTTCATGGTGCATGGGGAGGATCAGTTCACAGCATTGATTTTTGATTTTGTTTTATCCAGATGACCATGATGTCCTGTCTTTCCTGACCTTCCAGTTGACTGAGCCTGGGAAGGAAGTAGTAAGTGTTTTTGTGCATAATTTGTAAAATGTTCTAGTATATTTTATATTTAATCCTCAGATCTTAGCATTTGCTCTGTAGTCATATGTAGAATTTTTGTGTGTAGCTCTGCTGTTGCCCATTTTGGAAAAAATCAGATAAATACTGCAATGTTTCAGTATCATTTTACTTATGCTTGCGACCAGAACTCTTGAAACAGCACTGAATGAACAAAAATAGTGATACTAAAACAAAACATGCAAATAAACTAAAAAAAGGACACCGTCTTCAGAATGTGGACAGATAATCTGGTTTTGCTTTCAACTTCCCATTCCTGTAGAACACTTCTCTACTGTTAACAGCATCTGTCCTTGTAAAAGTCCTTGATTGTGATTCTAGAAAGTGTACTTTTTAGGAAAAAGCTAGGATTTTCCATGGGTTTGTTTGGTTCCTCACTTCAACTTTAGTGTGCTTCATTAATTGTGCCGTGTCATCAAACCTGAGGTCTAGACAGTGTTTGCTGCACGATGAGTCATGTATGGGTGGTAGAGAGCATTAAAATCCTGTTCTCCCTACTTTCTTCTTACTTTGGCAATGTATTAAAGCCCACATCAGATGCAGAAATTCCTGAAAAAGATAAGGAGAAGTATCAAGAAGAATTTGAACACTTTCAACAAGAATTGGATAAAAAGAAAGAAGAGTTTCAAAAGGAGCATCCTGATGTGCAGGGACAACCAGGCAAGTTATTTGAGCAGCTTTTCAGTTGTCAAGGAAAATATTTGCTTTCAGGGATGTTCAGAACACAAGCCTGATGCTGTGGTGCACTGACAGAATGAGCTGATTGCAGGGAGTGTTGGGATAGCCCTTTTTTACATGCCGGTAACATGCACCTGCAACTCTCAGCAAATATTGGTTTGGGGAGTTTCTCCACTGATTTCACATGGAAACTTTTAACACTACAAGGGTGACACAGTCCAGTAAATTAGAAATACATGTGTGTAACAGCTACCTGTGCTTTGTTTTTTCCTGCCAGCTGATGATCCTTTCGAAAGTGTAAGCGATCGGGAGCTCAGGCAAATCTTTGAAGGGCAGAATCGAATTCATCTCGAAATCAAACAGCTCAATAGGCAGTTGGACATGATTCTTGATGAGCAGAGGAGATATGTTTCTGCAGTCACGGAGGAGATTGCTAAAAGAGGAGCAGCTGTTTCAGGTCAGCAAGGACAGGTATGTTCAAAATACACACTGCAGTTGGCAGCTCAGCCTAACTTCAGAAAGCACAATTACTTTTTCCAAGGTACATTGATTTGTTTTTCTCACCATTCCCTCCTCACTCTACACCAGGTTTCCCAGCAGGAGATTGATACAGTTGTGAAAACTCAAGAAGAGGTCATTAAACAAGTAAATGAAATGAAGTGAGTGCTTTCTAAATATGTTCTGAATTTTACACCTCCCACTTCCTAAATGATATTTATTGTTTCAGTAGGAGAATATTGACAGAACTCACATTTCTGTACGTTAACTCCTTAGCGGTGACTGTTTCCATTTCTGTGATAAATACAAAGTAAGTTTGTGTCTGTAAGGTGATTAAGTCTCCCTAATGGGCTTCAATTTATCGTGAGATTTCACTGCAATGACAAGGTGAGTACAGTGCCTTTGAAGACAAACTCTTCCCATAGAATGGCTAGTTTGATAACCTGCCAGTCACTGTTGGTGTGCCTTAGGGGTCAATAGTGGAGCCCGTCCTCTTCAGGCATCTTTATTAATGACACAGGCAGTAGGGCTGGGTGCATGCTCAGAAATTTTACAGGTAACTCATATCTGGAATGGTTGTGCAGTTGGTTGGTTCAGTGGCTGGTTCAGTAGGACCTAGAGTTGTGAGATTCCAGAAGGATTTCATGAGATTCCCTCTGGAACCTCATGAAATTCAACATGGGCAAGTGTGAGGGCTACTCCAAAAGTCTCCAAAACCACCTCCTGTGTAATGATATTGGCCCATGAGGTCAGAGGTGGATAGTGGTTCTCTGGCAGTAGAGGTTGAAGCTTCCTGCCTGTACTCTGTTACGTGTTGTCACCTCACAACAGATGGCAGCAGAGGGGCAGTGCGACAGAATGGCGCCTGACTTGGAGGTGTGTTTGGAGCTAAGGTATGGCACTGAATTCTTCCATTCAGGAAAAAAGGCACCCACTGACTTTGGTTAGTGGTTGCTGAATGTTTATGGAAACCAAAGAGTGAATGTTAGCATAGTAAGATGGTAGGTGGTGTGTTTCAGCAGTAGCAATCGTGGCTCGCTTCCTCTGGTTCAGATTTTTATGGGCACAGTATGAGGGCTCTTGTTTACTGCTACCAAAAATGCAGAGCTAATGATAGCGATCATGTTGGAGAAGTGTTTTGCAGTTTTAGAATTCACTGTATCGAATGGTGTCATTATGCTCTTTGTATCTGTTGTACTTTCTCTGGAAAGAGATAGGAATCATTACTTTTGAAGTCACCTTCATTACAAAGTCCTGCAGCTGTGAAGCAGTAACTGCCCATCGGTACAGGCAGGGAACTGATCAGCTGGAATGCAGCTTTACAGAGATGAACATGACTGCTGGGGGACAGGAAGCTGAATGTGGAACAGCAATAGCCCATATGGCGAAGGCCACCAGCTGGGCTGCACCCTGGGCTGCATTAGAGCATTGCTAGTGACCCAAGGGAGATAGTTGTATTTACTCAGCACAACTGGTACCAGTCTGGAGTCCTGGGTGCTGGGAGAGTCTGTAGTACAAGGCAGATATGGGCTTGCTGGAGGTTGTCCAATGAATGACCATGAAAATGGTTAAGGGTTTGAATCTGTCGTACAAAGAAAAGTGAGAGGCTGGGATTGTAAAGCCTGGAGAGAAGGGGGGATGTTACCAATGGGTATAAATACCTGCGTTTGACATTGGTGGAGGTAATAGTTTGAAACTCAGCTGTGATGTAAGTGCATGTTCTTTATATATGGGGTACATGGTGCCATTTGAAGGTATTTTGGATATTCTAATGGTTTAAATATTTATGTTCTAGTGCCTTTCATCTGATAAATCAATATCCTTTGCTACTGAAGGCGGCAGCATCCGATGCACAGACTGAGATGTTTTGTTTGTGTTTGCCACGATCCAAATCATTCATTACAAGTTCTCACATCACTTATATACCTTCACAAGTTTTCTTTTTCTAGCTTTCCCATCCACCCCTACAACTTTCCCATCCACTTTTACACACCAGCAGAGCATTCCACAAACACTCTTCAACTGTTCATGCAGGCGCTTATCCAGTCAGAGCCGTGAGAGGTTCTTTCTTCTTCTAGAGGTGTCCTTGGTTCTCATGCTGTTTATCTTCCCCCACAGCTGTTGTTCTGAACAGTTTTTCTTGCATTCCCACAGAAGGCTATCACAGTAAGAGAGAAAGCGACAGTTGGAGATGTTGACATGCCTGGTTGGGTTCGTTTGTGTGAGAGTTTTGTGGGGCTTGTCTGACTCAAACGTTAAGACTCTCAGCTTTGTGTTGGTCTTGCTTTGTCTTTAATCAGGGACTCGTATCATTTAATGCTCTCAGGAAACTTCTGCAGGGTGTCTACAGGGATGCTTGCAACGTTCCCAAACGATTAATAGTTCTACTCTTTAAGGTGAAATCTTAAAACTGATGGAGAAGTATGCTTTTCAAACAGAGTTACCAAATGAAGCAAAAGTCTTTGTCTTGAAGGTGCTGTACTGCTAAAATGGATTTGAGAAAGTTCCTGTTTGGTGGTGATATTTTATATACTGCTTCCAAGATGTTTAATGGTTGCTGTCGTTAGCTGCAACGGCTTTGAGTTGGTTTAATACTTCATTCACAGTAGTGAATGAATATAATGAAACATTTATTATCTTCAGCTTTAAAAAAAAAAAAAATCCTAAAAAATCCCAAACAGAAACCATTCCAACAGCTGGATATTGTGGTGCATGAGCAACTGTGGGTTTTCTGTTTTGCTTTGTTGCTTTTGTCGTTGTCGTCATTGTTGCTTTTTCCAGTATTAGTTCAAGGGCAGATCTTGTAATTCATCTAAGTAGGTCAGCTTCTTGTAGAATAAAGATTACTGCTTCCATTTTTTTTTTGCACTTGTTCTTCCATGAAAGCTTTTGTTAATATTCTTGACAAATCTTTATACCTTGCAAGCAAATTAGATTTTCTTGTTAACATTGGCAGTCTGCCCTTCCAGTGACTGCTTACTAGGTATGAGTTGGTGTAACGCCATCTTAATATTTTTCTTAGATTAAAAAGGAAAAAAAAAGAATGTTATAGATGGAAATGAACAGCCTGCTGTTCCACTGCTGGTCATCCCAGAGGAAAAGGACTTAAGGTCCAAGTAATTCTCTTGTCAAGATTTGTGGATTTCTTAATCATCTGATTACAGAAGAATCTTGTATGTTCGTACAGTAGAAACTTAACAGCATGATATTGTCAATGCCAGAGTCACGCAAATTAAATTTGAGGCAGGCCGTGTCTGTTTAGGGAAGTTATTTTGCTTGATCAGAGAAAGTGGATCATCCTGGGGGAAGGCGGCGGTGCCTGGCGGTGCTCGCTGCACAGGGTGGTGGTGCTGGAGGGAGGTGTCCTCATGTCCTCAGCCACTCTGCTTCTGTTTTAGCACAGAGAGCAGCGGCTGGGGGTAACAGCGCTGTGGATGCGGATGGACAGAGCTGCTGTCAGCATTAATTAGACAGTGTTGGTGTTGGGGTTTGCGTGGGTCGCTCAAGGAGTCTCCCGTGGAGTGTTTCTAAAATCAGTTGTTACAGCACTCATTCACAGCACTGGTAAATGTTAACCGATCGGCTTTAACCCGTACAATAATATAAGAATATGAAATAATTCCTGGGCTATATGCTAATGCTACCCAGGCTGTGTTAAATTAATTCATGGCAGATTTCTTTTTTTTCTGCATTCATTTTGTCTGTGTAAGTAGTACAAATTCAAAGCTGGACATGTAGAATGAGAGCAAGTGATGGATGCTTCACCTGGTTCTGCTTGCAGTGGCATGTAGAAGCAAGCAGCTGCTTTTGTTAAACCTCCTGATAACTTTTCTAATATTGCTACAAAGCTATTAAGGTAAACACAGAGTTTTCCATAAATCTGAGTGTCTGCAGTGCAGCACTTTACCTGGAATTAACAGAAATAAAACTGGGAAACTTTTTTTTTTTCCTGATATGCTGGAATCGCAGAATCACACAGAATCACATAATGGCCAGGGTTGGAAGGGACCTCAGGGATCACGAATCTCCAACCCCTGCCACGTGCAGGGCCACCAACCTCCACGTTTAATGCTGAACCAGGCTGCCCAGGGCCCATATGCTGGAAGTGGGATTGAGTTTTCAGAAGCGTGACAAGGATGAAGGAATTTGTAGGACATCACTGGAAGTGAGGAGAGATTTTTGTTGTTAACATGGGAAGTGTGCAGGGTACTGATATTATAGTGTAGATTAAATCATCATGCAACTCTGATTTAGTCTGTAGCTACAGGTAATTAGGCAGCGTGCCTAATTACTGCTTCTATCACGGTGAGACTGCAGTTGTAAACTAATAAGCATGTCTATGCTTACAGTTTTTAGAGCTGTAACAGTGCCTTTGAATATGCATCATACCTTTTAAAGGTTTTTTTATGATTGTTTCCAATTATTCCTTTTGATTCTGTGTCTTGAAGAGCAAATGATGGAAAGTTGAAAGATGGGCATCATTTTAATGAAGATGCTTAATGAAACAGGCTTTGGTGCTTAACCTGGAGTTTTCCATCAAATACAAACTGCTTAAAGTCACTATAACATATAATAGCACTTAAGATGCACTGTTACTGATTTACCCAATGACATTCAGGTTTTGTTTAATATTAAATTGCTGACTGCTGTTCAGGGAGGCAGGACTTCACCTCGAAGTCATCCAAACAAGCTCTCATCTGCACAAAAATGTAAAGTTATAAGTGAATTAAAAAGGAATCCAAATACATACATTTGGATCCGTTATTCTGTTAATAATGGAGAGATTAATGTTCACATGATAAATATTTTAGCTGTAGAATAATCCTCTTTGCAACTGAAAAGAGACATCACAGCCGGCAAAACAAACTATAAATGTATTGATTAGAGATTAAGTATTTTTCTCTCATTGATTAGTTTTGTTTGAGGTAGACTAGGTATGGAGCCCGAACTTTTTAGGGATTCAATCTGATTTGTTGTAGCAGGAAAATTAATTCACGTGAGGGCAATGTTAAGTATGAATGGCAGTGCGTATGGGAAATGAGTTTCTCGCATAAATGATAATCATGAAACAAGGTTGTATCTAAATCTTTTCTTATCCCTAAAGCCTCTCTTCTTTATTTTTATTTCTTACATGACTGCTTTTATTTATTTATTTTTTCTGGAACAGCTTTGATTTTCTTCGAAGATTGTATTATACTCTGTTTATCCTAAAGCCTTGGCGGGAGCCGTGGATGAAAGGCTTGTTTTGGACTTCATCAGTCGGGCAAAGCAGATCTGTAGCAATAGAATGTTTGCCAGGTCTTCCTTTCAGCACAACTTTAGGAGATGCTGCACCGTACAGATTGAATCTGTCTGTGGAATCAAGCATTTAATGTTGTAGTTTGATTGAGGAGTTACGTCTTGATGGGTGTTCTTGGAAGCTACACATTTTTGTTTTGGGGCAGTTAGGTATTTTAAGCTGATCTCAATAATATTTGCGGCATAAACGCTGTTTGTGTAAGAACTGCTTTGTGTTGAGTGGTGTTTTGTGGTCTGCCTCTTTTCAGAAATGCCATGGCTGACACTCTGAGGCTGATCAGTGGAGCTCAGCATCCTGGCCCTGCGGCGGGAGTCTACGAAACAACACAGCATTTCAATGACATCAAAGAACACCTTCACGTAGTGAAAAGGGACATTGAGCATCTAGTGCAACGAAATATGGTAATTTATGTGCTGATAGAGTAAGGCATGACTGTAATACTTCTTTATTTGGCTGTTAGTAAAAAGCTGGGATGAGCCAGCATGCAATTTACAGAGCAATTAATCCTTCATTAAGCTGCTTTGCTAAAACTGCACTGCCCTGACCCAACTGTATGATCTGTGTCTTGATGAGAAGTTTTGCACAAAGAACAGGATTTTTACTCTAATTCCTGTGGAAACAAGGTCATGCAATTAGTTTTTCTAGGTGCTTTTTTGGGTTTGTCCCACTGCTTTGCAGCTGTGTGCGGAGGAGACTTCTGAACTTAATCACAGGAGGGGGAGGTTTAATCAGGGACAACTTAGGCAAACGCTATTAAGGTCTCTAAGTGTGAAAGATGACAGTGTTAGCATTCAGGAGCACCTTTAGTCTTGCTTAGGTAACAATTAAGCTGAATTAGCTTGTGATCCCATGCAAGCTTTTTAATTTCTGCAATAATTTACTAAAGACTTACTCTTTCCCCTCTGACCTCTGATTAGTGTTACTCAGCTTGCTCTCAGTGTGGCTGTCATTTTTGTCTGTATTCTTCTGTTTGTGTTTTAATTTCTAGATCATGTGACAGAGGCCTTGTTTTGTATCCTATTTAACAGTCTTTTAGTGGTGTATTCTCTTGTCTTTTTAGCCATCTAATGAGAAACCAAAATGTCCAGATTTGCCACCATTTCCATCATGCTTATCTACAATGCACTTCTTCATCTTTGTAGCAGTGCAAACAGTGTTATTCGTTGCTTATATCATGTATAGGTAAGTATGTATTTTTTTAAAGCCATCAGGCAAGTAACTTTAGAACTTCTGAGGGGAAATGGAATTGCAGTGATAGGAGCAGTCATTCAGACTGGAGGAGACTTGGGAGGTCTTTAGTTCAGCCTTGTTCTCAAAGCAGAGTTAGCACTGAATTCACACCAGGTCATTTAGGGTTTTCACTGATCAGATCTTTCAAAACCTCAAACTCACTAGTCCTCTGGGATCCCTTTTTCCGTGTTTCATTAGTGTAATGAGGCTTACTTTGTTTCCCTCCTCCTTGTATATCTAATGGAAACTGTCCTTTCTTCAGTTTGTCTCTCTGTCTGATGATATGTATCTCCCTAAAAAAGCTCAGTTTCTTTAACACTTTCCAGTGTGTCAAGGCCTCTTGAGGCTGCTTTTGTCCAGCATGAAGTCCCGTTCCCCTGTCCTCTGCTCCCCAGTCCATCTGAGGCCTGCATTTCGGCCCCTGACCATTCTTGTGGTCCTCTATTGGATTTACTGAAGTTCATTAATATCTTAACAAGATCTGATGTCATCTGAGTTTGTACTGCATGTATCTACCAGCTCTGACAAAATTGACAAATGCCTCCGTCAACTTTTTCTTAATGATATTAATTATAAAGGGTCATTGATCGTTGATGGAGCTCTGAGTGTCATGTAGGGTTTTTGTGTGTGTTTGTTTTCAAATTGGAATGTTTGCTCTTCTCTCTTCTTCCTCCCTGTGACGCTGTAATATTTAAATTAAACGTGATGAAAAAGAAAACACGTGGAGTGTAAGGACTTGTTTGGTTGTCCTCTCTCCTGTTTCTCTGCTGCATACTCCTATCAAGATGAATGGACCAAGATAGCTGCAGTATTCTTCAAAGAGAAAATGCAGTTTGCTGTCTCTGTGGAAGGATAACTGCTATTAATATGATACTAACATACCTGGTGGCACTTTTATTTGTGTGTCTGCTTCTCCACAAAGTGGAGAGAGTACATTTTTTATGTGTGTCACGTTATGCCATCAACGTGGCATCGAGATGGCTTCCCAGATTAAATGAGCAAATCTCCTTCAGTTCTTCTTGGTGCTCTGTAATTCTAGCTTTTGTGCTCCATATCCACTGAGAAAAACAAGAATGTTCTGTGTCAGAGGGAAAAGGAAGACCCATTTCAAGCAAGCTCGTTAATCACTTCTTAATTGCACGTTTCCTTTCCTGTCAGGCAAAGGAAAATCAGATGTTGAGAAGTTTTAGAGAATTTATTTTTAAGATCCATACACAGTTTGTTTTCTACCCAGAATTTGTTTCTGTCTGTGATGCAGAATTGGAACTGTATAGAGGAAATTTCTACTTTTTACTATATGACTTAAGATATGAGTTTTTTACTCAACTCTTGGAAAGGGTAGATAACGGCAGGACAAGGGGAAATGGTTTGAAGGTGAGGGAGGGAAGATGGAGGCTGGATGTCAGGGGAAGTTCTTTGCTATGAGAGTGGTGAGGTGCTGGAACAGCTGCCCAGAGAGGCTGTGATGCCCCGTCCATCCCTGGAGGTGTTCAAGGCCAGGTTGGATGGGGCCCTGGGCAGCCTGGGCTGCTATGAAATGTGGAGGTTGGTGGCCCTGCGTGTGGCAGGGGGTTGGAGCTTCATAATCCTTGAGGTCCTTCCAACCAGGGCCGTTCTGTGACTTGTACTCCATTTCCCTAAGTTCCGTTGAGGAGGAATACTTTTAATCCTAAAACAAAACAAATATTTGTTTAAACCTGGTAGCTAGTTGTTTTTTTTTTGTTTCTTTTTCTATGTGCTTAATGAATATTTTTCTGATTTTTTTCTTTCAGGAGTCAACAGGAAGCAGCAGCCAAAAAGTTCTTTTGATGACCTCTTCCTTTTGTGTGTACATAACAGCAGTATGTATGCACAGAAAACCATGCAATTCTGTACATGAGGGAAAATTTAGTGTTTGATGTACTTCAGGACTGTGAATTACATAATTTTGTCAAACAAAACGTGTTCTTATTTAGGCTGTTAATTCTAGAATTAAAACAGACCTGGGAGCAGCAGAGCAAATGCTAGGCAGGGGGTGACTACAAGTCCTAGCTAGGTCTCTGTTTTCAATGAGATTTCTGATCAATGCTGGAAGGCAAACACTGAATTCCTCCTATTTTGTCAGAATTTCAGCGGAGGGATTTGAAAGACCCCTGTTAGGTGGCTGTTGATGATGAGACCTGTGCAGAAATCTCGCCACTGAGAATCCGTATCAGATTAGGAAAATTACAAACAATAAAACCACTGCTCTCTAAAACCCTCCAAAACCAAAACAAGGCAAAATGAAAAACAAAACAACAAAAACAAACAAAACCCACTAAAATTACACTTTTCTGTTTTGTTTTTCTTTTTTTCTGGTGAAAATTTGTTATAAACATTTCATTTTTTTTTTTTTTATTATTTGGATCTAATAGCTCAAGAATGATTTTTGGAAATTTAGCTCTTCGTCAAGTATAGAGTTTAAGTTCTCTTTAGTGCATGGACACAAAGAGGCCTTTTACAGGCTAGTAATACCTGGAATAGAATGCAGGCTGCATGGGACAGGCTAACAGATGTTTGTCTCCTTATTCTGGGTTCTGCTCTTAGGCAGTGAGAGAAAACATACTGTAGTTTCTTCTGGTGTATTGAAAGACTTTTTGTAGTTTCAGGTCTGTCTAATTTTAGAAATTTTTGGAACATTCTTAGGAAAGGTGCCATAGTTTGATACCTCTTCCAATCTGGATTTGTTAAGGGTGTGTTTAATTGATGAAAATGCCTTTATTGTTATAAAGCTGTCTCGTGTCTTTCGTGTATCGAATACAGATGCTTTGATTTAAATGCTGACCTGGCAAGTATTCTGAACTACACATACTGACTGTGAAAGGGTTTCTTCACAAGCTGTTGATTCAGGCATGTTTGTTAGCCCAGCAGCTATTGCAGAAGCAGTATTGTGTGTCAGTTCCCAGTTTAATACCAAGAGCATAAGGCTGGTCACATGTTGCTGATATCATTAGATGAACGCTTTGCTTCAGGAGTGAAACAAATGAGAAAGCTCAAACTAGAATCGTGAAATGAATTTGTTTTGACATGTTTACTTACCTGTGGTAACTCTGTCATTGAGTTATGTGCAGAATGATGATATTTCTGTGTTTTTTTCCTTCCAATTCTGTGAAAACACACAGATGTGTCTGGATGTTTCACTTCTAAACAATGAGTCTGTCTGAAAATCTGCAAAATGTGTCTGTAATCTAGCATGATGCTCCTGCAGTTCCACAGTCTGTTCTCTTGGAGTGCAGTGCTTGCTGCCAAATTCACTGTAATGAAGAGCATTCTAGCATTGTGCCTGACAATTTGAAGACGTGATAAATCTATGCAATATGTTTTGTTACCAAAACAGAGCTCCAGAAGTGGGTGTTTGTGCTGTACCAATAAATGGATACTACCTGCACACCTATTGATGTACTTACAGTATGTAGCATGCTGTAAATGATAGAGCTTTACACATTCACTTCCAAATTTGAGACTTTGCTGTACTAATTGGAGAAACTACTGCTTCAGGCTCATCTTGCTGGATAAGCAGGACAAGTCAATGAAAGAACCTTTTCAGAGAACCCAGAACAGCACATCCGTTCAAACACCAGCAAATATTTCAAGGTGCCTTGAGTCTAAGCAATTACAACTGGATATATTTTCTTAACTTGCTCTGAGAACAGTGTTGTTCGTGTCAATTGCTAGCTTTCCTGCACAGTGCAACACCTAAGTGAGCTCCCTCTCTGAATACAGGCTTTGCAAGGCAGGAAGGCTAGCAAGCGTATTCTGAAAAGTCAGGTGTGTCCATGTGGCATGATGAGGAACAGCTCCAGTGTGTCAGTTGGAGGAAGCCTGCATTTCTTGTTACTGTGAATTTCTCCAATTACAACTTTGTTTCAAAGCTGGACAAACAATGCTGTTGTCTTTTCTTGTAAAAAAAATAAAAAAAAATTGGGGATAGAGGCTAGCAACATACTTGAATCTACAATTGTATCCTCAGTATGGGGCTCAGCTTGTGCGTTGATGCTGCTAGTAGATCTGACCTGTGTCTGTGTGCATCTGGGGATCATTTGTGTTAGTGAGCAGAGGGTATGAAGTGCACCATCCTAAAAGTGATAACTTTGCTTCATTTCACAGTCTTCGCTCCCTGGAACATCAGTAATTGCCTCGCCACTCACTGGATCAAAGGAAAACTCCCAGTTACCCAGCCCAAACCCTGTCCCACCTGAGGTGATAGCAACAAATTTGGACTTTGAGGATATTTGTCAGTCAGTATGGCCTCTTTTTGTGGTGGGCTACTAGAATTTTCTTTCAACACTGATATAGGGCGTTTCATTTTGTCAAGTGAAATTTCGGGACTTGCAGATGAAGGCAACTTGGAATCCAATATGTTTGACAATATGGAGGAGACCAAGAAAATAACAGTATTTGAGGTAGCAAATATTTGGCAGTGTCAAGGGGATCTCATTGTCTTAAAGCTTATTAAATAAACGGTCATACCGGAATCTCTCCAGCAAATTTCAGTCATTTGTGAATTACTTTGTTGGTTGATTGGAGAAAATGACATCAGTACATCGATTACTGTAACACTGACGACTTTCTGCTGTTTAAAAAACATAACACACAGCTGACATTTCCTGTTGTTTGTTTCCGACTGATGTAAACAGAGGGTGGGAGTTCAGAGATAACCTTATTTGAATAAAGATGCATATTTTTAATAAACTTCTTTCTTGTAATCTGTTATGTGTCACTGAGGTCCAGGGGAGCATTCAAGGGAGCTTCATGGTCTCAGCTCGGCCCTGCCTGACGCTGGGTGTTTAAGGTCAAGTGAAGAGCAACGTGCCAGCTTGGAGGTTTCTTAGCAGTGAATTAAGTGAGTTGCTGGCTGCTTTGATTAAACAAACGACCTAATTGTTCTGGGCTGAAGGTTGCACACATGCCTGTAGCTCTTCCTCCAGGTTCCCTAGCTGCCCTCGTCTTGGTGCTCTGCTCTGGTTTCTTGGGGTACAACAGCCCAAAACAAGTTAGCCAGTCTCCTCAATCAGCTTTCATGGTTTGTGCGTGCATGTCTCACGTTTTGTTTCGTTTATCCTGTCCTATCCAGTAACTGTTTGCTGTAACCTGCAAGAATGCGAGCGATCTCATTTGCCACCAGCTTTCCTCAACCAGGAGCAAACTGATACACAGATGTATCTCTAATTGAAGCTCTTCAAGCTGAGAAAGACCCAGAGATCCCATTTATCTCTTTAAAGGTGACCTTGTGTTCAGACTGCTGCATGAAAGGCAGGAGGAATTTCATTCTGGAGGAATGAAGAGGACATTCCAGAGATGCACAGATACATCCGAGCTGTGCGGTCAGAGTTGTCTGCTGCTGCTGTTTTGGGAGCACAGTCTTGTTCAGATGCTTGCACATCTATAGTGGTTTTGTGTGTCTTTTCCACAGGCCTTTGGACTTTGATTTGCTTGTTTCAGGACTCCTGAGTCTATTCTGATGTTGGAGATGCCTCTGTTCTTTGGATGTACAAACCAGGGGCTTTTTTCTTTTAAAGAAAAAGGCTCAGCTCCACCAGGTAACACAGGAACAGAGCCTTTAGTCTTGATTGAATTTAAACTGAAAGTAAAGGGCGTTGATTTAAACCTGAGACAGCAGCAACACCAGCACTTAAAAGCACCTGGCTGTAAGCTTTTATTAAGTCAGTGATCCGTGTAAACAGCAAGATACAGTCATTGCTTTATAACTTCAGTACCTTCCACAACACTTCCGTCTTCAGTTTCAAATCTAACGTTAAAATGCCTGTTCTCAAGTTCACGGGACCCACTTACACACAGTCCTGAAAGCACATAATGAGTTTCAAAATCGATTTTGATCAAAACGAAGTACTTGTTATCTGCAGTCTACCAAAGTAATTTTGTTGTGATTCGGAGTTCTTGTTGCCGTGATAACTCCATCTGAAAAATAGATCCCAAGTTTCTCGTTTAATCATTAATAATCCAGGATTACAGGAGGTCCTGTTTATTTTTTTTATCTTTTTTTTTTTTTTTTTTTTTCATTTTTAAATAGTAACAGGGCTGCTTTAATTAGAAAGGCTCTAATGCAGATTAAGGCATTAGGCAGACTGGAATCCTCCCATCTCAGTGAAATTATGAGAGTGCTGAGAGAACCATTTAGATAATCAAGACTACAGAATATTCCATTAAGCCACGTGCAGCCAGGCACAGTAAAGCAAACATTCGAAACCCCAAATCATGAACTTCTAGCAGGTGATGTTCTTTTCCCCAGGTGATCTATGGTGCAGGTAGCAGATCCTGCAGACTTTCACCAGAACAGAGCCGTGGGGTTAATGATGTGAGCAGAACTGGGAAAGATGAGGAGGCTGCACAGAGAATCCAGGTGAAGGATGCGTTGTAGCTCAGATTCATTTCTCCTTTACTGAGAGTGAAGATCCAAATCAACAGGTATCGTGGGCAGCACAGGTCATGGTGCAGGTGGAAAAGTGGAATGAACCAGCACAAAGCAGGAAGGTGTCGTTTGGTTTTGATCAGGATTTATTTCAGGTCCTGGGGATGTCTTGGCCCTTGGGAAAGTGAGAGTTCTAAATGGAAGAAGTCAAAGTGCAATTGCACACTCTTCTTTTTTCAACTGTAATTAGCTTAAAGTATTAATATAAAAAGTAGGTAGCTGCATCTAATGATTTCTGTGTGTGTGTGCGTGTAATCTGAACCATCTGCCTCTAGATATTAAGGAGTTCACTCTTTAATCCAGATTATGGCTGACAAACTGGTTTTGGCATTCACGTTTCACTAGCACTGTGCCCCTGAGGAGCTGCCGTGGCTGTAGAAACTCTCCTGCTTGCGACTGTTGATTTTGGAAATTACTCTTTTGTTTGTTGGTTGGTTTTGGCTTTCCTGTGGTGGTTTGCTCGTAGCTCCTTTCTTCTTAAGGATGGCCTTCCTGATGAAAAGCATGCTGAGCAACCAGGTGAAGAATCTGGGGCTTGGAGGTGGAGGAGAAGAAAGCAAAGAAGAAAGCACTCCTTCCGACCCAGCAGCTGCTGCAGGAATGACCAGAGAGGAATATGAGGAGTACCAAAAGCAAATGGTTGAGGAGAAGTGAGTACCAGTTCCCTTATCAGCAGCATGGGGCTGCGTCTTTGTGACCTTGGGCAGGTAGAGAGATCCCAAGAGGAAACCCAAACGTCAGCTCTCCCCTCCACCTCTATATTAAATAGGGCAATCTTTGCTAGAGGCTTCCCAAACAGCAGCTCACCAACTGCAGATGGTAAAATGCTGTGTTTGCCCCCCCCCCCCCCGTTCTCTGACTCTCCCTCTCTCCTCTGCTCCCTCTGCCCTCTCCTCAGCTGGATCCAATCCGAACAGAGGTTGTTTTATCTACCACATTTTCCCATAGGTGTGAGGATGGTTGTGGTGCAGGAATGAATTCTCACAGGGCATGATTTGTTCTCCTACAACTCTGTGCAGAGTAAACTTCTCTTTATCCATGTTGATCGTGGCAGATGTAGAAAAAGTAATGCGTGCTGTGCCACAAGGGTGATGTTGACCTAGAGGAAAGTTGTTAAATGGTTTCTTTCTATTGCTGCACTTTTCATTACTTTTTGTAAAATCAGCATAAATCGATCAGCCCTTCACAACTGGTTAAATTCCACAAATGTTATTTATTTTTCTGTACGAAAACGGGAGTAAATCACAGGACTTTTAGCATGTGGGACTTCAAATCGTGCATAATTATGGAGAAAACAATTGACTTTTAAATCTGAGATGCATCTGTTCTTCTAATGATCAATTACATAATGATTGTGTAAATCCTCTGTGTAAGATGATTATAGGTGAAAGGTTAATGACCGATGGAATCCGAGGTATCCAGGTCTGTATTTAGCAGCAGCCCTTTCTATCATATCACCTCAAACAGGTATCAGTTGATCTGGAATAAAATACAGGATATTTTGCTTCACATTTTTGTCATCAACTGCGGGTGGAAGGGCTCTCTGCTGAGGCTGGAGAGCAAACCAGGGTCACTGGGATGGGGAAAACTCTTGTAAAGAGTATTATTTGTACCTGAGTGGTGTGTCTTCACATACAGAAATGTGCTGAGGAGCCAGTGCAGGAGTGCTTCAGTTTGGAAGATGGGAATTACTGTCAGAAAGCAGTTTGCTGAGGACAGTCCATGCTGTGGGGTTATGTAAGAGAAGTCAGGGAGGTGATGAGCTCTGCTGGAGTCACGGACTTTGATACACGGATGTCCCGGCATTGGCCAGGATTCTGTGCTTTGTTGGCCTTTTGATGTATTCATTTATTTTTATAATGCAACAAAGCTCACCAGAAAGGCAGGGATTGCTGTTTCTTAGGAGAACATGCAGTTCAGAGGAGCAAACAGATGTTTTCTGCTGGCCATCTCCAGCATTAAGAGCAAGGAGCCACCAGTTAGTGCTGCACACCTGCTCCTGGCTGTCATGCAACAGCCCCTATACCTGGCTCCTGTAGCTGCAGCACTTTGCCTCCCATAATTAAACCCTGCAGCATAACAGGACCCGGGTGATGGGGGAAGGTTGCCAAGTCTTCCAGCAACATCAGAGCAAGTGAAAAGCTCAGGTCGAGCAGGGAATCCCCCCCTTCCACTTCTCACAGGCGTCACTGGAAGGGATGTGATGTCCCAGAGGGGGCATTCCCAACGCTGTACGACCACTGACTGCTCCTGTGGAGGGGTGGCCGAGGAAGAGAAAGGCTGAGAACGAATGGGAAAACAGGCCACTAGCATATAAACCTTCTCTTCACAACCATCCCCCTAATTTCTGGCTGAATGATGCTTAAGTTGGCTTCCAGCTAATGAGAACCGGAAAGGAAAAAAATCCAAAAACTCATTTGCAAAAGGGGAGGGAAAATAAATAACATTTCATCTTGCAAGTAGTTTGGATGTTGGCTGGAGCAAAACAAATTTTGGCTGAGGATTTCTATGAAAAAGGAAAGGGGGGAGAGGGTGGGGGGGAAGAACATTCAACATCACCTCACACAATGGCCAGGGTTGGAAGGGACCTCAAGGATCACGAAGCTCCAACCCCCTGCCACACGCAGGGCCACCAACCTCCACATTTCATAGCAGCCCAGGCTGCCCAGGGCCCCATCCAACCTGGCCTTGAACACCTCCAGGGATGGACGGGGCATCACAGCCTCTCTGGGCAGCTGTTCCAGCACCTCACCACTCTCATAGTAAAGAACTTCCCCTGACATCCAATCCAAACCTTCCCTCCTTAAGCTTAAAACCACTCCCCCTTGTCCTGTCACCATCTACCCTTTCCAAGAGTTGATTCCCCTCCTGCTTATAATAAGTTTTAAAAACAGAAAGTACGTGTCATCAGATATCTTTGAAGACATACAGTGTGCAAATAGATATAAGTGATCTAAGCAAGAATCCCAAATTTAATGAGTGCATTTTATAAAATCACAGCTAGAGGAAGTTCTTTTCTATAGAGGAGGAACTGGCATGTGCTGTGATAGGGAGTTCTGGGGCAATAAATGGGTTCAGAAGAGTCTGGGAGGAGTTGGAGCTGGCAGAGGGCACCCAGGGCTGTTAATGACGTAGGGACAATTTCCAGCTCCAGCAGTTCCTCAGCTACTGACTTTGGGATTAAGCCCCCGACATCACTTTGTTGTTATCACTTCTTTTGTGCCTTTGGGCAAGTTAGATAACCTTAGTGGTAACTGCTGCACCCAACCTTCTGTCGCCCAGCAGCTGCCTCAGGGTAAAGGACAGCCATTTTATCAATATCTCGAAGAAACAACTTTGTTTCCCTTCTTATTTTCCAGGATGGAAAGAGATGCGGCATTTGCACAAAAGAA
Organism: Tetrao urogallus; assembly: GCF_951394365.1. Taxonomy (NCBI): domain Eukaryota; kingdom Metazoa; phylum Chordata; class Aves; order Galliformes; family Phasianidae; genus Tetrao; species Tetrao urogallus. Next base: position 74,511,862 of record NC_136816.1, read on the forward strand.
GGCGGAAAGAGCCTGCCTGAGGGTTCACCTGAGAGAGAAGTACCGACTCCCCAAGGTAAGGCGCAGCTCACAGCCCTGTCTCAGCCCAGCGGCTGCGCGTGGAGCAGACAGCTCTGCATCACAGAGCCTGGAAGCAGCTCCTGCCTTTGTCAGTGGGATGACACTGCAGTACGGGACCCAAAGGGGCCCCAGGTGACATTTCTTGTAGAGTCATCACAGAACGGTTTGGGTGGGAAGGGACCCCTAAAGGCCATCAGGTCGCGCTCCCTGCAGTGCACAGGGACACCCGCAGCTCCAGCAGTGCTCAGAGCCCATCCAGCCCGACCTCGGCTGTCTGCAGGGATGGGGCACCATCACCTCTCTGTGCAGCCTGTGCCAGGGCCTCACCGCCCTTATTGTAAAGGGCTTCTTCCTTGTATCCAGTCCACATCTCTCCTCTTTCAGTTTGAAACCACTTCCCCTTGTCCTATCGCAGCAGACCCTGCTAAAGAGTTTGTCCCCTTCCTTCCTATACTCCCTTCAGATATTGAAAGGCCACTCTCAAGTCTCCCTGGAGCCCTCTTTTCTGCCTGGTCACTGCTTTAGATCCATTTTTCCCACTCAGTAGATGAATTGTATGCTTGTAGTTATCTCCATAACATTAGGTCTGAAATACGAGAGCAGACAAGCTGGATCTCTGCTCAGATCCAGCCCTACCAGCAATGTGCACGGCTGTAACTCAGAACAACGCCGGTTAAAAAACAAAACAATGCAAAAACACCCTGAAAACAAACAGGGAAAACCACTGAAAAGTCTTCTACGCTTGCACTCTCCAAAATTCAGAATACTGATTTGTACCATTGTCCTCCTAGAAGTGGAAGCAGTCCTGCCCTGTCCTTTCCTTCTTTAACACTGCTGATACTGTAAAGTCCTCCCAGGGAAACCGAAGCACAGAGAGCAGAAATGGCAAGGCACAAACCTGCAGGTTTCCTAACAGCAAGCAGAGCTTTGCTGGCTCCCAAATCAGATCAGAGAGCTGGGACAGAAAGCATGGGAGCGATCCGTCCTCACAGCAGAGAGGACCATCAGCAACATGCTGACAGAAATCCATGCTGCTTCGTGTCATAATTGGCCAGAGGAGGAATTCAATGGCTGTTCAGGGTGTTGAAAGGAAAGCTCACAATGAGGAACTGGAGGGAGAGCTGGTGATGTGGGCAGTGCCTTGGTGTGGGGTGGAAGGGAAGGGAAGGAAAGCCCTCTCCGTCTCTGTGGGGTGTGGGTGAGTGGCTCCAAATGGACTGCTGCTGCCCAGGAAATGGCCTCAGAGGCATCGCAGGTGGGTCGCTGGAAACGTCGGTGGAGCCACGGAGGGGAAACAGGTGGTTGAAGAATCATTAGGAAGGGAATAGATGGCGAAACCAGAAAACATCATTGGATGGCAGCAGCTGTCTTTAGCAACTTGAAGTTGTAATGCGGTTTTGATTGTTCTGTCTCAAAATAACGATAAGAGAACAGCAAAAGTGATGAAATACCAAACAACCTTGGCACAGGAGCGTCAGACGTGAGGAGATATGATGGATGTGTGTCAGACCAGGAGTGTCATGAAGGCATTAAATAAGGAACCGTTACACCACTGTTTCCAAACACCAGATGAGATGGAAAGCATTCCACAGGACGTTTCCATCAGCAGTGGCAGTCAGGGTGCTAACATCAGGCTAGGTGCCTGGCTTTTGCTGTTCTTTAGAGGAGAGGAATCCCATTCCTGTTCCCTCTGGAAATACAGAAAAATGTGAAACAATTCCCCCATTCGTTATTCCCTCCCCTCCCTCCCCCCCCCCCCCAAAAAAAAACCCCAAAGCCCAAAGGGCATTGTTTTCCACTTTCTGCAATATCTCCACGTTATCTGCAATCATTTAATCGTGATATACTGTGCACTTCGGGGCTCCCCACAACCTGAGATTCTCCTCTGGGCCACAGAAATGAAACCCTCTCTGTTCACCCAAGTGGGTCTGTGGCATTTGGTTTTGCTTTTCCGTTTTGTTCAAACCTCCCTGCACTGTTAGCTCTGACACAGAGCACTCAACCCAAAGCAGCCATGTGGGGACATTCATCAGTGCAAAGAGATCAGCACCTCAAGTCTCATCCATCCAAACCTCCTGAGAACACCAGAACACCGTCATTATCCACTCCACTTTCTGATTGCTCATCTTCCTGCTTCTCCCTTTGCAGATAATGCTGTGACCTTGTGATCTGTGCAGTCTCTGTGTTTTTCTCGTTTCATTTCTTGCAGTCAGCTCAGTTCAGGGCTTCCTTTTCCATTGATCCCATGAAGATACAGACTTTTCTGTCTAATGCCCTTGTTGTATCACCCTGCTTCCAAATAGGATGAACTGGGATGCGTTTAACTGAAGTCCTGTTCCTGGCTCTGCTGTGCATAACTACAAAGGTACTCATGTGCTGAACGTTAAGGAATTTCAAGAATATGAATCATAGGATCACCAGGGTTGGAAAAGACCTCTAAGATCACAAAGTCCAACTGTCCAACTACCACCACTACTGACCATTAAACCCTGTTCCTTGGTCCCTTATCTACATGTTCCTTGAACACCACCAGGGCTGGTGACCCCACCACCTCCCTGGGCAGCCCATTCCAGTGCCCGACCACTCCTTCAAAGAAGAAGTATTCCCTAAAATGCAACCTGAACCTCCCCTGGTGCAAGTTGAGGCCATTCCCTCTCATCCAATTGCTGGTCACACAGGAGCAGAATCCAACTCCGCTCCCCCTGCCATCACAACGTCCTTTCAGGAGCTGTGGGGCACGATGTGGTCTTCCCCCAGCCTCTTCTGCTCCAAAATGTCCCATCCCATTCCCTCAGTTGCTCCCATAGCACTGTGCCCCAGACCCCTCTCAGCTCCATTCCCGTCTCAGGACAAACTCCAGGGCCTCCATGTCTTTCTTGCCATGAGGGCATCAAAGAGCCCATATTCCTTGTTAATTTGGAGCCCAGGTAGTTAAAATCCTGCCTTTTGTTTCTGTGTAATTACAATATTCCATTAGTACGTGTCTCACATTTCCCAGCCCCTCCTGTTTTGTGGTGAGGCATTTAATTGGGGTGATGGCCCAAGCCAGGGGTGAGAACAACCCATGCAACTTTTTAGTCTCTACATTAATTCAGCAGCAGTAACAAAATTAACTATCAAGACGGCATCCAACACATTCAAGACGTCCTCAGTTAACAAATTATTAATACTCCAATATATTTCATTCATAAAGGCCCAAGGGCTGCTATCACAGCAGGGAATAGCAAGACACCCCAAAACCCGTGGGCATCTGCCCCATTGTGACCCAGGTCGAAGAAAAACCGAGGGGAAACCCTTCTGGGAGCTGTCAGCTCTCATGATTTTAGCTTTGACAGAGCACAGGCCCTGCAAAGTGGTCGTGTGAGGCTGCAGCGTGGATCCTGCCTGCTGACACCCGCCAGAGGGATGCGCTGTAAGGGAGCCAGGGAGACAGAAGTGAGGTTGTATCCTGCTGCGTGGACAGGCTCTGCCATCTGATGGCTGCTGCTGTCCTAATCCATGCTACATCCTTCACTGGTGTCACGGAGTTGACCAGATCAATCTATGTCCGTGACAGGGGCGACAGGCCTCTGCCCTCCCCCCCCACCCCAATCCCACAAAAAAAATGGGAAGGAAGGAAGGGAGGAAAAGAGCAGCGGCAACAATCTATGGAGGAAAACTTATTTTACTATAATATCGGAATACAAAATAACACAATATATACAATTTAATTGAAATTGAGATTAATAAATCAGACAAGATGAGAGAGAGAGAGTTCCCGGGACCGATTCAAACCTGAAAAGCTTGGAATGGCCAGGAAAGCACCCTCCAGCACCCACTGCCTGGCAGCAAGAGAGCGCCCCCCCCCACCCGGAGGGGCCAGATCCCGTGACTTCTGTAATGTAGCAGGGATAGGTACTTGGAATTGGGGCAGTGACACTTTAATGCCCCGTATACTACATGATGTTTTGATGTGGAATACTGAAATCCAAAACCAAAAAAAACAAAAACAAAATCATAGAACCATGACATTCCACCCCTTATTCTACATCGTTACATCATGCTTAAAATATATATACATATATACAAACAAACAAAAATGATTAAAATGCACACATGGCTATATATATATATACATAGAATTAGTAACTGCACTCCCCCGGCATCAAGTTTCCTTGTGGTACACACTGAACATCCCCATTCTTCTGCATTATCCACCAAGTGGATCCTGGTCCCTGGGCAAAAACTGTACCACGGAGAGGTTTGCCCTTTCCAGAAGCTGGAAGAACCCAAACTGCCTTTCCTAACATGTTCTTTACATGTACAACAGGGACTTTATCTCCCTCTACGGTATGTAGGGAACTGGATTGGTTAGGACCATCACGATTGATAGATCCTCTGGTATTGACTAACCAGGTGGCTTCTGCCAAATATTTCTCCCAGTGCTTAAATGCTCCGCCACCCAGTGCTTTTAGCATCGTTTTTAACAATCCATTGTATCGTTCAATTTTACCAGAGGCTGGAGCATGATAGGGAATATGGTAAATCCACTCAATGCCATGATCTCTGGCCCAAGTATTTACAAGAGAATTTTTGAAATGAGTCCCGTTATCTGACTCAATCCTTTCTGGGGTGCCATGTCGCCACAGGACTTGTTTCTCGAGACCCAGTATGGTGTTTCGGGTGGTAGCATGGGGTACTGCATATGTTTCGAGCCACGCAGTGGTTGCCTCCACCATAGTAAGCACATAATGCTTACCACTGCGAGATCGTGGCAAGGTGATATAATCAATCTGCCATGCCTCCCCATATTTGTACTTTTGCCATCGCCCTTCCTCCCAGAGAGGTTTCGTCCTCTTGGCTTGTTTGATGATGGCACATGTTTCACAGTTATGAATAACCTGTGCAATGGCATCCATAGTTAAGTCCACCCCTCGGTCTCTAGCCCATTTGTATGTTGCATCTCTCCCTTGATGACCTGAGGTCTCATGGGCCCACCGAGCCAGAAATAATTCACCCTTGTTCTGCCAGTCCAGGTCTATTTGAGCCACTTCAATTCTGGCAGCTCGGTCTACCTGATGGTTATTTTGCTGTTCTTCAGTAGCCCGACTTTTGGGCACATGAGCATCTACATGACGCACCTTTACAACTATAGTCTTTGTTCGGGCAGCAATGTCTTTCCACAGTTCAGCAGCCCAAATAGGTTTACCCCTTCTTTGCCAGTTATTTTGCTCCCACTGCTGTAACCACCCCCATAAGGCATTTGCTACCATCCACGAGTCAGTGTAAAGATAGAGCATTGGCCACCTCTCCCGTTCAGCAACATCTAAGGCCAGTTGGACAGCCTTTACCTCTGCAAATTGGCTTGATTCTCCTTTCCCTTCAGTGGCCTGTGCAACTTGTCGTGTGGGGCTCCACACAGCAGCTTTCCATCTGCGATGCTTTCCCACAATACGACACGATCCATCTGTGAACAGGGCATATTTCTTTTCATTCTCTGGTAGTTCATTGTATGGTGGGGCTTCTTTAGCACGTGATACTTCTTCTCCTGCTGGTGTTCCAAACTTTTTACCTTCAGGCCAGTCCATGATGACCTCTAGGATTCCTGGACGGCTGAGGTTTCCCATCCGTGCTCGTTGTGTAATCAGTGCAATCCACTTACTCCAAGTGGCATCAGTAGCATGATGGGTGGAGGGAACCTTTCCTTTAAACATCCAGTTCAGCACTGGCAGTCGAGGTGCCAGAAGGAGCTGTGTTTCAGTACCGACTACTTCGGAAGCAGCCCGAACCCCCTCATACGCGGCTAAGATTTCCTTCTCAGTTGGAGTGTAGCGCTCTTCAGACCCTCTGTACGCCCGACTCCAGAATCCCAGGGGTCGGCCTCGTGTCTCTCCTGAGGCTCTTTGCCACAAACTCCAAGTGGGACCGTTCTCTCCGGCAGCAGTATAGAGGATGTTCTTTATACCCTGTCCCGTCCGTACTGGCCCTAGGGCCACGGCACGGGCTATCTCCTGTTTAATCTGCTCAAAAGCCTGCTGCTGCTCAGGGCCCCATGTAAACTCACTTCTCATTCGCGTCACATAATAAAGGGGGCTTACAATGAGGCTGTAGTTTGGAACATGCATTCTCCAAAAGCCCACTGCACCCAGAAAAGATTGTGTCTCTCTTTTGCTAGTGGGTGGAGACATAGCAGTGATTTTGTCGATCACATCTGTCGGGATGTGACGACGGCCATCTTGCCACTTTATACCTAGGAACTGAATCTCCTGGGCAGGTCCTTTCACTTTGCTTCGCTTAATAGCAAAACCAGCACTCAGAAGAATTTGGATCATTCGCTCTCCTTTTGTAAAGACTTCTTCTGCTGTATCGCCCCACACAATGATGTCATCAATGTACTGCAGGTGCTCAGGAGCACTGCCCTGTTCCAATACAGTTTGGATCAACCCATGGCAAATGGTCGGGCTGTGTTTCCACCCCTGGGGCAAACGGTTCCAGGTATACTGAATGCCCCTCCATGTGAAAGCAAACTGTGGCTTACATTCTTTGGCCAAAGGAATGGAAAAGAAGGCATTAGCAATGTCAGTGGTGGCATACCATTTGGCCGCTTTTGACTCCAGTTCATACTGGAGTTCTAACGTGTCCGGCACAGCAGCACTCAGTGGGGGTGTGACTTCATTCAGGCCACGGTAGTCCACCGTCAGCCTCCATTCTCCACTGGCTTTACGCACTGGCCATATGGGGCTGTTAAAAGGCGAGTGAGTTTTGCTGATCACTCCCTGGCTCTCTAGTTGACGAATCAACTTATGAATGGGGAGCAAGGAATCCCTGTTGGTGCGGTACTGCCGCCTGTGCACCGTTTTTGTAGCAATCGGTACGTGTTGCTCTTTTACTCGCAGCAGCCCCACAACAGATGGATCTTCTGACAGGCCAGGCAAAACAGACAGCTGCTTAATGTTGTCTATGTCCACAGCAGCTATTCCAAAGGCCCATCGATACCCCTTAGGATCCTTGAAATGCCCCCTTCTGAGATAATCAATACCTAGAATACATGGAGCCCCTGGGCCCATCACAATAGGATGTTTTTGCCAGTCCTTACCAGTGAGGCTTATCTCAGCCTCCAACACAGTCAATTCTTGAGAGCCCCCCGTCACTCCAGAAATATGGATTGATTCTGTCCCTTGGTGACTCGAGGGCATCAGAGTGCACTGTGCACCAGTGTCCACCAGTGCCTTATATTTCAGTGGTTCTGATGTGCCAGGCCATCGAATCCACACAGTCCAATATACTCTATTATCCCTTTCCCCCTCCTGACTGAGGGCAGGGCCCCTCTATTCATTACCTGTGGTAACTGGAGCAACTGCACTGGTGGTTGATCTGCTTTGTAATTCTTTCACCCGGGCTCGTAGTACAGGAGTAGGTTGACCGTGCCACTTCCCCATGTCTTCTCCATGGTCACGTAGGTAATACCATAAGGCAATTCGCGGTGTATTACCCCTTACTTGAGCCGGAGAGCGTTTGCTTCTGACAGCTGAGATCTTTGATGGTGCACGTGAGAAGGAAGGTTCATCGTCTTTAGTTAGGTGGGCTCGCATCATCTCCTTCATCTCCTTCATCTCCTTCATTAGACTCTTTTGATTATCCTGGTCTTCATCAAGCGTCTCTGATACTGCTACACGTTTGTCACGGTTAATCAGTTGAGACACTTGCTCCGTCATCATTCTTGATATAGCAGCAACGGCAGCATGAACTGGGGACAGCAATTGTTCGTAGTTTTGGAGCGTAACAATTAATTCATAAACTAAAGGCGTTCTCTGTTGTTCGTTGAATCTGTCACACGCTGACATTAGTGTAGAGGCATATTTGTCCGGCGCTGTTGTCACGATTTTCTGCCATATCTCAGGCGTTGTCCTCACTCTTTCAGGGTCGCGGTTTTGTTGTGGGTGGTTAGGAACAAAGTTAGGGTCATACAGCATTTCCACCACGCCTATTTCCCTCAAATACTGGATACCCTTTTCAACTGTATCCCATTTTTTCATCGCAATCTTCAAGCCATTTTTGAAGGGATACTTTTCCTTCACAGCTGTTAACACTCGTTCCCAGAGGGAGGCAGCCTCATCCGAACACCGACTAATTCCTCTATCAATAGCTGGATCTCTGGCAATGGCACCTAGTTGGCGAGCTTCATTACCATCCAGAGACAAGCTACGGGCCCCACTGTCCCAACAGCGAACCAACCAGGAAACAAGAGTTTCATTCGGGCGCCGTGTAAACTCCTTTCTTGAACCTTGGATTTCAGTCATCTTTAGAGGCCGGCGAGTAGTAATAGAGACTTCCTCTTCATCACTCTCTTCTGCACGTCTCTTAGTTTTCCCTTTTGCCTTTCGCGATGGTGGTGGTTCTGAGGAGGGCCCCTCGCCTGGATCTTCCTCCACCTCCTCCTCCTCCTCTTCTCTTTTTCGTTCAAGACGCGAAGACACTCGTTTCCATTTCTTGCCCTCCACAGGAGCAACTGGTATTGTTACTGGTGTCTCCTGTGATCGATCAGATGTGACTTGGGGATTTTCCCCTTTGGCTTGAACCTCAGCTCGGAAACTCTCTCTCTCCAGAATGGTATTATATAGGGCACGGTAAGCACAAGCCAAACCCCAAATAAGTTGTACCTCCTTAGATTTATGTAAGCCGCATAGTCCCTGACTCAGATACTGGCTTAGTTTCTCAGGATCCCACAGGTGTTCAAGAGTAAAATCCCATGACACTGCGGGTCCCCACGCTTCTAAAACCTTTCCTAAACCTCTCCATATTCCCTGCCAGTCATCATTCTCTAGTTTTGGAGGAGACTCCTTCCCCTTATTACGAATGCATAGGAATATATTCAGGAAAATTGATGACATGCACACGCACACCAACATGAGTATTAATTCAGGATTCAAAAAACGTTTGACAAACCGAGAAGAAAACCCGGAGACTGGTCTGAACATCGTGTTGTTTGTAAAATTAGCTATTCCATTTGGGATGTAGTTGTTTGTGAAATTAGCCATTCCTTCTGGGATGTAGATGTCAAAGTTCAAATCATACCACATTGCAAATAGGTAAAACATAGGTGTCTCCATCAGTGTCATTAGGTACCTATATATGGTTGCAATTCCACAACACATAATTATGAGCTGGATTATTGGCCAGTAGGTTGTGAATAACACCATTGCTTTTAATCCTTTACCCAGCACCCCCACAATAACGAGTGGGTTCATCAGTGGTGCCTGCTAAAAAGGGGTTAATGAATTGAAGCTAACAAGAGGAAGGGAAAAAAAAAGGCACTACACAGACAAAGTAGTGCTCAAAGTTTACAAATATCCCAGAACACTGGCAGTACACCTAATCTTTCAAGGTCAGGTTTTCCAGCACAGAAACCTGAACTACTGATAATGCTCCCTAACGAAGCAGGGGATAGGTACTTGGAATTGGGGCAGTGACACTTTAATGCCCCGAATACTACATGATGTTTTGATGTGGAATACTGAAATCCAAAACCAAAAAAAACAAAAACAAAATCATAGAACCATGACATTCCACCCCTTATTCTACATCGTTACATCATGCTTAAAATATATATACATATATACAAACAAACAAAAATGATTAAAATGCACACATGGCTATATATATATATACATAGAATTAGTAACTGCACTCCCCCGGCATCAAGTTTCCTTGTGGTACACACTGAACATCCCCATTCTTCTGCATTACCCACCAAGTGGATCCTGGTCCCTGGGCAAAAACTGTACCACGGAGAGGTTTGCCCTTTCCAGAAGCTGGAAGAACCCAAACTGCCTTTCCTAACATGTTCTTTACATGTACAACAGGGACTTTATCTCCCTCTACGGTATGTAGGGAACTGGATTGGTTAGGACCATCACGATTGATAGATCCTCTGGTATTGACTAACCAGGTGGCTTCTGCCAAATATTTCTCCCAGTGCTTAAATGCTCCGCCACCCAGTGCTTTTAGCATCGTTTTTAACAATCCATTGTATCGTTCAATTTTACCAGAGGCTGGAGCATGATAGGGAATATGGTAAATCCACTCAATGCCATGATCTCTGGCCCAAGTATTTACAAGAGAATTTTTGAAATGAGTCCCGTTATCTGACTGAATCCTTTCTGGGGTGCCATGTCGCCACAGGACTTGTTTCTCGAGACCCAGTATGGTGTTTCGGGCGGTAGCATGGGGTACTGCATATGTTTCGAGCCACCCAGTGGTTGCCTCCACCATAGTAAGCACATAATGCTTACCACTGCGAGATCGTGGCAAGGTGATATAATCAATCTGCCATGCCTCCCCATATTTGTACTTTTGCCATCGCCCTTCCTCCCAGAGAGGTTTCGTCCTCTTGGCTTGTTTGATGATGGCACATGTTTCACAGTTATGAATAACCTGTGCAATGGCATCCATAGTTAAGTCCACCCCTCGGTCTCTAGCCCATTTGTATGTTGCATCTCTCCCTTGATGACCTGAGGTCTCATGGGCCCACCGAGCCAGAAATAATTCACCCTTGTTCTGCCAGTCCAGGTCTATTTGAGCCACTTCAATTCTGGCAGCTCGGTCTACCTGATGGTTATTTTGCTGTTCTTCAGTAGCCCGACTTTTGGGCACATGAGCATCTACATGACGCACCTTTACAACTATAGTCTTTGTTCGGGCAGCAATGTCTTTCCACAGTTCAGCAGCCCAAATAGGTTTACCCCTTCTTTGCCAGTTATTTTGCTCCCACTGCTGTAACCACCCCCATAAGGCATTTGCTACCATCCACGAGTCAGTGTAAAGATAGAGCATTGGCCACCTCTCCCGTTCAGCAACATCTAAGGCCAGTTGGACAGCCTTTACCTCTGCAAATTGGCTTGATTCTCCTTTCCCTTCAGTGGCCTGTGCAACTTGTCGTGTGGGGCTCCACACAGCAGCTTTCCATCTACGATGCTTTCCCACAATACGACACGATCCATCTGTGAACAGGGCATATTTCTTTTCATTCTCTGGTAGTTCATTGTATGGTGGGGCTTCTTTAGCACGTGATACTTCTTCTCCTGTTGGTGTTCCAAACTTTTTACCTTCAGGCCAGTCCATGATGACCTCTAGGATTCCTGGACGGCTGAGGTTTCCCATCCGTGCTCGTTGTGTAATCAGTGCAATCCACTTACTCCAAGTGGCATCAGTAGCATGATGGGTGGAGGGAACCTTTCCTTTAAACATCCAGTTCAGCACTGGCAGTCGAGGTGCCAGAAGGAGCTGTGTTTCAGTACCGACTACTTCGGAAGCAGCCCGAACCCCCTCATACGCGGCTAAGATTTCCTTCTCAGTTGGAGTGTAGCGCTCTTCAGACCCTCTGTACGCCCGACTCCAGAATCCCAGGGGTCGGCCTCGTGTCTCTCCTGAGGCTCTTTGCCACAAACTCCAAGTGGGACCGTTCTCTCCGGCAGCAGTATAGAGGATGTTCTTTATACCCTGTCCCGTCCGTACTGGCCCTAGGGCCACGGCACGGGCTATCTCCTGTTTAATCTGCTCAAAAGCCTGCTGCTGCTCAGGGCCCCATGTAAACTCATTTCTCATTCGCGTCACATAATAAAGGGGGCTTACAATGAGGCTGTAGTTTGGAACATGCATTCTCCAAAAGCCCACTGCACCCAGAAAAGATTGTGTCTCTCTTTTGCTAGTGGGTGGAGACATAGCAGTGATTTTGTCGATCACATCTGTCGGGATGTGACGACGGCCATCTTGCCACTTTATACCTAGGAACTGAATCTCCTGGGCAGGTCCTTTCACTTTGCTTCGCTTAATAGCAAAACCAGCACTCAGAAGAATTTGGATCATTCGCTCTCCTTTTGTAAAGACTTCTTCTGCTGTATCGCCCCACACAATGATGTCATCAATGTACTGCAGGTGCTCAGGAGCACTGCCCTGTTCCAATACAGTTTGGATCAACCCATGGCAAATGGTCGGGCTGTGTTTCCACCCCTGGGGCAAACGGTTCCAGGTATACTGAATGCCCCTCCATGTGAAAGCAAACTGTGGCTTACATTCTTTGGCCAAAGGAATGGAAAAGAAGGCATTAGCAATGTCAGTGGTGGCATACCATTTGGCCGCTTTTGACTCCAGTTCATACTGGAGTTCTAACGTGTCCAGCACAGCAGCACTCAGTGGGGGTGTGACTTCATTCAGGCCACGGTAGTCCACCGTCAGCCTCCATTCTCCACTGGCTTTACGCACTGGCCATATGGGGCTGTTAAAAGGCGAGTGAGTTTTGCTGATCACTCCCTGGCTCTCTAGTTGACGAATCAACTTATGAATGGGGAGCAAGGAATCCCTGTTGGTGCGGTACTGCCGCCTGTGCACCGTTTTTGTAGCAATCGGTACGTGTTGCTCTTTTACTCGCAGCAGCCCCACAACAGATGGATCTTCTGACAGGCCAGGCAAAACAGACAGCTGCTTAATGTTGTCTATGTCCACAGCAGCTATTCCAAAGGCCCATCGATACCCCTTAGGATCCTTGAAATGCCCCCTTCTGAGATAATCAATACCTAGAATACATGGAGCCCCTGGGCCCATCACAATAGGATGTTTTTGCCAGTCCTTACCAGTGAGGCTTATCTCAGCCTCCAACACAGTCAATTCTTGAGAGCCCCCCGTCACTCCAGAAATATGGATTGATTCTGTCCCTTGGTGACTCGAGGGCATCAGAGTGCACTGTGCACCAGTGTCCACCAGTGCCTTATATTTCAGTGGTTCTGATGTGCCAGGCCATCGAATCCACACAGTCCAATATACTCTATTATCCCTTTCCCCCTCCTGACTGAGGGCAGGGCCCCTCTATTCATTACCTGTGGTAACTGGAGCAACTGCACTGGTGGTTGATCTGCTTTGTAATTCTTTCACCCGGGCTCGTAGTACAGGAGTAGGTTGACCGTGCCACTTCCCCATGTCTTCTCCATGGTCACGTAGGTAATACCATAAGGCAATTCGCGGTGTATTCCCCTTACTTGAGCCGGAGAGCGTTTGCTTCTGACAGCTGAGATCTTTGATGGTGCACGTGAGAAGGAAGGTTCATCGTCTTTAGTTAGGTGGGCTCGCATCATCTCCTTCATCTCCTTCATCTCCTTCATTAGACTCTTTTGATTATCCTGGTCTTCATCAAGCGTCTCTGATACTGCTACACGTTTGTCACGGTTAATCAGTTGAGACACTTGCTCCGTCATCATTCTTGATATAGCAGCAACGGCAGCATGAACTGGGGACAGCAATTGTTCGTAGTTTTGGAGCGTAACAATTAATTCATAAACTAAAGGCGTTCTCTGTTGTTCGTTGAATCTGTCACACGCTGACATTAGTGTAGAGGCATATTTGTCCGGCGCTGTTGTCACGATTTTCTGCCATATCTCAGGCGTTGTCCTCACTCTTTCAGGGTCGCGGTTTTGTTGTGGGTGGTTAGGAACAAAGTTAGGGTCATACAGCATTTCCACCACGCCTATTTCCCTCAAATACTGGAAACCCTTTTCAACTGTATCCCATTTTTTCATCGCAATCTTCAAGCCATTTTTGAAGGGATACTTTTCCTTCACAGCTGTTAACACTCGTTCCCAGAGGGAGGCAGCCTCATCCGAACACCGACTAATTCCTCTATCAATAGCTGGATCTCTGGCAATGGCACCTAGTTGGCGAGCTTCATTACCATCCAGAGACAAGCTACGGGCCCCACTGTCCCAACAGCGAACCAACCAGGAAACAAGAGTTTCATTCGGGCGCCGTGTAAACTCCTTTCTTGAACCTTGGATTTCAGTCATCTTTAGAGGCCGGCGAGTAGTAATAGAGACTTCCTCTTCATCACTCTCTTCTGCACGTCTCTTAGTTTTCCCTTTTGCCTTTCGCGATGGTGGTGGTTCTGAGGAGGGCCCCTCGCCTGGATCTTCCTCCACCTCCTCCTCCTCCTCTTCTCTTTTTCGTTCAAGACGCGAAGACACTCGTTTCCATTTCTTGCCCTCCACAGGAGCAACTGGTATTGTTACTGGTGTCTCCTGTGATCGATCAGATGTGACTTGGGGATTTTCCCCTTTGGCTTGAACCTCAGCTCGGAAACTCTCTCTCTCCAGAATGGTATTATATAGGGCACGGTAAGCACAAGCCAAACCCCAAATAAGTTGTACCTCCTTAGATTTATGTAAGCCGCATAGTCCCTGACTCAGATACTGGCTTAGTTTCTCAGGATCCCACAGGTGTTCAAGAGTAAAATCCCATGACACTGCGGGTCCCCACGCTTCTAAAACCTTTCCTAAACCTCTCCATATTCCCTGCCAGTCATCATTCTCTAGTTTTGGAGGAGACTCCTTCCCCTTATTACGAATGCATAGGAATATATTCAGGAAAATTGATGACATGCACACGCACACCAACATGAGTATTAATTCAGGATTCAAAAAACGTTTGACAAACCGAGAAGAAAACCCGGAGACTGGTCTGAACATCGTGTTGTTTGTAAAATTAGCTATTCCATTTGGGATGTAGTTGTTTGTGAAATTAGCCATTCCTTCTGGGATGTAGTTGTTTGTGAAATTAGCCATTCCTTCTGGGATGTAGATGTCAAAGTTCAAATCATACCACATTGCAAATAGGTAAAACATAGGTGTCTCCATCAGTGTCATTAGGTACCTATATATGGTTGCAATTCCACAACACATAATTATGAGCTGGATTATTGGCCAGTAGGTTGTGAATAACACCATTGCTTTTAATCCTTTACCCAGCACCCCCACAATAACGAGTGGGTTCATCAGTGGTGCCTGCTAAAAAGGGGTTAATGAATTGAAGCTAACAAGAGGAAGGGAAAAAAAAAGGCACTACACAGACAAAGTAGTGCTCAAAGTTTACAAATATCCCAGAACACTGGCAGTACACCTAATCTTTCAAGGTCAGGTTTTCCAGCACAGAAACCTGAACTACTGATAATGCTCCCTAACGAAGCAGGGGATAGGTACTTGGAATTGGGGCAGTGACACTTTAATGCCCCATATACTACATGATGTTTTGATGTGGAATACTGAAATCCAAAACCAAAAAAAACAAAAACAAAATCATAGAACCATGACATTCCACCCCTTATTCTACATCGTTACATCATGCTTAAAATATATATACATATATACAAACAAACAAAAAATGATTAAAATGCACACATGGCTATATATATATATACATAGAATTAGTAACTGCACTCCCCCGGCATCAAGTTTCCTTGTGGTACACACTGAACATCCCCATTCTTCTGCATTACCCACCAAGTGGATCCTGGTCCCTGGGCAAAAACTGTACCACGGAGAGGTTTGCCCTTTCCAGAAGCTGGAAGAACCCAAACTGCCTTTCCTAACATGTTCTTTACATGTACAACAGGGACTTTATCTCCCTCTACGGTATGTAGGGAACTGGATTGGTTAGGACCATCACGATTGATAGATCCTCTGGTATTGACTAACCAGGTGGCTTCTGCCAAATATTTCTCCCAGTGCTTAAATGCTCCGCCACCCAGTGCTTTTAGCATCGTTTTTAACAATCCATTGTATCGTTCAATTTTACCAGAGGCTGGAGCATGATAGGGAATATGGTAAATCCACTCAATGCCATGATCTCTGGCCCAAGTATTTACAAGAGAATTTTTGAAATGAGTCCCGTTATCTGACTGAATCCTTTCTGGGGTGCCATGTCGCCACAGGACTTGTTTCTCGAGACCCAGTATGGTGTTTCGGGCGGTAGCATGGGGTACTGCATATGTTTCGAGCCACCCAGTGGTTGCCTCCACCATAGTAAGCACATAATGCTTACCACTGCGAGATCGTGGCAAGGTGATATAATCAATCTGCCATGCCTCCCCATATTTGTACTTTTGCCATCGCCCTTCCTCCCAGAGAGGTTTCGTCCTCTTGGCTTGTTTGATGATGGCACATGTTTCACAGTTATGAATAACCTGTGCAATGGCATCCATAGTTAAGTCCACCCCTCGGTCTCTAGCCCATTTGTATGTTGCATCTCTCCCTTGATGACCTGAGGTCTCATGGGCCCACCGAGCCAGAAATAATTCACCCTTGTTCTGCCAGTCCAGGTCTATTTGAGCCACTTCAATTCTGGCAGCTCGGTCTACCTGATGGTTATTTTGCTGTTCTTCAGTAGCCCGACTTTTGGGCACATGAGCATCTACATGACGCACCTTTACAACTATAGTCTTTGTTCGGGCAGCAATGTCTTTCCACAGTTCAGCAGCCCAAATAGGTTTACCCCTTCTTTGCCAGTTATTTTGCTCCCACTGCTGTAACCACCCCCATAAGGCATTTGCTACCATCCACGAGTCAGTGTAAAGATAGAGCATTGGCCACCTCTCCCGTTCAGCAACATCTAAGGCCAGTTGGACAGCCTTTACCTCTGCAAATTGGCTTGATTCTCCTTTCCCTTCAGTGGCCTGTGCAACTTGTCGTGTGGGGCTCCACACAGCAGCTTTCCATCTACGATGCTTTCCCACAATACGACACGATCCATCTGTGAACAGGGCATATTTCTTTTCATTCTCTGGTAGTTCATTGTATGGTGGGGCTTCTTTAGCACGTGATACTTCTTCTCCTGCTGGTGTTCCAAACTTTTTACCTTCAGGCCAGTCCATGATGACCTCTAGGATTCCTGGACGGCTGAGGTTTCCCATCCGTGCTCGTTGTGTAATCAGTGCAATCCACTTACTCCAAGTGGCATCAGTAGCATGATGGGTGGAGGGAACCTTTCCTTTAAACATCCAGTTCAGCACTGGCAGTCGAGGTGCCAGAAGGAGCTGTGTTTCAGTACCGACTACTTCGGAAGCAGCCCGAACCCCCTCATACGCGGCTAAGATTTCCTTCTCAGTTGGAGTGTAGCGCTCTTCAGACCCTCTGTACGCCCGACTCCAGAATCCCAGGGGTCGGCCTCGTGTCTCTCCTGAGGCTCTTTGCCACAAACTCCAAGTGGGACCGTTCTCTCCGGCAGCAGTATAGAGGATGTTCTTTATACCCTGTCCCGTCCGTACTGGCCCTAGGGCCACGGCACGGGCTATCTCCTGTTTAATCTGCTCAAAAGCCTGCTGCTGCTCAGGGCCCCATGTAAACTCATTTCTCATTCGCGTCACATAATAAAGGGGGCTTACAATGAGGCTGTAGTTTGGAACATGCATTCTCCAAAAGCCCACTGCACCCAGAAAAGATTGTGTCTCTCTTTTGCTAGTGGGTGGAGACATAGCAGTGATTTTGTCGATCACATCTGTCGGGATGTGACGACGGCCATCTTGCCACTTTATACCTAGGAACTGAATCTCCTGGGCAGGTCCTTTCACTTTGCTTCGCTTAATAGCAAAACCAGCACTCAGAAGAATTTGGATCATTCGCTCTCCTTTTGTAAAGACTTCTTCTGCTGTATCGCCCCACACAATGATGTCATCAATGTACTGCAGGTGCTCAGGAGCACTGCCCTGTTCCAATACAGTTTGGATCAACCCATGGCAAATGGTCGGGCTGTGTTTCCACCCCTGGGGCAAACGGTTCCAGGTATACTGAATGCCCCTCCATGTGAAAGCAAACTGTGGCTTACATTCTTTGGCCAAAGGAATGGAAAAGAAGGCATTAGCAATGTCAGTGGTGGCATACCATTTGGCCGCTTTTGACTCCAGTTCATACTGGAGTTCTAACGTGTCCAGCACAGCAGCACTCAGTGGGGGTGTGACTTCATTCAGGCCACGGTAGTCCACCGTCAGCCTCCATTCTCCACTGGCTTTACGCACTGGCCATATGGGGCTGTTAAAAGGCGAGTGAGTTTTGCTGATCACTCCCTGGCTCTCTAGTTGACGAATCAACTTATGAATGGGGAGCAAGGAATCCCTGTTGGTGCGGTACTGCCGCCTGTGCACCGTTTTTGTAGCAATCGGTACGTGTTGCTCTTTTACTCGCAGCAGCCCCACAACAGATGGATCTTCTGACAGGCCAGGCAAAACAGACAGCTGCTTAATGTTGTCTATGTCCACAGCAGCTATTCCAAAGGCCCATCGATACCCCTTAGGATCCTTGAAATGCCCCCTTCTGAGATAATCAATACCTAGAATACATGGAGCCCCTGGGCCCGTCACAATAGGATGTTTTTGCCAGTCCTTACCAGTGAGGCTTATCTCAGCCTCCAACACAGTCAATTCTTGAGAGCCCCCCGTCACTCCAGAAATATGGATTGATTCTGTCCCTTGGTGACTCGAGGGCATCAGAGTGCACTGTGCACCAGTGTCCACCAGTGCCTTATATTTCAGTGGTTCTGATGTGCCAGGCCATCGAATCCACACAGTCCAATATACTCTATTATCCCTTTCCCCCTCCTGACTGAGGGCAGGGCCCCTCTATTCATTACCTGTGGTAACTGGAGCAACTGCACTGGTGGTTGATCTGCTTTGTAATTCTTTCACCCGGGCTCGTAGTACAGGAGTA
The DNA here is from genome assembly GCF_951394365.1 of Tetrao urogallus. Lineage (NCBI taxonomy): Eukaryota > Metazoa > Chordata > Aves > Galliformes > Phasianidae > Tetrao > Tetrao urogallus. The sequence goes on from NC_136816.1 coordinate 74,530,419, forward strand.
GGTTGACCGTGCCACTTCCCCATGTCTTCTCCATGGTCACGTAGGTAATACCATAAGGCAATTCGCGGTGTATTCCCCTTACTTGAGCCGGAGAGCGTTTGCTTCTGACAGCTGAGATCTTTGATGGTGCACGTGAGAAGGAAGGTTCATCGTCTTTAGTTAGGTGGGCTCGCATCATCTCCTTCATCTCCTTCATCTCCTTCATTAGACTCTTTTGATTATCCTGGTCTTCATCAAGCGTCTCTGATACTGCTACACGTTTGTCACGGTTAATCAGTTGAGACACTTGCTCCGTCATCATTCTTGATATAGCAGCAACGGCAGCATGAACTGGGGACAGCAATTGTTCGTAGTTTTGGAGCGTAACAATTAATTCATAAACTAAAGGCGTTCTCTGTTGTTCGTTGAATCTGTCACACGCTGACATTAGTGTAGAGGCATATTTGTCCGGCGCTGTTGTCACGATTTTCTGCCATATCTCAGGCGTTGTCCTCACTCTTTCAGGGTCGCGGTTTTGTTGTGGGTGGTTAGGAACAAAGTTAGGGTCATACAGCATTTCCACCACGCCTATTTCCCTCAAATACTGGATACCCTTTTCAACTGTATCCCATTTTTTCATCGCAATCTTCAAGCCATTTTTGAAGGGATACTTTTCCTTCACAGCTGTTAACACTCGTTCCCAGAGGGAGGCAGCCTCATCCGAACACCGACTAATTCCTCTATCAATAGCTGGATCTCTGGCAATGGCACCTAGTTGGCGAGCTTCATTACCATCCAGAGACAAGCTACGGGCCCCACTGTCCCAACAGCGAACCAACCAGGAAACAAGAGTTTCATTCGGGCGCCGTGTAAACTCCTTTCTTGAACCTTGGATTTCAGTCATCTTTAGAGGCCGGCGAGTAGTAATAGAGACTTCCTCTTCATCACTCTCTTCTGCACGTCTCTTAGTTTTCCCTTTTGCCTTTCGCGATGGTGGTGGTTCTGAGGAGGGCCCCTCGCCTGGATCTTCCTCCACCTCCTCCTCCTCCTCTTCTCTTTTTCGTTCAAGACGCGAAGACACTCGTTTCCATTTCTTGCCCTCCACAGGAGCAACTGGTATTGTTACTGGTGTCTCCTGTGATCGATCAGATGTGACTTGGGGATTTTCCCCTTTGGCTTGAACCTCAGCTCGGAAACTCTCTCTCTCCAGAATGGTATTATATAGGGCACGGTAAGCACAAGCCAAACCCCAAATAAGTTGTACCTCCTTAGATTTATGTAAGCCGCATAGTCCCTGACTCAGATACTGGCTTAGTTTCTCAGGATCCCACAGGTGTTCAAGAGTAAAATCCCATGACACTGCGGGTCCCCACGCTTCTAAAACCTTTCCTAAACCTCTCCATATTCCCTGCCAGTCATCATTCTCTAGTTTTGGAGGAGACTCCTTCCCCTTATTACGAATGCATAGGAATATATTCAGGAAAATTGATGACATGCACACGCACACCAACATGAGTATTAATTCAGGATTCAAAAAACGTTTGACAAACCGAGAAGAAAACCCGGAGACTGGTCTGAACATCGTGTTGTTTGTAAAATTAGCTATTCCTTCTGGGATGTAGTTGTTTGTGAAATTAGCCATTCCTTCTGGGATGTAGTTGTTTGTGAAATTAGCCATTCCTTCTGGGATGTAGATGTCAAAGTTCAAATCATACCACATTGCAAATAGGTAAAACATAGGTGTCTCCATCAGTGTCATTAGGTACCTATATATGGTTGCAATTCCACAACACATAATTATGAGCTGGATTATTGGCCAGTAGGTTGTGAATAACACCATTGCTTTTAATCCTTTACCCCAGCACCCCCACAATAACGAGTGGGTTCATCAGTGGTGCCTGCTAAAAAGGGGTTAATGAATTGAAGCTAACAAGAGGAAGGGAAAAAAAAAGGCACTACACAGACAAAGTAGTGCTCAAAGTTTACAAATATCCCAGAACACTGGCAGTACACCTAATCTTTCAAGGTCAGGTTTTCCAGCACAGAAACCTGAACTACTGATAATGCTCCCTAACGAAGCAGGGGATAGGTACTTGGAATTGGGGCAGTGACACTTTAATGCCCCATATACTACATGATGTTTTGATGTGGAATACTGAAATCCAAAACCAAAAAAAACAAAAACAAAATCATAGAACCATGACATTCCACCCCTTATTCTACATCGTTACATCATGCTTAAAATATATATACATATATACAAACAAACAAAAAATGATTAAAATGCACACATGGCTATATATATATATACATAGAATTAGTAACTGCACTCCCCCGGCATCAAGTTTCCTTGTGGTACACACTGAACATCCCCATTCTTCTGCATTACCCACCAAGTGGATCCTGGTCCCTGGGCAAAAACTGTACCACGGAGAGGTTTGCCCTTTCCAGAAGCTGGAAGAACCCAAACTGCCTTTCCTAACATGTTCTTTACATGTACAACAGGGACTTTATCTCCCTCTACGGTATGTAGGGAACTGGATTGGTTAGGACCATCACGATTGATAGATCCTCTGGTATTGACTAACCAGGTGGCTTCTGCCAAATATTTCTCCCAGTGCTTAAATGCTCCGCCACCCAGTGCTTTTAGCATCGTTTTTAACAATCCATTGTATCGTTCAATTTTACCAGAGGCTGGAGCATGATAGGGAATATGGTAAATCCACTCAATGCCATGATCTCTGGCCCAAGTATTTACAAGAGAATTTTTGAAATGAGTCCCGTTATCTGACTCAATCCTTTCTGGGGTGCCATGTCGCCACAGGACTTGTTTCTCGAGACCCAGTATGGTGTTTCGGGCGGTAGCATGGGGTACTGCATATGTTTCGAGCCACCCAGTGGTTGCCTCCACCATAGTAAGCACATAATGCTTACCATTGCGAGATCGTGGCAAGGTGATATAATCAATCTGCCATGCCTCCCCATATTTGTACTTTTGCCATCGCCCTTCCTCCCAGAGAGGTTTCGTCCTCTTGGCTTGTTTGATGATGGCACATGTTTCACAGTTATGAATAACCTGTGCAATGGCATCCATAGTTAAGTCCACCCCTCGGTCTCTAGCCCATTTGTATGTTGCATCTCTCCCTTGATGACCTGAGGTCTCATGGGCCCACCGAGCCAGAAATAATTCACCCTTGTT